>NC_044554.1:90064622-90367540 GCF_007565055.1 Rhinopithecus roxellana
GTGTATTCTTCTTAATATGACATCTGAGATTAGAAGTCAGTGTCAAAGTCAAACACCAGGAGAAAACAAAGACAAACATGGCTCTCTGGAAGGCTCCATTCTCATTAGAGTTTGCCCAAACATTTAGATGACTTGGTTATTTTTAGCTCGTGACTTTACAGATAAGCTAAATTTTAACCAGACAAAAACACATAATGTGTCAACCTTTGGACATGACTACAGATGGGCAGGGTTGTTTATGTCCAGGTAGACTCTGCAGATACTCCTTAGCTGAGTTTTTAGTAGACTGTTCAGCTCCTAGTGTCACAGTACTTTAGTCTTAGCCACAGAAAGCTTTATTAATTTGGGCTTGCTGTCTTTTCCCATCTTCTGTCTTGGTTCATTTGGAGAAGCTACTAAGCAATAGAGTGAACGAAAAGAGGAAGGAAGGGAGGCAATGAGGGAGGTGGAGGTGGGGGTTGAAGAGAAAGAACAATTGAGAAGCCCCTGCTGTAGTTCACATTCATGCTTTGCAGATGTTAACCCCATCTGAAATCTCATAATAGCACTACGAGGTAGCCCCATTCTCACAAGCGGGATCGTGCTGAACCCTAAGCTCCAGGAGCAAATCTGGTTTTGCTTATCAGTGTACAAGAGGCCTCAAATAAAATGGTTTTGTTCAATATTATTTTGTTATAACACTGATGAGAACAAAATTTGATTCTTGGCCAGGGCCAATGTCTATATGGAGTTGACACATGCTCCCCGTGCCTACGTGGATTTTCTCCAGGGCCTCAGGTTTCCTCCCACATCCCAAAGATGTGCATGTCAGGTACTTTGACGTGTCTCTGTTGTCCCAGTCTAAGTGTGGATGTGTGTGAGCGCACCCTGCAATGGGATGGCACCCTCTCCGTGGCTGGTTCCTGTCTGGTGCCCTGAGCTGCCAGGAGAGGCTCCAGCCACCTGAGACTATGAACTGGAATATGTGGTTAAATAATTATCTTACTTGTTTTTATGAACCTTTCTTAGATGTCCATTTTGCTCACATTCATTTCAATGTTTAATATTAGAAGTGTTTTGAGTCCTTAAGAAGTTTGGGGATATTTTTGTGACCAAAAATATGCCATAGGAACTTCACTTCTGTTTATCTAACTCAGGCTGTGCTAAAATTGATTTTGTTATATGCTGTTTCACTTAAAATCACAGTTTCCAAGAACCTATTGATGACATTAAGTGAGGACCTAGCCCCTCAGGGGAGGTTGAATGACTTGCTGAGGGCAATAGAGCCAGCAATGGAGCCAAGCTTTGACCCCCGGCCTGTCTGATGCTCAAAGCACTTTGCACATTGGTCCACAGTGACTGTGATCTGAACATCTGTGCTTCCCAGCCAGGACTTTGCACAGGACAGTCATGGGCACCTTTTTTGTGGTGTGGGGAATTAGGCCACAGGTGCTGCTTCTGAGCTGCAAGGCTTTGCTCAGCTGAGCGTGCCTGTGTGCATTCCCAAGAGCCTGTCTTATTGTAGGTGAGAATGGAAACTAAGGGCAGTGGAATCCCCTCTTTCTGCTTGCCGGCCCCCTTCACCAAGCACACATCTGTACTAAGTGGTATTTCTACCACTGTAAGAGCACGTGACATCTCAGCACAAGTTGAATTGAGTCTTGACTCCCAGTTTTTTGAGGCTTCCCAGCTGCTACCAAGTGCTGCAAGATGAAGGTGAGGCAGGCTCAGCAGATGGGAAGATACTACCAGAGAGGCTACCCTATCGCTTAGCACATGTTTGTATGTTTTATTACCTTCATTATCTCACAAGTAACCAGGGCAGATTGAGGCAAAGTTAGGCAATATAACTGAATTCAGAAATCATGAACGGATGGACAATTATGCAATACATAGCCCAAAGAAAGATTAAAAATATAGAAAGGAAGTCAATACCAGCTCTTTACCTGGAGCTCTAGGCTACATGGAGTTAATTTTGAATGAAAAGAGAAAATCTAGAATAACTCAATAATACTCAGCTGTTCCCTCTATGATGTATGTATCTTTTTTTATTAGTAAATTATGGTCCTGTCCTGAAACCCAAAATAAAAATATAGTGAAGAATTTTTAAATAAATAGATACATTGCCAACAATGCCACAATTTAGAGTAATCACACTAGAGATTTGGAGGAATATAATTTCAGGTGTGTGTGTGTGTGTGTGCATGCGTGTATGTGTGTGTGCATGCGTGTGTGTGCATGCGTGTGTGTGTGCATGCACGTGCATCTACTCTTACAAGCATGGCACAAAAGTACCTACTGCATATCTTTAACTTAAATATTACTTTGTTGTAGAAATACAATTATGCAATCTTTACGAGTTTCCCTCTTTAAGAACATGACATGGGCAGCCTTGCCATTTATTTTTCTTCTTTGACGCCTCTCAGGAAAAAAAATTAGTTTCTTCAGAAAAGTCTAACACATTTCTGATTAAAATTAATCTTCAGAATTCTGTTTGTGTGGTTATTGTGTAGCTTTTTTGTTATATAATGATGGTGTAGTTGATTTGTAGGGAGGCTATATAACTTTTTTATTATTTGTAACTATCTTACTGAAGTCTCCTATGAGTTCTAATATTTTTTTCAGGCAATTCTCATATGTTTTCCAAAGAGGAAATTATATTTCCTGAAAATAGTGGTAAAGTGCCTCTAATAGTTATAGTTCTTATTTAATTTTCTGTTCAATTGCATATCTTAGCACTCTCAGAACAAGATTGCCTGATAGATGCAGGTGATGATGGGCACCTGTGTTTCATTCCTGATTACTTGCTCTACTGTTTTACTGTTAAGCATAATGCCAAGTATTTGATCTAGGTATTTGTTTATCATATTAAGAAATAAATCTTCATGATCTTCGACAAGATTGTTTTATTTTAAAACTCAAGAATGAAAGTTGAATTTTATCAAATGCCTCTGGGTGTCTAATAGGGTGATTTTGTTTTTGCCCCCTCCTTCATTCTGTTCATGTGATAATTACATTAATGATTTCTGATCAGAATATATTTTTCAGATAAATTCCAGAGTGGTATGGGGGATGAGTAGGTGAGAAAGAATCAGAGGGGAAGTGGGAGCTGGAATCAGGACTACATTTTCCAGATGAAGGAAGGGTCATCTCTGGAGAGTACTGGCCTTAGAAGGTGATGAAGTTGGAGGAAGAATATCACCATGGGGTCAGAAACCCCTCAACAGGATTCCTCATTTGTGATATGTTTATAGTTTTAGTAAAGTAACCATGTAAAATAAATTTCAGAACATTCAAAAAATAAATAAGGAAATTGATTTTTTATGTGTGTGGAAAAAGTAGAAAAAGGAGAAGAAAAGAAGAAAAGGCTTACAGTTTGTTATGTGACCGGCCCAAGATGGCTGGCGAGAGGCAGTGAGGAGGCAGAAGCCCAAAGAAAGAAGGCCTGGGATTTACAAGAACTGCTTTATGTTGCTCCATAACTCAGGACTGGAGTCCAGATTCCTGAGAAACAGGGAAACCCCAATTGATGTGTGGGTTACAGAGAGATTTTCTATTGTTAAAGCATCCTTGCATTTCACAGCTATTTTTGCTTGCTCATGGTATATTATTCTATTATGACCCTGCTGGGTTCAGTTTGCTAATATTGTGTTAACAATATCTATACCTATAACGCTAAGATTGATCTTTAGTTTTTTTTTTGGTATTATGTTTTCTCAGGTTTTGGTATAGAGATTATATTTTCCTTATAAAAAGAATTTAGAGAGTTTAATTCTTTCTATTTTTTGAAATGATTTAAATAAAACTAGACTATCTGTATTTTGAAGATTTGATAGAAATTTCCTATAAAATTGCCAGGCACAGTGGCTCACACCTGTAATGCCAACACTTTGGGAGGCTGAGGTGGACAGATCACCTGAGGTCAGGAATTCAAAACCAGCCTGGCCAACATGGTGAAACCCCATTTCTACTAAAAATATTAAAAAATTAGCTGGGCGTGGTGGCTCATGCCTGTAATTCTAGCTGCTTGAGAGGCTGAGGCAGGACAATTGCTTGAACCCAGGAGGCGGAGGTTGCAGTGAGCAGAGATCATACCACTGCACTCCAGTGTGGGTGACAAGAGCAAGACTCTGTCTCAAAAAAAAAAGAAAGAAAAATGAAAAAAAAGAAATTTCCTATAAAATTATCTGGACTTTGGGATAGATGTAGTCCAATTACCTTGTTTGTTTTTTCAGTTTCTCTCCTGGTTACTGTTCTATGCAAGTTTTCTACCTTTTCTTGGAATCTATATTTTTTCTAGAAAACAATTTAATTCATATTTTGAAATTCACTGGCATATCACTTTATCTAAATTCTTTCGCCATGTTTTTAATTACATGCCATGTCTGCAGTTAATGGTTTCTTTCTCATTCCTAATGTATTTGTTTATTTCTTTTTTGAGGGAATGGAGATAGGAGGCAAAATTTCCAGATTTGTCCCCTTTAGAATCAGGGTATGGGAGTGGGAGGGATTAAGAGAAATGAGTAGTGGTTTTATCAATACAGTAGAAGCTCTCTCAATCCAATATCCACTGACTCACTGCATTTATCAAATTTTTTCACTCACTGTAAAATGTACCACCTGAGCTGATGTATCTAAAATGTTCACAATTATGACTTAAGTTTTTCATAGGTACCCTCCCTCTCTCCCCAGCTGAGTGAGATTATCTGAAAACTGTTTATGCCAGTTGTGAATGTTATTGCAACTATATAATCTACTTACATATTTTATGAACCAATGAATATGAATTTCGAAAAAGTTGTTTCCTAGAAAACTAGGTTGAATATTTTGGAAAGTCTTCATTTTTTTTAAAATTGCTTAAATATTGCTGTTGAGTTAGATGTGGAAGAGGCAACTGTCAGAATCAGGAAAGAAGCCAGGCATACCTGCAATCCCAGCTACCCAGGATGCTAAGGATGGAAGATCGCTTGAACTCAGGAGCTTGAGACCAGACTGGGCAATATAGTGAGACCCCATCTCAAAATAAATAAGTGAATGAATGACTCACATATGGGGAAAAGCTTCAAGACACTAGGATTTAGTTTTCATATTACTTCTCAAGGGGTTGTTTATTTCTCTTCTCACTTTAAAGAAATGGAAAATAACAGTTATAGAAGATGCATTATGGGAATGGTTTATGTGAAAAAGATGATGGTGCATTCCAATCAGTGGGCCCCATGTAAAGAAAAGACTGCCACAAAAGGTTGAGGAATGACTGCACGTTTATGTTTTCAGTTCAAATAAAGCATATGTTAATTTGTATGACTCCTGGCTTTCTTTGAATTTTTCAGTTAACTGCTCCTGATTGTGGTAGGAAGAGTTTCTACTGGACATTAGCTACTTTTGTTTGTTAATTCTTTGTGTTTACTGTCCTATGGTTTAATTTGTCATGTTTTTCTAGCATCTGGAATTGAATGATTATTGCCATGGACATTTCTCATTTTTTTTCTGTCCAGCGTCCTCTTCTTTAGGAAACTGTTCTTTCCTCTGCCACCTGTGATTCCACTGGGCCCCCAACAATGGGATCCTGGCTCACCTTGGATAGATCACCTAAGATAATTCAGTCAGACATTCTCTCCTGGGAAGCTGAATCTGGTGTGGAGACATTCAGGGATGGATGGCAGTTGTAACTGCGGCATCCTAATTTCAGCATCTTGAAGGAAAGGTCCATGAGTTCCTAATGTTCAGTTCTGACTTCCCTTTCTTTCCTCTTTGATTCTGTGACATATTCCAATGGAAAAATTGGAGTCTCCCAATGGACAGCTCATGGAGGGCTGGAGAATCCTATGAATACATTCCAGGATCAGCTTTTTAGTTTTTTTTTTGGCAGCTAAAGAAACTTAACAGAAGCACTACCTTTTTTTATTCTAAATCTTGCTTCTTTAATAATGTAAGTATTAAATGCTATGAATTTCCCCCAAGTACAATTTTCACTAGAATGTGGCACAATTATCATTAATATTGTCTAAGTAACTTATAATTGCACTTTTGATTTATTCTTTGATTCCAGAGTTATTTAGGGAGAAATAGTTTTTGGGTTCCTTCCAAACTCAAAAACATGGGGTTTTTTTTCTGTTTACTATAGTTTTTTAAAATTTTCATATATTCTGACTCTGTCACCAGCACCTAGCATATTGCTTGGCAAATAAGAGGCTCTCATTAAATATTGAATGAATGAATGAATGAATGAATGAATGAATGAATGGAGGAATCAGAGAATGAGACCTATAGAATTTCTACCCTTGAATGTATGTCTTTTTAGTCAATTTTGACAAAGTTTTATAAATATCTTGGGGTAATTTTTAAAAACGTATTTTTTGGTGGGGTAAACAGCTCTATATCTATTTATTAAAACAAATATATGTTTCAGAGCCTCTAAATTTTTACTATTTTTGTTTGAAGTCCTGGTTCATAAGAAAACTGCATAAAACCTTCCATCAGGTTTTAAACATTGCCAAAAATAGGGATGATTATTTCTCTGAGCTAGACTTTGAATCTTCTAAAAGTCATGAGATGGAGACTTGATGGCCTGAAAGACATAGCCCAACCAACACAAAACAAGAATAAACAATCTTTAGATGTTTTACTCAGATTGCTTTCATTCCTCTGCTAAAGAAGAACAATAACATTTTTTTTTCCTGTTACTGTCCAATCTCAAACTCCCATGTCAGTCTAGTTTCCTCGAATAAAAGGGAAGTACAAGAAGTTTGCCTTGTCACAAGGAGTCAAGGTTGATGGGCTTTACTAGGTGGCTGGTCCCCAGTGGGTGGTGGTACCTCCTCTCTTATTACTTCTGCTGGAGTGTAATTAGGGTGCCCAAGGATTACATCAAGTCACAATGCTATTAGATTTGAAATGCTAAGGGACCATCTTTGTTTGTTTTTCTTTTTCCCTAATAGAAACATTAAACAGCAAGCAAGCATCATTTCCAAACACAGAGAGAGTGCTCAGAGGAATCTTGCAAACATTACATGGTCTACCCGGGAAGGAATATGGAGCTTGGAAAAACTGCCAGTTTATTATATTAATTCCATTTGTTTCCAGTGAGAATGATGGTGTTTCACATGGCAATACTAAAGAGCCCCAGCCCATTAAAAGAGGTTTTCCAGGGGGTTTTCTACTGCATATCACAACTGTGGTCTTTGCTTTTCTTGCCTTTCCGTTTTTGTTTATTTCTGGGCTAAGGCTGGAAGATCACTTGAGCCCATATTTGACATGTAAAGGTGTGTGACTGCTATGTTTTCACTGTGAATTATATTCCTATCCACTAAAAATAAGCCTCTTTGTTCTTTTTAATGCTCTTGCCTTAAATTCTACCTTGTCAGACAATTTTGCCACCCTAAACTTTTTGTGTATTTATGTTCACTTGGTAGACCTCTCCCTTTCTCTTTCATTTAAAACTTTCTGATTGTTTGCTATTAGATGCGTCTCTTGTTTAAGAAAATCTTCTTTTATTTGAGGATCTTTTTCTTACAAGAATGTAGCCTACTTATATTCATTTTTATCTCATCCATGTCCTCCCTAATAATGTAATATTTTTCTTTTTCTGCAGTAATACGTGCTTTTCTACTCTTAATGTTGTATATTTGTGTTCTATCTCCTTTGTTTTATTAGCTTTGTCAAAATTGAATCACCTTATTTTGGTTGTTAACTGTTCTGTTTTTAATTTATGAATTTCAGTTACTGTATACATTTATTATTCATTTTCATGATTAATGGGTCCATCAATATTGGTAAAAGTATGGGTCATGTGTTTTTATTCTTTTTGAAATGTTTTTCATACAGTTTTGGCCATAGCCCATTAAAATGTGGATTCATTCTAGTCATTATAATCACTTTCTGAATCATCCTTAATTGCAGTTTTAATTTCTTCTTTGATTCCAGTGTTACTTAGCTGTGTGTTTTTCAGATTCTAAGTAGATTTTTTTTTTTTTTTTTTTTTGAGACGGAGTCTCACTCTGTTGGCCCAGGCTGGAGTGCAGTGGCGTGATCTCAGCTCACTGCAAGCTCCGCCTCCCAGGTTGACGACATTCTCCTGCCTCAGTCTCCCGAGTAGCTGGGACTACAGGCGCCCGCCACCACGCCCGGCTAATTTTTTAGTAGAGACGGGGTTTCACTGTGTTAACCAGGATGGTCTCAATCTCCTGACCTCATGATCCACTTGCCTCGGCCTCCCAAAATGCTGGGATTACAGGCGTGAGCCACCGCGCCTGGCCAGTAGTTTTTCTTTTTTTTTTTTTTAAAGAATTGGCAATTAGTTTGCAGTTGCATTGCATTTTGGTGAAAAATCTGGTTGATATAATGTCTCTTTTGGAATTATTGAGATTCGCTTTTTAGTTTAAGATACTGATTTTTTTGTAACTATACTGTGGATGGTTGTAATAAATGTAATCAACAACAGCTAGCTACCTAACTAGAGATACAAGCTCATTAATTATACTAATTTTTATATTCTTAGTGAATTTCTCTGCTACTCTTTTGGGACAAGTATAATAAAGTTGACTATAGGATACATTGTTTTTTTGTCAATGTCTCCTCCTATTTTGAATATATTTTTCAATATTTTGATGCTATGTGATTAGGTGAATAGACTCAGTCATCGTTCATGGCTGTTGTATCTTTACTGTAGATATTGTTCAAAATTTAAAACAGCCCTCTGTCCCATTTAGTGACTCTCTTTATTTCAACTTTATTTGATATTACTGTTGCCATCCCTACATTCTTTTTTTGCCCAGTGTGCCTGTATTCACTTCATCATTTTAAACCTTCTTACTTAATTTTAGTCAAGTCTCTGGAAAACCACATTTAATTAATATTTTTATTCAACTAAAGCTGAATATTTCTTATTTCTAATTCTTCTATTTAATACAGTCGTATTCACTTTAATAACTTTTTTCACCCTGTTTTCATCATCTTATTTTGTACTTTTAAACTTTTTTTCACCTTTTTCTTACATTTTATTACATTGACCAGATTTTCCTATTTTTTTCTGTTTCTTTAGAAATTAAATTTTTGTCTACCAATGATAATCTTCAGCTGACAATATATTTCTTTTGAATACCTCCATAAACGATAGGAGAGTTAGCAGACTCATGCTTTCTCCTTTCTTCTTCTCTTCCTGCCTACCATTTCCCCTTGAGTTTTACCAACAGACACTGGACTTTCCATCCAGATTAATAATAGTAATGGCTATCTGGTTAATTTAATGTCATGAACATTAACTTTAAGGGACTATTTCTGACATTTGCATTGTTTCACTCACACTAATATCAATTATTTAGAGTAATTCCAACCTTTGAATTTTTGTTTTATTGTTCATCACCATCAATTTCCTATCCAATCTCCAGACTTCTTGGTTTGGAGCAACTGTCCATCAATACTTCCACAAGTAATTTCTACTAAGGATAAGTGTCCCAACATGCTGCTTTTTGTCTAGCATGTACGAGACATCCTTCTGACGTTCTCGTGCATGTTAAATATGACTTTATTGGATATGGAGGCCCCAGGCCATGATATTTCCCCATCAAGCACCACGGTTCTTCTCTGTTGACTTTTGATATCTGGTATTTTTCAAGAAATCTGGTGCCTACTGAATTGTTTCTATATTTGGAAGACTTGTTTTTAATCCCTGAATGCCTGTAAAATTTTTTCCATGTCTCTTGAGTTTATTCCACCACATAGGTTTGCATTTCTTTCTGGATATTTTGCCTGGTACTTGGAAACCTTTTGTTCAGAACATTGCTTGAAACAAAGCAATTTTTCTTCTATGATTTGTTTAATTATTGCTGCTTCTCCTTTGCTCTCCCCTGCTTCTGAAATTTCTCTTTCATATGAAACACACATATATATGATTCTCTGGATCTACTTTTCCATCTTTTTTTTTTTTTTTTTTTTTTTTGAGACAGGTCTCACTCTGTCATCCAGGCTGTAGTGCAGTGGCATATTCTTGGCTCACTGTAAGTACCACTTCCCAGGCTCAAGTGATCCTCCCACCTCAGCCTCCCAAGTAGCCACAACTACAGGCATGTGCCACCACACCCAGCTATTTTTTTTTTTTTCTTTTTTTCTGTGGAGAGGGACTTTTGCCATGTTGCCCAGTCTGGTCTTAAACTCCCGGACTCAAGCAATCCATCAGCTTCGGCCTCACAAAGTGCTGAGATTACAGACATGAGCCTCTGTGCCCAGCCATTACTTTTCATCTTTTTAAATGTATTCATATGTAATTCTTTCTTTAGCCTTTTTGTCTGATTTTTGGTAGACATAATATCATCTTCTTATTGACTCACATAAGTGTCTGTAGTATTCCATTTGCAGAATGTTGCTTTCATTGCATGTCTAAAAAGAAAATAAATTGACTTATTTTGAAAAATATAAATAACAGATTAATTCATCTTTTTGATAAAAGTTGAAGCAATTAAAATACAGTGAAAACTGCCCTTAACATCTTCCCAACTCATTTCCGTTTCCCTAAGTAAAAAGATACATATCTCCCTCTTTTTTTCTGTGTATTTATACCCATCTAGAAATGTACGCTTTTGTTGTTGTTGTTGTTCCATTATTTATGTGGAAACGTTCTATTCATGCTGTTGTACAACCTGCTTTTGTCCTTCAGCATTAGGTAGTGGAGGCCTTTCCACACTAGCTTAGGTTAGGGTTTCCTGGGAAACAGAAGCTGAGATAGAGATTTGTGTGTAGGACATTTATCAGTCACAGCTGTAAAGAGTAACGCCCCTGGGGGAGTAATGGGAGCAGGCTTGACCAGAAGGACAAGTTCAGTGGCAAAGCAATCACAGCAAAGACTTCAGCCATCTTATGGGAGGCTTAGGAGCCCTTCAGCACGGTTCCATGTTGAGGCAAGGGGGCCTTTATTCCTATATAGCTTTGAAAATGGATGTGAACTGCCCCTGGGGAGGGGCAGCTCCCCTTGGCCAAGGTCGGTTCCTGGGAAGGGATTCAGCTTTTAGACATCAGTAGGCAACCCACTGGGATGCTGGGGAAATAGTTTCTCCATCCTTAAGAGGGGATATAGACAGAGCATCCTGGCACCCATCACGTGCTCCAATGTAGATCTGAAGGTGCAAAGTCCAGGTGTGATGATTTTTAGACTGAGTGGAAGATTCAGAAAAAGAAAATTCTGTTCCAATAGCTGCCTGTTATGAGTAACAAATCAGATAAACATGATGTCCATTTGACTGTAACTTATGTAATTGTTAAAAATAAACTTTTTAAAAAAATCAAAAGATAGAAGAGTACAACAAACCCCCTGAAGTGAATTCCCATAATTTTATGTTGCCTCAGCATCCATGTTTGAAAATAAGTTGGACTTTATCATACCAGAAGCAGGGCTTAGTCACCCTCAACATAGTGTCCAGTTCTGCACCTCTTCCCAGTTATTCAATCTAGTTGATCTAGATATCTGCCTTATACAACTGCCTCCTGGTGACCACTTCCCCGTGGAACATATAGATGCCTGCTTGACTCACCCCACTGACTCCCACACCTCACAGGGACTGCACAGACGTGCCACAGTGACACCTCTCGGTTACAGTGTGCCTCCACAGAGCTGGGGCCAGCTAGTTATAGCCCCATCAATTGGACTTCCCACAGGAAACCCACCTGGGTAACGCATGTTACCAGCTCCCCACTGGCCCTGTGAGGAAGGCTGCCCTTTTCTCTGGGATCTGTAACTAATGCATTGCTTCTGTTACTTCCTGTGGTTTGTTGAGTGGCCCTCCCTGTATCACATGTCTCCACTGACTGACACACCTGAACCTAACTTCATTCCCCATCAGGGCTCTCTTAGAGAATGACTTTCTTAGAAAGAATAAGCCAGACAGAGGTCAGACAAGAGCCACAAAAGCATCTGCCGGTATAAACAAGTTTCCCATGAGTCATGGGTTGGACACTGAGGCATTAGGCCATCCACAGGTATCCTGCCAGAGACACACTCTAAGCACTCACGACTGTCAGGGCAGGGCTAGCGCTTACAGCCCATCTTCAAAGGGAGACCTCAAGATCAAACAAAGAAAACTACAACACCTCCGTATCACCAGCAGCCAGATTCAGTAATAATCAAGATTTTGCAACATTTTCTTTGTCTATTCCTTTTTTCCCTTTTGTTGAGCTATTTTAAAACAATGCCAGCTATCATGTCATTTGTGATTTATGTGTGTGTGTATGTGAGGTGTGTTTTGAGATACAGTCTCACTCTGTCACCCAGACTGAAGTGCAGTGGTGCAATCTCAGCTCACTGCAACCTCCGCCTCCTGGGCTCAAGTGATCCTCCCACCTTGGCATCCCAAGTAGCTGGGACTACAGGCACGTGCCACCATGCCTGACTAACTTTCTTATTTTTTAGAGATGGGGTTTCACTACATGTCCCAGGCTGGTCTCGAGCTCCTGAAATCAAGTGATCCTCCCACCTTGGCCTCCCAAAATGCTGATATTACAGGCATGAGCCACCACACCCAGCCCATATTATGTCATTTTCATCCCTGGACTTCGACGTATGCATGTCTAAGATTAGATGGACATTTTCTTGAATACACTATCACACCTAAAATAATTGACAAAAATTCCTTGGTATCACACAGTATTCAATTGTGTAATCAAGATTCTCTGAACATTTCTAAAAATGTCTTTTTGCCTTGGTTTGTTTGAATTAAGATTCAAACAAGTTCTTCCCTTCCCATTTGGTAATTTTTTCTTGTAAGTCCCTTCTAATATAGGGCAGCCCTCTTCCCTCCTTCCTTTTTGTTTTATACCAGTCGATTGTCTTACAAAATGTCCTGTACTCGGTATTTGAATCCTGGTGGTGTCAATTAACTGGTCCTTCCTTCTCTCTTCACCCAGGTTTTCTATAAATGGTTACCTTGAAAGATTTGACTGGATTGTGTTTCATCTTTTTTGGCGAGGCTCAATCAGAGGCGGAACCATGGGCTTCCTGCTGCATCGCATCTGGAGGCAGGTAATGTCTGGATGAACTGCCTTAAAGCCTCTTCCCTGATATTAAGACAACCACCACGAACAGTAGTAATCACTTCAGTCTGAGCTCTCCCTTTACAAAGCACTGGGATGCCTTTGACCATCATTGTCTGAAGCAGCTCATGCATTTAATAATCCATGAACCATGTTTTTCATATTCGAGTCATCTTTTCTCTCATCATTTTGATTGCCTTTCAAAGGTATGATGTTCTTTCAAATTCTGTTATGCAGAAAACATATTTTTCAGAAATGTTTGTATTTGGTTGTTGTTAGTCTGTTGTGTAGGGAGATGTTTTCTTTGATTCCTTGTGTAAAGTTCTGTCTTTTGAAGTACTGAATCTTGTCAAATGTCTGGTGATTTTCCTTCGTTTGCTTCCTCTTAGAGACAGAAGTCTTTCTTTCTCAAGTATGAATAGCAATGGTGATTTCAGTCCAATATAGGGGACATGCATTCCAAAGACAGCAGTTGTTACCGAACTGAACTGGGGTCTGCTTGCCTGGCACAGCAAAGCCAAACACTGACATCAGGATTGCAGTTTGAGAAAGTGAGGCATTAATTACAGGGCAACTCATGCCCAAGACCCAACCTCTTCCATGGCTGACAAGGAAGGGTTTTTAAAGGTAGGGAGACAGAGGTTACAGGCAAAGCCATAAATCAATACACAAAGGCTATGTATTGGTTTGAACTGAAAAAGCAGGACATCTTGAGGTGGGTGGGGGTACATATCATAGGTGGATTCAAAGAGTTTCTGATTTGATTTAGGAGGTGAAGCTTTGTCTGAAAATTTGGGATCAGCAGAAAAGAATGCTAGCTTTGGCTCATGGGCTTGATCTCCTCCAGGCCCCTCAGGAAGAAATTTTGAAGGGCGAACAGCAGTCAGAGTTCAGTCCCAGTTCTCCCTTATCAGAAGTCTGTGTGCCAGCAGATTCATTTGGTGAGGGTCTGGGTTTCTGAAAACAACTCAGGGACATATGTTAAGATCCTATTCTTAGTTTTTATAGGGAGCAAAACATCTCCTCACTCTAACTTCCTTGGCTATTGTTTGTTTGTTTGTTTGTTTGAGACAGAGTCCCACCGTCGCCCAGGCTGGTGTGCAGTGGTGCAATCTCGGCTCACTGCAACACCGAACCCAGGTTCAGGCGATTCTCCTGCCTCAGCCTCCCAAGTAGCTGGGACTACAGGTGTGAGGCACCATGCTATTGTTTAAAACTAGTGTTAAACCATAGCCGTATGACTATTGTTTAAAATTATTACTACCTTCTTGTTTACCAAGTTGCTCATTTACATCTCAGAGTTAGGTAGGTGTCTAGAATTTCCCTTGAAGGAACTCAAGATTTTCCTTTATTTCCATATTTGGCAGTGCCCACAGGCCCCTAAGAAGGGTTCCCACTCCAACTCACAGGGATGAGAGCTATAATCAGGAGGTGAACGAACTGTATTCTTTGTACTCCCAAGTGTTCATAGGCTGAGAGTTGCCTCTTTCTCTGTGCCCCAATGACTGCTCTCACTTTTGGCTCCTCTCAGCTAAAATAGTGGGTGCAGGGAGCTAGGGAATGGGGCGTATAGCTGGGCTTGTCCTGTCCACCTTCTGGTTTCTTAATTGTTTTATATCTTTGTCTTGGAAATTAGAGAGGGAAAGGAGTTAAATACTGAAAAATATTGCCTAAGATAGGCCATAGGAGGCCTCAACTATATATCTGCTCCAATTCCCACACCACGGTAGTTCTTAAACTTTCTCATGTGCAAATCATGTGTTGGAAGCTGCCTTTCTACTGTGAAATTGATTTTTAAATATTATAACTATGTTTAGGAGCATTTAATATGTCAAATTCTGTTTTAAGCACTTCACCTGCATTACTAACTACATCGTGACAACCCTACAAGGTTGGTACTGTTATTATCCCTGTGGAAATAAACTAAGACAGTTCAAAGGAGAACAAACAGAGGCTTTTCGGGGCTTACTTACAGGAGAGAGTCAGCCCCCACCTCTTGTGTTTGGCAGTGACTCAAAGGCAGGCAGGGAAGTGGGAAAGCTTTAGAAAGGGAGGCTTCAGATATGCTCTGTTGGCATGGCAAAGCAGAGGTTGCTAGCTAGAAGTGGGGCATCTTATGGGATTTGTTAAGGGAGCATATGTGGCTTTGGCTTTTTCTGGTTGGTTCTGGGTTGGAAGGAAGGGCAAAAAAGTAAGGAAGCTGGCAGTCATTGCCCACATCCTGACTGCTCTGGGCCAACTGCTGTAGAGACTGAGGATCGGGGTTCCATTGTCATATATGGTCTGGTCATTGTCCATTTGTATAAGACCCCTAAATTATAGCTAGGAAACTGAGGCACAAAGAGTTTAAGTAACTCGCCCAAGGCATTGTAGCCAGTAAGGGCGGAGCTGGCATTTAGACCCAGGTAAGTCATGCTCCAAACTGCCAGGCAACAACACCATAGCTTCTCCTGTTTGATCTGGTCCACACCCAGTGCCTCCCCTGGTCGGGTGTGGCACCTAGAGCAACTGGCTTCACTCTCTATGTCTCTGTTTCTTCATCCAGAAGAAGGTAATTAGAAAAACAAAAAACAAACAAACAAACAAAAAACCCAGTTCCCTCACTGGGTTTCTATGAGAATTCAACGAGATTACAGTTGTAAAGTGTCTGGCATAGGCTAGACTCGCTGAATATGTGATCTTGCTTTTGAGAGAACAGGACTGCACTTTGTAAATATAGGTTCCTTTTGAAAGTCCAATCGATAATGATTTACATCCCCAAATCTTTTTTGTTTGCTTGCTTTTGATAAGGAGACTGGGAAATTTTATTGGAAACATATTTTAGGCAGCTTTTCTCTGAAAAAGAATAAGGTGTTATGACTATACCCGCCTCCTACTAATTATAATAAGATGTTTAAAAACTTACACATCATTTCTTCAAATCCTTTTCATTAAACTTGTCACAGATTGAAGCCATTTCTGCTATTTTTCTTATTTGGGCAGCCTCCATGGTGGCATCTGCTTTCTATTTACAGAGCCAAACCCACAGACTCCACACTGGTCTGATTAATTAGAAATCACCATAGCAGGATGGACTCTCTTCCTACCCTCCCCAAACAGTGAATCTTTTTTTTTTTTTTTTTAGCTCATGTTCCAAAATTAAAGCATTTGGCCCTTACAGTCAGCTTATTTCAGGACCAATCAGAGGCTGATATTTTGCCTGACCATATTTCTGGTTACTAAAGGGGCCGCCTGCGCTACTTTGGGGAGTGAGGGACCCAAACAAAATATAGCAGAATCACGGGCCAGTGGGAGAGTTGAAATGCAGGTAACATTGATTGACATTCACAAGGGACTGGCATTGAGCTCATAGGGATAGAAAGCATAGGAGAATGAAGGTTGGATGTGTCCTAGGGAGTTATTTGAACAGAGACCTAGTTCTGGCTCTGCACGCACCTGCTGTGTGACCTGTGGGTGGGTCACAACTCATGGAAACCAGTACCCACCTTCCAGGTTGCTATGAGGTTTAAATGGAATATGAAGCACCTTGGTAAGCTCCACCCATCCCAAGAATGGCATGCTATTTTCCCAAAAACTATCTTAGCAAATGGTACGAAGATTCTACGATTGTAATTCACCAGTACAGAAGACAGGCAAAGGCATAGATTTAGCAAAAGTTACTATCAAATGGCTGTTTTTATAAGAAATGAAAAGAAAAATGATATCGGGTTTGATGTTCAGCTGCTTTCACCAAACCTCATCATCTCCATCAGTGAGCTGGACAGGCCAGATCCCAGTGGAGACAGGGAGTAGGATAAGATGAGGGGACCTTGAATTTGTGCCTGACTATATTCCTGACTTTAGACCACTTTCTGACACTGTTTCAGTGGCTCAGTTTTAAGTGAGCCCAATGAGTTTTAAAATCTATACATTGCAGAAGAACAAACAGAGGTTTGTAAAGGTTGAGTGAATTGCATTAAGTTTCAACTTCAACTCACAGCTAATTCCGCAAGCCCATGGACTGTGACACATTAGCTTGGAGGGAAATGATCTGACAGACTAGCCCAAGCTTCAGGATTGATAAAAGCAATCTTTTAGTTTTATCATCTATGTTCCCAGGCTCTTCTATACCTTTTCTCTAATCCTCACCAAACCCTACAAGAAAAGTGGTTTTCATTCTGGTTTTATAGGAGCAAGAACTGCAGCCAGGAGGGGTTAATTGACTTACCAAATGTCATGCCACAATTAAATGCAAGAGACAGAATTAGGAGACAGGTCTTGCTTCCAAACTAACTGCATCTTCTTTCTACATCACATGAAACAGGAATGTCTGGAAAGTGATATTCACTCTGTTCAAAGCCAAAGGAATTGAACTACTGGCAATAGCAGCTCTGTCCCAAGGAGAAGTCTGCGCAAAGGAGAGGGGCTGGCAGAAAGTTTTGTCTATACACCTTCATTTGGCCCTTGGATATATTACCATGTGCCATTTCTGCTTTGTCATTCTCTCTAGCTACTAACTTTTCGCATATTATTGCCCCTGGTGAACCTGTGAACACTTGAGCCCAGGAATGGTCTTTTACTTCCCCATAAACCCTAAATTCATGACAAAGTGTCTGCACATAAAAAGTTCTTGGGATAGTAATTCAGACGGCAATGAAGAGGGCTACTCCTGGAGGCAGTCCAGAAGGCTGTCTCCCCACAGGGGGAATATCAGGGAGTAGGGGTTTTTTTTCCAGCTCTCAGCATTAAGGACCCAGAAACTTGATCTAATCAACACAGACAATGAGTGTGGGTTCATTTCTCAGAAGTTAAGTCACATTAACCATATTCATAAGGCTAATGCATTGATCCAAAAACATCAATTTATGGACTTAAATGAGAACTCAATGTTAAAAGTATAGGAATACTTGATGCTTACTAAGACTCTCTGCTCCCCAGATAGAACCGACATTAACTGGAGAAGTCCTTTCTAGACTTCCTTGTCAACTCATTCTCATCCTAGTAGACTTAGTCTTACCTTGGATCTCTTGATACTTTCTGACAAGCTATTTTCAAGTCTTGTTGACCAGGGAGTCTTTTTTTTTTTTTTTTTTTTTTTTTTTTTTACCTTACCTCTATATATCTCCCATGGATCAATTAGGTGTTGATTTTATAGCTTAAATCTAAGAATGGCATCTAAGAAGGCATCAAACTATAGGTTTTAGGTACTGGTAACACTAAGTACTTGTCATGTGTATAAATGAATTGAGTTCTGTATAGGTGTTCACCACCATTCTAATGCAACCCTTCTTGTCGAGACAGCCAGTGACTACCATACTGCTAAAACTATTGGTTAGCTATGAGTCATAATCTGACTAGACTTAACAGCATTTGACAGGTGATTTCTCTTTCTTGTCCTTAACCTGGTTTCTTTATTTGGTTTTTATTTCAATTGTTAAGCCTCCTTGGCCTTTCTGCTGGTTTCTCCTCTTTTTTCCAACAACATAACACTGATTACCCCATGGCTAAGTCTTTGATTGTGTTCTCCTCTCCATCTAGTAGGAGCTCATAGTCTCATGGCTTTAAATCTATATGCTGACACTTCCACATTTGTATCTCCAACCTCGGCCTTTCTCTAAACAATAGGCTTATATTTCTGTCTAATTATTTGTTATTTCTACTTAGATGTCTAATGGACCTCTCAAACCTAGCATATTCACAACTAAACTCATTATCGTGCTTGCTCCAATCTATTCCTTTCACATTTTTAATAATCTCAACGGATGACAGCTCTCTTCTGCTTGTGTGGCCCACAAATTTTGGAGCCATCTTTGACTACTATCTTCTCTCATACTTCTCATTCAATGCATCAGAAATTTTCTTGGCTGTACCTGCAAAATATATCCAGATTCTACTGGTACCACCTTGATCTAAGCCATTATCATCTCTCACCTAGATTATTCCCAAAGCCTCCTAATTCTTCTCTTACTTCTTACCTTGCCATCTACTCTTATTATTCTATTTGTAACACTGCAAAAATATCACTTAAAAGCAATAGCCAAATGGTGTCATCCCTCTAGTCAAGACCCCAGTGTATCTCCATCCCACTCAGAGCAAAAGCCAAAGTTCTAACAATGGTCCTGTATAACCTGCCCACAATGCCTACTCCCATTACCTCTTAGGAGTCGTTTCCTACTACCCTCCTCTCACCCTGCTCCAAACATGTTGATTTCCTTGCTTGACCCTGAACATGCCAGGGACAACTATCAAGGGGATTTTGCTGTGCTCATTTCCTCAACCTGGAATACTCTTCCTCCACAGATCTGCATGGCTAACTGTTTTACCTCCTTCAAGTTTTTGCTTGAAGGTCACCTTCTCAAAGAGGTCTCCCATGACCCCATGATTCTAAATTGCACCTCTTCCACTCTACACTCTTGATTGCTCCTAGGTTGCCCTATTGTTTTCTACAGCCCATATCACCTTGTAATGTACAGAATAAGTATTTATTTATTATGTTTTTAGTTCATTATATCTCTGTTCCATTAACTAGAAGCCCAAAAAGGTGGAATCTTGTTCTATTTGTCCAGTTACGTATTCCAAGTACCTAGAACAATGCCTGGGACATAGTGGATACTCAAAGAATGTTTAGTAAATTGAATGAATGAATGAATGAAGGGGTGAGTACTTTGCCTACAGGATTCCTCTCAAGTGATAACATCTCTATTCTAACATAACATATAAAGCAATAGATATGAGACACTAGGTAAGGAGAGATCACGTTCATGTACGTATAGAGGGTGGGTAATTAAAAAATCTGAAAGGCAATGTATGAATTTAGTTCAGTTTTTAAAATGCATCTTCTTATCTCAAAAAGCTTAGAAAATGTATCCTTGGGAGCCAGTATGAAATGATGGAAAGAATAAGACTGAATCAAACCTGGATTTGAGGTCCAGCACTATCATTTACTAGCTGCATGTTATGATGTCAGTTGCTAAACCTCAATTGTTCCATGTAAAACTGGTTGTCTGTATCTTGGCAGTTCCCAAACTATGTTCAGTGAAAACCGTACTTTGATAGGCATTCCTTGGAAAATAGAGTCCATAGACACCCATATTTAGGAAAAGCTGGATTAAACAAAATTAAACAGGTTTCTTTTCTGCAGGATTTCTCAGAGCCTTTAATATGTTAATGTACATTATGAATATTAAATTTGATAATAGTGTACAGTATTTCCAGTACTTATATAACCATTAAATATTTCTTTTTGTGGAATATCTTTTAACATTTCTTGGGGCACCAATTGAAGATCTCACAAGATTGTTATAAAAATTAAATGTGTTAATATATATGTAGTTAAGCACTGACTTAGTTGACCTAGGTTGTTTACATCCTACACATTCCAAAGGTCTTCAGGACTGGTGTTTGACCAGCTGTTGGGAGATAATTTCTCAGCCCTTGGAATATACTGCCTGAGAAGAGTGTCTTTGTATACCTAGGGCCTTGGGCCGTGTTGTATCAGTTTGATCTCTGGAAGGGCTGGAGACTGAGAAGTAAGTTAGGGTCAGCTACATGGGTACTGCTTGCCTATGTGACTGACTTCTAACTAAAAACATTTGACATCAAGGCTCAGGTGAATTTTGATGGCAGGCCATACTTTATATTCAGCAAAATTATCCTTTAGAAATAGGAAAGACTCAGACATTTCTAGATAGACAAAAATTGAGAGAGTTTGTTGCCAGTAGACCTTCTTTACAAGAAATGCTGAATGTAGTCCTTCAGGTTGAAATGAAAGAACTCTAGATAGTAACAGTAGACAGTAACTTGAATCACATGAAGAAATAATAAACACTGGTAAGATAGCTGCATATGTAAATATATAAGTAAATATTAATGAATTGTATATTTCTTAGCTCTTCTTTTTCCCCTATCTCATTTAAAACACAATAATTATGAATCTACATTTACTAGAGTACATGTTTTTCTTCCTCCAAAATTTCTATGTTAAAGTTCTGATTTTTCCAATATGATGATGATTGAAAGTGAGGCCTTTGGGAGGTAATTGGGTTTTGTTGATGTCAGGTGTGTGGGCCGTCCAAGAACCAAATCTGCTGGCAATTTAATCTGGGCCTCCCAAACTCCAGAATAGTAAGAAATGAATTTCTGTTGCTTCAGGCATTTAGTCCATGCCGTTCTATTACAGCAGCCTGAGTTGACTGAGACACAGTATTTACGGGCACTCAACAGATGAGGATATAATTTGTGACAACAAAAACACAAAGTGAGAGGAGGTATACAGAAGTAAACTTACCAAAATTAACAAAATAGATTGTTAGAGCTTAAGATGTTAATTATAATCACTAGGGCAACCATTAAGAAAATAACTAAAACATATATAGTAAAATAAATAACAAGAGAATTAACACAGTACACTAAAATATCTATTCAATACACAACAGATGTAATGGAAGCAGTAATGGAGGAATTAAGGAATGGAAAGACATAAGATATGTAGAAAACCAATAGCAAAATGGCAGAAGTAAGTCCTTTCTTATCAGTAACTACATTAAATGGAAATGAATTCAAACTTTTCAATCAAAACACAGAGATTAGGAGAATTGATTTAAAAAAAAAAACAACATGGCCCAACTGTATTAGGCCTATAAGAGACTCAGTTTAGATTCGAAGATGGAAATAGGTTGCAAGCCAAAAGATGAAAAAAGATATTTCATGCAAACAGTATCCCAAAATGAACTGAAGTGGCTAATCTACTACCAGACTCAACAGACATTAGGACAAATTGTTATGAAAGACAAATAAGAACATTATATGATAATGAAAGACCAACCATCAAGAAAACATAACAATTATAAATGTGTATACACATAACAATAGAGCTTCAAAATACATGAAACAAAACTAACAGAACTGAAGGAAGAAATAGTTCAGAAATAATAGTTGGAAAACTTTATACCCCACTTTCAATAGTATATAGAACAACCAGATAGAAGATCAGCAAGAAAATAGAAAATATAAACAACACCATAAACCAGCTAGGCCTAGCACACATTATAGAAAATTTTACGTAACAACAGCAAAATACATGTTCTTCTCAAGTGCGTATGGAATATTTTTCCAGGATAGTCCATATGTTAGGCCACAAAGCAAGATTCAATAAATTTTAAAAGATCGAAGTATGTTCTCTGACCACAATGGAGTGAAATTAAAAATCAGTAACAAAAGAAAATTTGGAAAACTCACAAAGATGTAGAAAATGTAAAAGCACACACTTGAATAAATAATAGGTCAAAAAAGAACGCACAATAGAACTTAGAAAATACTCTGAGATAAAGAATAAAAATAAAACAAATCATAACTTATGAGATGCAGCAAAAGCAGTGCTCAGATGGAAATTCTATAAACAACTTTCTTAAGAAAGATCTTAAATCAATAACATAATTTTATCACTCCTTAAAGAAGAGAAAAAGAAAAGCAAGCAGAAGGAAGAAAATAATAAAGATTTGAGTGCAAATTAATGAAATCAGAAATAGAAAAACAATAGATAAAAATCAATGAAACAAAAAAATTGATTCTTTGGAAAGAGCAACAAAATTGACAAACTTTTGTCTAGATTTACCAAGAAAAAAGAGAGAAGACTGAAATTACTAAAATCAGGAGAGAAAGTGGGTATTTTCTAGATAGTAGCACTACCAACCTTACAGTACTAAAAAAGATTTCAAGAGACTACTATGAACAATTGTATGCCAACAAATTAGATAACGTAGATGAAATGGATAAATTCTTAGAAGCACCAAAGCTGACTCAAGAAGAAATATAAAATCTGAACAGACTTATGACAAGCAAAGCAATTGAATCAGCAATTAGAAAAAAACACTTTCAACAAAAAAAGTTCAAGATATAGGAGAGGAACATTTCCTTGCTCATTCTATGGGGCCAGTATTACACTGATACCAAAAGACAAAGCCATTACAAGTAAAAGTAAAATTAGAGACCAATATTCTTTATGAATATAAGTGCAGAATCCCTAACAAAATACTAGAGACAAAATCTGGAATTGTATAAAAAGGATTATAAACCATGACTAAGTAAGAATTGTCCCAGAAATGCAAGGGTGGTTGAGCACAGGAAAATCAATCAGTGTGGCACACTGTATTAATAGAATGAAGGGGGAAAAACCACCATGATCATTCCAATACATGCAGAAAAAGCATTTGACAAAATCCAAAATTCTTGCATAATAAAAACACCCAACAAACCAAAAAATAGAAAACTACTCAACCTGACAAAGGTCATCTGTGAAGAACCCACAGATAACATTATTCAGCATGATGCAAGAGTGAAAACTTTCTTCTAAGATCAGACACAAGACAAGGATGTCCACTTTTGCCACCTTTATTCAACATTATGTTAGAAGTTCTAGCCAGGGCAATTAGCAAGTAAAAGAAATAAAAGGCATCTAGACTGGAAAGAAAGAAGTAAAATTATTTCTGTTCACAGATGACATGGTCTTATATAAAAAAAAAAAACCCAAAGAATCCATTAAAAAACCCAAAACATTGGTGCTCATAAAGAGTTCAAGAAGGCTACAGGATATGGCCAGCCTCAGTGGCTCACGCCTGTAATCCCAGCACTTTGGGAGACTGAGGTGGGCAGATTGCCTGAGGTCAGGAGTTCAAGACCAGCCTGGCCAACATAGTGAAACCCCATCTCTACTAAAAATACAAAAATTAGTTGGGCATGGTGGTGGGCGCCTATAATCCCAGCTACTCGGGAGGCTGAGGCAGGAGAATCACTTGAACCTGGGAGGCAGAGGCTGGAGTGAGCTGAGATCGTGCCATCGCACTCCAGCCTGGGCAACAAGAGTGAGACTCCATCTCAAAATAAATAAATAAATAAATAAAACAGTTTATAGGACACAAGATCAATATACAAAAATCAATTATACTTCTATTATACAGTAGCAATGAACAATCTAAAGATGACATTAAGAAAACACTTCCATGTACAATAGCATCAGAAAGAATGCCTAGGAATAAATTTAACCAAAGAAATGCAAGACTTGTACACTAAAACTGCAAAACATTGCTGAAATAAAGATCAGTAATTTCTTCTGACTGCTGTGATTCAATGAACCTTGCCATTTCTTTTCTATTACTCATGCATTTGCCTCACCTCTGACCATGTTTTAAATCACCTTTGTATCTCCTTAGCTGCTCAATAAATATTTGAATGAAAAAACATTAATTGAAATTGACAAAAGACTTAATGTAAGAGCTAAAACTATAAAACTAGTAGAAGGAAAGGTAGATGTAATTATTTGTGATCTTGGATAGGTAACTTTTTAAAACATAATGTCAAAAGCACAAAAGAATAGGTAAATTGGACTTCATCAAAATTTAAAAAATTGCATCACCAAAGAATACTATCAATAAAGTTATAAGACAATTCACAAGGTAGAAAAAATATTTGCAAGTCATATATTTGACAAAGGGTCTAATAATAGACTATTTAAATCAATTTTGCAATTCAAAAACAAAAGATGGCAACCCAATTAAAAATGAGCAAAGAACTTGAACAGATGTTTCTTCAAAGAAGATACACAAATGGCAAAGGAGCACATGAAAAGGTGCCCAGCATCATTAATCATTAGGGAAATGAAAATCAAAATTACAATGAGTTACCACTTTACTTCCACGAGGATGGCTATAATAAAGAGAAAAAAAGGAAAATAAATTTTTGTGAGGATGTACACATTTGAACCTTTGTGTATTGCTGGTAGGAATGCAAAATGCTGCAGCTGCTATGGAAGTCTGGCAGTTCCTCAAGAGGGTAAATGTAGAGTTACCATATGACCTAGCAATTCAATTCCACTCCTAGGTATCTATCAAGAGAACTAAAAACAGAGGTACACTAATGCAACCTTTATAGTAGCATTACTCATCATAGCCCAAAGTAGAAACAACCCAATCCCCATCAACTGACAAATGGATAAAGAAAAAAGTTAGTGCATTCATACAATGGAATATGAGTCAGTGATAAAAAGAATGAAGTAATGATAAATGCTACAACATGCATGAAGCTTGAAAATATTATGTTAAAAAAGCTAGTCATAAAGGACATGTATTATATGATTCTATTTGTATGAAATGTCCTAAATAGGCAAATCCATAGTAACAGAAATTAGATAGTGATTGCCCAAGGCTAGGGAAATAGTGGAATGTGGAGTGGTTGCTTAATTGGTAAGGAGTTTCTTTTGGGGGGTGATGAAACATTCTGGAATTAGATAGTGGTGGTGTTGCTTGCACAACATTGTGAATATACTAAAAACCCCTTGTACACTTTAAAATTGTTAAAGTGGTGAGTTTTATGTTTCGTGATCTTTATCTCAATTTAAAAAATCCAAAATGAGGGTATAAACCAAGAAAGCAGAAGCCATGGGATCCAAGAAATAGGAGATACATTGGAAAGAGTTAGGATGATAGTGAAGGAAGTTCCTAGATGCCCACTGTGCATGGAAGATAGAGAGCAACCAGTTCAGTGGCTTCTGGGAGAATATCTGTGAGAAGATGAAATTGATATTGCTCCTGATGTGTTCAAAAATATTAAGAGGAGATTTCGCAGATTGGGGAAGAATTTGAGCAAATATAAAGGAAATTAAGTGTATTCATTTGGGTTTTCCAGAAAAACAGAACCAATAAGAGAGATAATGGATAGAAAGATAGTCAAACAGAAGATCGATCAATCGATAGATAGATAGATAACAGATAGATGGATAGATAGATAGATGATAGGTGAGAGAGAAGGAAAGAAGGAAGGAGGGAGGAAGGCAAGGGAAAAGAAAGGGAGAAAAGGAGAAAGATGAAAAGAAAGAGATTTCTTATAAGGAATTGACTCACACAGTTACAAAGGCTAAGAAGTCCCAAGATCTGTATTCAGCAAGAGACCCAGGAGAGCTGATGGTAGAGTTCCAGACTGAGTCCAAAGGCCTGAGAAGCAGGAGAGCTGATGGTATAAGTTCCAGTCCAAGTTCAAGTCTGAAGGCAAGAGAAGACCAGTGTTCCAGCTCCAAGATAGACAGAGAAAGAAAATTTTCCCTTTCTCAGCCTTTGTTTTATTCACTTCCTCAGTGGATTGGATGAGGCCCACCCCATCAGCAAGGGCACTCTGCTTCACTCAGACTACAGGTTCAAATATTAATCTCATTCAGAAAACCTCTCACAGAAATGGCTAGAATAATGTTTAACCACATAACTGGGCACTCATGGCCTTGTCAACATGACACATAAAATCAACCATCAAACTAAGTCAGTTTAAAAAATAGTCCAGTTATTAATTTCTCAGAAAACAAATAGCTGTGCATATCTTATGTGGCTCAACTGAGAATAGCATTTATATTTGTATAGTAATATCAATATTAAATATTGAATTAATCAAAAATTTGACCTAAGTATAACTGAAGTTTGAGGGGAAGAGAAATGTTTGTGTGTGTGTGTGTGTGTGTGTGTGAGAGAGAGAGAGAGAGAGAGAGAGGAGAGATGATAACAGTGGGGCAAAGAGTATAAAAGAGCTAAATCCTTATCTTCCATAGTGGGAAGTCATTTTATGCTGCCTAATGCTGAAAATCACAATAGTGCTAAAAATCATATGTTATTTATTGATATGCAGGTGAAAAATAGTTTAAAAAGCTGCAAAGGTAGCCTTTTAGGAATGGAAACTTGAGGTTGTAGGTGGGGAGCAGGGCATTGTTTTGGTTCAGCTTGATTTTGGTAATAATTCTGGTAAAACAATTGGACTGTATAAGTATGCATGTATAACTTCGATTAAAATAAAAATCAAATTTTAAAAATGTATAGTATATGGAGTTGGAGAAGATCAAATAACCATAACCCACTTTTCCCTGCTAATGTATTGTACTGTACGGACTCCAAGTTTGATTAGCGGAGACAAATTCTTTCTGCATGGGATCACATAAGTATGTCATGTGTGTCTGAGTATATATGTCTGCACACATGTGCATGTGTGTTCGTGGGCATAATAAGATATGCCTATTCTTACGTGTGCCAAAATGAAGAGAGATATATTCATACATATGCAGATACAGACTGGCTTGTAAGCAGCAAGAGAGTAAATAATGTGATACTTACAAGAAAAGATAAGAGACAACTGAAAGTAATGGAATTCATTAAGGAAACCATAAGCAGACATTAAGTTTTTAAAAATCTAGCTAAACAGCTCTTCTTTAGAATGTGAAGGCATTGCTAGGTGAAATAATTGAGGATATGGAAATGACTACTTTTTTTTTTTTTTTTGCTTTGCACTCATTTTCTATAAATAGAGAAATATAATTATCATTGTCAAAAACAATGTATTATTCATTATAGAACTTATAAACATAATTAACAACAAGTTCTTGTCAGTTTCTGGAACAAATCAATGAAAGAAACACTGAAGGAAACAAATATTTAAATGCCATCTGATATTTTTAAAAAGAAAATTTGTATTCAAAACATATACATTTGGTTGATTAAAAATTAGCAACTGTTTTAGAAGGATTTGTGTGGTAGCATAGCACTGCAGACGGTTGAATCCTCTTAGGAATAAATGAGCTTTGTTGAGATAGAATTCTGGAAGGGAAAGTATACAGCTGATTTTAACCCTGGAATCTCAACTCTCCTTGTCTACTAAGAACCACCTGGCACAATTCTCAGAGGAATAGTTTGGCTTAGACTGGATAGAGATAACCAAAGGACTCACTGAGAAAATCTAGACCTGAATGATTAATGAAAACATACGTGGTGGCTCACGCCTGTAATCCCAGCACTTTGGGAGGCCAAGGGGGGCGGATCACCTGAGGTTGGGAGTTCGAGACCAGCCTAACCAACATGGAGAAACCCCTTCTCTACTAAAAATACAAAATTAGCCGGGCATGGTGGTGCACGTCTGTAATCCCAACTACTCGGGAGGCTGAGGCAGGAGAATCGCTTGAACCCAGGAGGTAGAGGTTGTAGTGAGCCAAGATCGTGCCACTACACTCCAGCCTGGGCAACAAGAGCAAAACTCTGTCTCCAGAAAAAGAGAAGAAAAGAAAAGAAAAGAAAACATATACATATACATTTATACAATAAATAAGAAAAAAAAATTAGATATAAACTCTGGTGTTAATCCCTGGCTTATTCGCTCTGAGACTGTGTTACAGCAGCAGTCCCCAACCTTTTTGGCACGAAGACAATTTTTTTCCACGGACGTGGAGTAGGGGCATGAAACTGTTCCACCTCAGATCATCAGGCATTAGTTAGATTCCAA
Source organism: Rhinopithecus roxellana (assembly GCF_007565055.1). Lineage (NCBI taxonomy): Eukaryota > Metazoa > Chordata > Mammalia > Primates > Cercopithecidae > Rhinopithecus > Rhinopithecus roxellana. The sequence continues at coordinate 90,092,898 of NC_044554.1, forward strand.
TAAAGAGCACACAACCTAAATCCTTTGCATGCACAGTTCACAATAGGGTTCATGCTCTTAAGAGAATTTATCTAATGTCTTTGCTGATCTGGCAGGAGGCGGAGCTCAGGCTTTAATGCTCACTCCCACCACTCACCTCCTGCTGTGTGGCCAGGGTCCTAACAGGCCATGGGCCAGTACCAGTCTGCAGCCCAGGGACTGGGGACTCCTGTATTATACCCATCCTTGGCCTATTCTTTTCCTGGGTGTTACACATTTCTCTTGACTTATAAAGGAGATGACCAATTGTTCACCCTTGTTAGAACTTGGTTAAAAAGTCTTAGTACTTGGTTGTGTTTTCTACAAATACTGTGTTTATTCTGAGTGTTTATCACTGATTTCTAGAATAGGCATTGTTTGCCACCAATGCACTTGGCCAGCACTGGCTGTGGGTGTAGGTTCTGTGAGTCTCTGTTCTGGCTGTTCTGCCCTGACTCTCAGCTCTGATGACTGCGTGCTTAGCATACTGTAGGCAAGTTTAAAATTCTTTTTGGAGGGAAAGATCATTTCTGACTTAAAGCTAGAGCTGAAATCATCTCTCATTGTATTTAAACACAGGCACCAAGATGTCTTCTCTGCAGCACCATTAGACATCCCTCCAGGAGCAGAAATTTGGTGTAACACTGTTTAATATTTTCAAGTTTGGCATCATCTACCTCTCAGAAGAGGCTTGAAGAGGTAGTTTAGCCTGTTGTCTTTTCCTCTTTCTAAGCTGGACTGCACTACTAAAAGCCACAAACTGAACGGATGAATGAATATATAATACCAGCCATTGGCAATTTCTCCACGGTGGCATGCTCAGGTGTCCATCTGTATTTGTTTATCCTGTTCTCTCTTCCCATTTCTCCTGGTAAAAAAAACTCCCTTTATAGTTGAAGAATCCATTCTGTGAGATTTGGAAGGGTCAGATTTTCCCATCTCCCTACCCACTGAGAAAGAGAAAACATGTACGTTAGGAGTTTGGGGGCTAAAAAATGGGGAAAGCCAATATGGTCGGGGAATTCATTCTCAGGACTTTGCCCAAGCAAGTTACAGAAATAGACAGCATCTCATTTGCTTTCAGGACATGTGTTAGCACATATGAAATGTTGATATGTCTTCATTTTAATGCCTCTCTACTACTTCCTATGTTTATGTTAGCCTACCCCAAGTGTTTCCAAACTTCTCTGATCATCAAAATCACCAAAGGAGCTTGAAAGTGAAGATTGACAAAATGAACCCAAATATTTTGGAATCATATCTAGGAAATGGGCTTTTTTCAGAAGCTGCCCAGGGAGTTCTTCAGATGAACCAACTTTGGAATTTATTGTTCTGCATACAATGTGGTGTCCATCCGTGAAATCATTAGTTAAGTGATTTTATCTCTGACTGCTGCAGAAAGGCAAACGCTTAACTGGCCACATATGATATTTCACAGTACCACGTGTTTCTGCTGAAAGGTCTGCCACTTTCAGCCCAGACCAAAGAGAGTAGAAGGAACTCCACTCCCCACTCCACAGGGCAGGCTGAACCCAGGACCAACACTGATGTTACAGAATAAAGAAGCTTCAATTAGAGCACAGAGGCAACATGCTACCAAAAATAAACCAATTAATTAATTAACAAATTAATAAATAAAACCCACTTGAGGATAAAAGTAATCAGTGGCCAATGTTTTGCAGGCTATATTTGAGGGAAGTAAAATCTCTGTATCACTGAAAATGTGTACAATTAAAGTGAATAGTGAGTTCACTCACAAGCTGAGAATGAGGGACCCTGCTTCAAAACAGACATCTCAAGACAGATGAACATGGAGCAAGAATAGAACAGGATGTACCCTAATGATCAGCAGATCTTAGACTAGATCTGGGAGAGATGAGGGAATACAAGCTTCATGCAAAGTAAATGAATACTTTAAAAGGCAATTGCATTTTACAATAACATGCACAGAAAAAATAAACAGGTGACCTGAATGAGGGTGACTAGCTATAGGGCTGGAGTGGGAGGCAACTTCTCTTGATAGGGTGGGAGGGAAGGTCTCTCTGCAGAGTGGCATTTGCTGAGATTGAAGGGTGAAAACAGCAGGCCATGGGAAGGGGCAAGGAAGGGAAGCCCAGGCAGAAAAAGTCAAGAACAAGGCCCTAAGCTGGCAAAGGGGACCAGAGAGGACCTCTTCCCTTAAAAAGCGCGTCTGAACCACCTACGAGGCTCCCAATATGTTGGTGCCCAGGTGAGTGCCCTTTTCTTCAGCAGGTGGCTAATTCTAGTTTCCTCTTCCCCCAAACACCCCTGGCCCTTTCTGAAGAATGATAGGAAACATTCTCATAGATTATTTTATTGAAATATTTTTGTATACGCTAGAAAAGAAATATGATTATTATGGGATAGTATTTGGGAATCCTTGAATTTCACACCTGGCAGTTTTTAACAAGCAACTCTTATACTCTTAGCTTTCTCTTTACGGGTTTCTCTCAAACTTTGAGAGAATTGGATATTTTGGAGACAAGATCAAATGTATTTTGTCGTATTTCCTCAATCCACACTCTTACCCAGCCTCTGAGGAAGCAATCCCATGGTTTTCAGTCCTAGTCAACATCCCACATCTGCTGTGTGAATGAATTAAAGAGTTCACCAGGGTGGATACATGCCATTTTGTCTGTGTCTCTCATTCCCTTGCTCTCCTAATTCTCCCATCAGCCCCATTTTGTGAGTCTTGTTATGCTTCCTAAGGAAGCTTGCTTAAACAGAGCCTCCCATTCCTACGAAATGCAGGTGCTGAGCTCTGAAGGGCACGAGACACCCTCTGATGCACTGGCCAGCTGTTCTGAGCACCCAGTGAATCATTCCTTCTTACACAATCCGATTGTGTGACTCTGCTTATGTTTAGCATCAATTAATTTGGAGGAAGATAATGTTTTGCATTTTGCAGTGTGACACTGTCAGAATCAGTCATCACTGTTAGCTTGATACCAATACTGTGCATATCGGGTGATCTGGAGAAGGCATTGTGACCCTTGGAGAGAAGCTGGCCTGTGTACAGTCCTTCCGTTTCATGTGACAGTGCAATGTCACTGAAAATCTGGTTAATTTCTCTTCCCTGCCCTCTAGACTCTCTCCAACATAAATTATAATGATGCTCAAAGTGTCACCAGATTGGTAATTGAAAGAACACTTGGCATCTTCAAGAAGGGTTCAGATGGGGAGATAAATCTATCAGAACATTGCTGAGCAGCTCTTACCAGAAAGTTCCTTACTCCTGTCTGGACCAGTTACAAACTGACTTAATAGGTCATGAAGTATGGTTTTTACGCAGATGAAAAAACAGAAATTAATGAGTCAAACTAATTGCTGCCACAAATGAGGATGATATACAAGTTGGAAAGAATTAGAGATACAGGAAGGAACACTAGTTGAGATAACCCTGGATTGGATTCCTTTAAAAGCTAACAGAGGACTGCAGTTTTCTGCCAGGTGTTGATAAATTGTATGCTATGATTTGTTCCTTTGTTCTTATTTCCATTCAGAACATCTCTAATACATTGAGTATCCCTTTTGATGAGGCCATAAGAGAAATACATTTACCATTTAGTATGAATTTGAGAAGTAATAAGCATTTCAATGTCAAAACACAATCTCAAGACCTGGGGAAGAAAAAGGTTTCTTAAACACAATATATTTTTTAAATTAGCCAAGCTTGGTGGCATGTACCTGTAATCTCAGCACTTCCGGAGGCTGAGGCTGGAGGTACAATGAGCCCAGGCCTTTAAATCCAGCCTGGGAAACATAGCAAGAGCCTATCTCTTAAAAAATTCACTAGGCATAAAGGAAAACTGGACTACATTAAAATTAACTATTTCATAAGACACCATTAAGAGTGGAAAAGGTAGGTCACAGCATAGAACATATTTATAAGACCTATATCAAATAAAATATTCAAATTCAGAATATAAATAATTTATACAATTTAATTAGGAACAGGTAAATAATCCGATAGAAATATGGGGGAACCATTGAATGGACACTCAAAAACCTGGTCTTCCAAATGGTCACTAGCTATATGAAAAGGTTCTGAAATTCAATAGTCAACAGAGAAATAATTTCTGACTACAATGGTGATACCAGTATACATTCACCAGGATGGCGAAAATGACAAAGACAGACAATACTCTGTGTTGGCAAGGACATGAATCAATTGAAACTCACATTGCTGGTGAGAATGTAACCTGACATCATTATTTTGGGAAACTAGTCTGAAGTACCTGTTAACACTGAATACTGGCACATACTAGGAGCCAGCATTTGCACTCCTAGATATATAGTCAACAGAAACGTGTACCTATATTCACCAAGAACATGTGCAAGAATTAAGAGCAGCAGAATTAGTAATAACCAAAATAAAAACCCAAATATCCATGAACAGTAGGATGGATGATTAAATCGTGGTAGGTGTTCACACAAGGGAAACCCATCCAGCACTGAGAAAGAATTGACTACAACTATATGCAGCAAAAGGAATCAGTCTCAAAAATATAAAGTTGAGTGAAAGAAACCAAAGAGAAAAGAATCCATACTGCATGGTTTCATTTGTAAAAATTTCAAAAACGGACAAAACTAACCTAAGGAGTTAGTTAGAACAGGCAAGGCTAATTTATAGAGTTAAAAGGTTATGCTTGGAGGGTGATTAGGGACTGGAAAAGGACCCCAGGGGTTCTTGGGGTGCTGGTAATGCTTTGTTTCTGGATCTGTGTACTGGTTACTCACTTGTTGAGAATTTGTCAAATGTACGATTATGATTAGCATTCTTTTCTTGATGAATTTTATACCTAAAAGTTTATATGGAAAGCTCTCCACTGATGAATGAATGACCAAAATGTGGCATATCTATACAATTAAATGTTACCCAGTGTTAAAAAGGAGTGAAGTACTGATATCTACTACCATGTGGATGAACCTTAAAAGCACTGTGCTAAGTAAAAAAAGCCAGTCACAAAAGGCCACATATTGTGTGCTTCCATTTATATGAAATGCCCAGAATAGGCAAAATAATTCAGAAAGCAGACATGGTTGCCAGGGACTGGAGGGAGGGAGAAATGGAAAGTGACCACTATGAATATAGGGTTTCTTTTTGAAGCGATGAAAATATTCTAGAATTAAACAGTGGTGTTGGTTGCACAACACTGTGAATATACTAAAAACCACTGGAATGCACTTTCTTTTTTTTTTTTTTTTTATTATACTTTAAGTTCTAGGGTACATGTGCATAACGTGCAGGTTTGTTACATATGTATACTTATGCCATGTTGGTGTGCTGCACCCATCAACTCGTCAGCACCCATCAATTCATCATTTACATCATGTATAACTCCCCAATGCAATCCCTCCCTCCTCCCCCCTCCCCATGATAGGCCCCAGTGTGTGATGTTCCCCTTCCCGAGTCCAAGTGATCTCATTGTTCAGTTCCCACCTATGAGTGAGAACATGCGGTGTTTGGTTTTCTCTTCTTGTGATAGTTTGCTAAGAATGATGGTTTCCAGCTGCATCCATGTCCCTACAAAGGACATAAACTCATCCTTTTTTATGGCTGCATAGTATTCCATGGTGTATATGTGCCACATTTTCTTAATCCAGTCTGTCACAGATGGACATTTGGGTTGATTCCAAGTCTTTGCTATTGTGAATAGTGCCGCAATAAACATACGTGTGCATGTGTCTTTGTAGTAGAATAATTCATAATCCTTTGGGTATATACCCAGTAGTGGGATGGCTGGGTCATATGGTACATCTAGTTCTAGATCCTTGAGGAATTGCCATACTGTTTTCCATAATGGTTGAACTAGTTTACAATCCCACCAACAGTGTAAAAGTGTTCCTATTTCTCCACATCCTCTCCAACACCTGTTGTTTCCTGACTTCTTAATGATTGCCATTCTAACTGGTGTGAGATGGTATCTCATTGTGGTTTTGATTTGCATTTCTCTGATGGCGAGTGATGATGACCATTTTTTCATGTGTCTGTTGGCTGTATGAATGTCTTATTTTGAGAACTGTCTGTTCATATCCTTTGCCCACTTTTTGATGGGGTTGTTTGTTTTTTTCTTGTATATTTGTTTGAGTTCTTTGTAGATTCTGGATATTAGCCCTTTGTCAGATGAGTAAGTTGCAAAAATTTTCTCCCATTCTGTAGGTTGCCTGTTCACTCTGATGGTAGTTTCTTTTGCTGTGCAGAAGCTCTTTAGTTTAATTAGATCCCATTTGTCAATTTTGGCTTTTGCTGCCGTTGCTTTTGGTGTTTTAGACATGAAGTCCTTGCCCATGCCTATGTCCTGAATGGTACTACCTAGATTTTCTTCTAGGGTTTTTATGGTATTAGGTCTAACATTTAAGTCTCTAATCCATCTTGAATTAATCTTCATATAAGGGGTAAGGAAAGGATCCAGTTTCAGCTTTCTACTTATGGCTAGCCAATTTTCCCAGCACCATTTATTAAATAGGGAATCCTTTCCCCATTTCTTGTTTCTCTCAGGTTTGTCAAAGCTCAGATGGCTGTAGATGTGTGGTATTATTTCTGAGGACTCTGTTCTGTTCCATTGGTCCATAGCTCTGTTTTGGTACCAGTACCATGCTGTTTTGGTTACTGTAGCCTTGTAGTATAGTTTGAAGTCAGGTAGCGTGACGCCTCCAGCTTTGTCCTTTTGACTTAGGATTGTCTTGGCAATGCGGGCTCTTTTTTGGTTCCATATGAACTTTAAAGCAGTTTTTTCCAATTCTGTGAAGAAACTCATTGGTAGCTTGATAGGGATGGCATTGAATCTATAAATAACCTTGGGCAGTATGGCCATTTTCACGATATTGATTCTTCCTATCCATGAGCATGGTATGTTCTTCCATTTGTTTGTGTCCTCTTTGATTTCACTGAGCAGTGGTTTGTAGTTCTCCTTGAAGAGGTCCTTTACATCCCTTGTAAGCTGGATTCCTAGGTATTTTATTCTCTTTGAAGCAATTGTGAATGGAAGTTCATTCCTGATTTGGCTCTCTGCTTGTCTGTTACTGGTGTATAAGAATGCTTGTGATTTTTGCACATTAATTTTGTATCCTGAGACTTTGCTGAAGTTGCTTATCAGCTTAAGGAGATTTTGGGCTGAGATGATGGGGTTTTCTAAATATACAATCATGTCATCTGCAAACAGGGACAATTTGACTTCTTCTTTTCCTAACTGGATACCCTTGATTTCTTTCTCTTGCCTGATTGCCCTAGCCAGAACTTCCAACACTATGTTGAATAGGAGTGGTGAGAGAGGTCATCCCTGTCTTGTGCCAGTTTTCAAAGGGAATTTTTCCAGTTTTTGCCCATTCAGAATGATATTAGCTGTGGGTTTGTCATAAATAGCTCTTATTATTTTGAGGTACGTTCCATCAATACCGAATTTATTGAGTGTTTTTAGCATGAAGGGCTGTTGAATTTTGTCAAAAGCCTTTTCTGCATCTATTGAGATAATCATGTGGTTCTTGTCTTTGGTTCTGTTTATATGCTGGATTACGTTTATTGATTTGCGGATGTTGAACCAGCCTTGCATCCCAGGGATGAAGCCCACTTGATCATGGTGGATAAGCTTTTTGATGTGCTGCTGAATCCGGTTTGCCAGTATTTTATTGAGAATTTTTGCATCGATGTTCATCAGGGATATTGGTCTAAAATTCTCTTTTTTGTTGTGTCTCTGCCAGGCTTTGGTATCAGGATGATGTTGGCCTTATAAAATGAGTTAGGGAGGATTCCCTCTTTTTCTATTGATTGGAATAGTTTCAGAAGGAATGGTACCAGCTCCTCCTTGTACCTCTGGTAGAATTCAGCTGTGAATCCATCTGGTCCTGGACTTTTTTTGGTGGGTAGGCTATTAATTGTTGCCTAAATTTCATAGCCTGCTATTGGTCTATTCAGGGATTCAACTTCTTCCTGGTTTAGTCTTGGGAGAGTGTAAGTGTCCAGGAAATTATCCATTTCTTCTAGATTTTCTAGTTGATTTGCGTAGAGGCGTTTATAGTATTCTCTGATGGTTGTTTGTATTTCTGTGGGGTCGGTGGTGATATCCCCTTTATCATTTTTTATTGCGTCTATTTGATTCCTCTCTCTTTTCTTCTTTATTAGTCTTGCTAGCGGTCTGTCAATTTTGTTGATCTTTTCAAAAAACCAACTCCTGGATTCATTGATTTTTTTGGAGGGTTTTTTTGTGTCTCTATCTCCTTCAGTTCTGCTCTGATCTTAGTTATTTCTTGCCTTCTGCTAGCTTTTGAATGTGTTTGCTCTTGCCTCTCTAGTTCTTTTAATTGTGATGTTAGAGTGTCAATTTTAGATCTTTCCTGCTTTCTCTTGTGGGCATTTAGTGCTATAAATTTCCCTCTACACACTGCTTTAAATGTGTCCCAGAGATTCTGGTATGTTGTATCTTTGTTCTCATTGGTTTCAAAGAACATCTTTATTTCTGCTTTCATTTCGTTATGTACCCAGTAGTCATTCAGGAGCAGGTTGTTCAGTTTCCATGTAGTTGAGCGGTTTTGATTGAGTTTCTTAGTCCTGAGTTCTAGTTTGATTGCACTGTGGTCTGAGAGACAGTTTGTTATAATTTCTGTTCTTTTACATTTGCTAAGGAGTGCTTTACTTCCAATTATGTGGTCAATTTTGGAATAAGTGTGATGTGGTGCTGAGAAGAATGTATATTCTGTTGATTTGGGGTGGAGAGTTCTATAGATGTCTATTAGGTCCGCTTGGTGCAGAGATGAGTTCAATTCCTGGATATCCTTGTTAACTTTCTGTCTCATTGATCTGTCTAATGTTGACAGTGGAGTGTTGAAGTCTCCCATTATTATTGTATGGGAGTCTAAGTCTCTTTGTAAGTCTCTAAGGACTTGCTTTATGAATCTGGGTGCTCCTGTATTAGGTGCATATACATTTAGGAGGGTTAGCTCTTCCTGTTGAATGGATCCCTTTACCATTATGTAATGGCCTTCTTTGTCTCTTTTGATCTTTGATGGTTTAAAGTCTGTTTTATCAGAGACTAGGATTGCAACCCCTGCTTTTTTTTGTTCTCCATTTGCTTGGTAGATCTTCCTCCATCCCTTTATTTTGAGCCTATGTATGTCTCTGCATGTGAGATGGGTCTCCTGAATACAGCAGACTGATGGGTCTTGACTCTTTATCCAATTTGCCAGTCTTTGTCTTTTAATTGGAGCATTTAGTCTATTTACATTTAAGGTTAATATTGTTATGTGTGAACTTGATCCTGTCATTATGATATTAACTGGTTATTTTGCTCGTTAGTTGATGCAGTTTCTTCCTAGCCTCGATGGTCTTTACATTTTGGCATGTTTTTGCAATGGCTGGTACCGGTTGTTCCTTTCCATGTTTAGGGCTTCCTTCAGGGTCTCTTGTAAGGCAGGCCTGGTGGTGACAAAATCTAAGCATTTGCTTATCTGTAAAGGATTTTATTTCTCCTTCACTTATGAAACTTAGTTTGGCTGGATATGAAATTCTGGGTTTAAAATTCTTTTCTTTAAGAACGTTGAATATTGGCCCCCACTCTCTTCTGGCTTGTAGAGTTTCTGCCGAGAGATCTGCTGTTAGTCTGATGGGCTGCCCTTTGTGGGTAACCTGACCTTTCTCTCTGGCTGCCCTTAAGATTTTTTCTTTCATTTCAACTTTGGTGAATCTGGCAATTATGTGTCTTGGAGTTGCTCTTCTCAAGGAGTATCTTTGTGGCATTCTCTGTATTTCCTGAATTTGAATGTTGGCCTGCCCTACTAGGTTGGGGAAGTTCTCCTGGATGATATCCTGAAGAGTGTTTTCCAACTTGGTTCCATTTTCCCCCTCACTTTCAGGCACCCCAATCAGACGTAGATTTGGTCTTTTTACATAATCCCATACTTCTTGCAGGCTTTGTTCATTTCTTTTTCTTCTTTTTTCTTTTGGTTTCTCTTCTCGCTTCATTTCATTCATTTGATCCTCAATCGCTGATACTCTTTCTTCCAGTTTATCGAGTCGGTTACTGAAGCTTGTGCATTTGTCACGTATTTTTCGTGTCATGGTTTTCATCTCTGTCATTTCGTTTATGATCTTCTCTGCATTAATTAGTCTAGCTGTCAATTCTTCCACTCTTTTTTCAAGATTTTTAGTTTCTTTGCGCTGGGTACGTAATTCCTCCTTTAGCTCTGAGAAGTTTGATGGACTGAAGCCTTCTTCTCTCATCTCGTCAAAGTCATTCTCTGACCAGCTTTGATCCGTTGCTGGCGATGGGCTGCGCTCCTTTGCAGGGGGAGATGCGCTCTTATTTTTTGAATTTCCAGCTTTTCTGCCCTGCTTCTTCCCCATCTTTGTGGTTTTATCTGTCTCTGGTCTTTGATGATGGTGACGTACTGATGGGGTTTTGGTATAGGTGTCCTTCCTGTTTGATAGTTTTCCTTCTGACAGTCAGAAGGACTGTCTGTTGGTCTGTTGGAGATTGCTTGAGGTCTACTCCAGACCCTGTTTGCCTGGGTATCAGCAGCAGAGGTTGCCGAAGATAGAATATTGCTGAACAGCGAGTGTACCTGTCTCATTCTTCCTTTGGAAGTTTCCTCTCAGGGGTGTACTCCACCCTGTGAGGTGTGGGGTGTCAGACTGCCCCTAGTGGGGGATGTCTCCCAGCTAGGCTACTCAGGGGTCAGGGACCCACCTGAGCAGGCAGTCTGTCCGTTCTCAGATCTCAACCTCCGCGTTGGGAGATCCACGGCTCTCCCCAAAGCTGTCAGACAGAGTCTTTCACGTCTGCACCGGCCCCCGCTGCTTCCCCTGTTGGTCTTCAGCTGTGTGCTGTCCCCAGAGGTGGAGACTACAGAGACAGGCAGGCTTCCTTGAGCTCCTGTGAGCTCCACCCAGTTCGAGCTTCCCAGCGGCTTTGTTTACCTACTTAAGCCTCAGCAATGGCGGGCGCCCCTCCCCCAGCCTCGCTGCTGCCTTGCCGATAGATTGCGGCAGACTGCTGTGTTAGCAGTGAGGGAGGCTCCGTGGGCGTGGGACCCTCCCGGCCAGGTGTGGGATATATTCTCCTGGTGTGCCTGTCTGCTTAAAGCGCAGTATTGGGGTGGGAATTACCCGATTTTCCAGGTGTTGTGTGTCTCAGTTCCCCTGGCTAGGAAAAGGGATTCCCTTCCCCCTTGCACTTCCAGGTGAGGCGATGCCTCGCCCCGCTTCAGCTCTCGCTGGTCAGGCTGCAGCAGCTGACCAGCACCGATTGTCCGGCACTCCCTAGTGAGATGACCCCAGTACCTCAGTTGAAAATGCAGAAATCACCGGTCTTCTGTGTCGCTCGCTCTGGGAGTTGGAGACTGGAGCTGTTCCTATTCGGCCATCTTGCTCCGCCCCCTGGAATGCACTTTCAAAGGACGAATCTTATGGTGTGGGAATTAAAGTTCAATTAAAAAAAAAATCTTCCTTAGTGTTAGTATATTGTATGCAAAGGCCTACATTTCCACAACCATCAAGATGTATGGACTTTTTCATTGATTTGTCAGCTGACAGAGGCTGGATCATCTGAACTACACATTCCACATTGGTTTGGGTACCCTGGATCAGGAATCCTCAAATTTTACATAGAGCCTGACATTCTCCTTGAAAGCCTTGGGGACTACCAGTAAGCAAAGAGTTTTAAACATTTCAACCAATACCAGTGGATTGGAGGAAGTAAAACTTCATGCACATTAATGGGCTTAAAGCCTTGCAATTTCCAATAATTTGTTTTTCATATGCCAATAAATACATATCAGTTACAGAACACTTGTTTATAATTTGATTAGGAAAAACTAACACTTGCCTCATGAATAGGCATGAATCAGGGGTCTCAAAATTATTCATACTCTTTGATTTAGTAATTCAACTTCTAGGATTCTGTCCTAAAGAGATAATTAGCAATGCCATCTGGATTAATTTAAAAGAGCGTTAACCACAGGGTTGTCCTAGTGAAGCAAAAGTGCCCAAATGATAAACACAAAGAGGGATGGAGGCAGAGACTCAGCACACAAGAGTGATTCTGGGCACGGAGGCCCTGCCCCGACACTTTCTGAAGAACTGAGAAATGTCCATAATGGATATTAGAATACCAGGCCAGATAGACCCAAGGCCCTAATCCAAGTGCCCCACCAGATATGTGAATTGCGAATTTCCTGTCTCATTCCTTTCCTCCTCTCCCGTCCATTCTCCTTTCTATACTTACCCCATTTGCTCAGGGCCTGACCTTGGCTAAAATCCCTGGAGAGAAGACTGATCAGCTTTTAGTCTTGACCAATTAAAATCAGCTGGGGAGCTTTGATCTGGAAACATCTCTAGAAGGGGCATGAGTAACAAATGTTAAAAGTAGGACAATGAAAACAGTTGGAGTGTTAAAACAAGGACATCCTCATTCACTCGCACCAATGAACTCTTTGCCAAAATGTTTATCTCTGCCAAAATGTTTGATCTCTATCCTGTAGATGTGTATAAAAGCTAAGTGAGAGGCGGGGAAAGGCAGAGAAACTGGGCCACCTTGGCTCTCCTTGATTAGCTTCCAATTTGTTGAAGAGGAATAGGGCAGGGCCAGAACAGGTGAGTTTCCTTTAGTGGTACTCCATGGAATTCTAACTTCTGTCTTAATGTAGCAGGAGATAGTCTCAGTATTTAGAGGCTACGTTCTTAAACTTGTTCTACTTTCTATCTTAAAGTCAAAGAGACTCGGTCATCAAAATAATCCAAAAGGATTGTGTAATAACATTTTTAAAATCACTTAATTAAAACTCTTGTTATAAAAGTAGCACATACTTATTATTTTAAAAGTGACATTTACTCTGACACCCTAACTCACTCTCCAAAACAAATAGTTATAACTTCGGTGTTTTTGTATGTACGTAAAAGTATATATGTAGATATTTCTAAGTACAATAAAGCAATTTTTCTCAAACTTTAGTGTAGATCATGCAGTTATTCAAGAGCCTTGCTAAAAATGCAGGTGGGGCCCAGGAATTTATGTTTTTAACAAAGATAATGATGAAGAGGGTCTGCACCAAGATGAGCCCCAATAATCACCATCTCTCAGGATTCATTCCCTGTGCTTCTCTTCCTGTATCAAACACAGTTGACTTTAGTAACCAACAGAATATTGCAGACACAATTAAGTACCACTTCTGTGACTAGATCATCAATGTCATTGAAACTTTCACTTTGGATTCTCTTGGGTCACCCCCTCTGGAGGAAGCCAGCTGCTGTGTCTTGAGGACACCCAAGGAGCCCTACAGAGAGGTCATCATGGCAAGGAACTGGGGCCTCCCACAAAGAACCAGTGTCAGCATGCCAGCCATGTGACGAGCCACATGGGAAGCAGGTCCTCCATCCACAGTCCAGCTTTCAGATGACTGCAGCCCCAGCTGATACCTTGAACAAGATCTCATGAGGGATCCACAGACTGAACTATCTAGCTCAGCCTCTCCTGATTTCCTGGCTCATAGAAACTGTGTGAAATGATAAATGTTTATTATTTTAGGCCACTAATTTTGTGGAAATTTATGGCAGAAAAATAGATGACTAATGAGGAACAATGCTGTAAAGTATATTATTGATCCCACCAGCTACCTTTAAAAATAGTTACATATTTTACATCATATATTTTATGTCACAGGTGAGGTTTGGTGACAAGTTAATGCCTAACATTATCAAAGGCTAACATTTCTATAGATGTAACTTACTTCAATTCCAAATGTTAACAGTACTAAACAGTAACACCTTAAGAAGGGACTCTTTTCTGTTTTTATTTAACAATACTGTAGTCCTCTGGCTGAAATTAGATGTAAATCTCCTCATAACCCCTAAGAGATTTTTCTTTTCTTTTTTTAAATATCAATAATAGGGCCAGTACATATACATAAATAATTCAGTATTTATTGCCAACCATCATGCTACAAAATTTACTTATCTACAATCTTTACTGTTCTTTCACTAGGTAAGAATTATCACTCCCATCTTACAGATGGGAGGACTCAGGTTCAGGAAGAAGGATTAAACTTCTACACACTTTTCAGCTGGCAAGAGGAGGAGCCAGAGCTTATTATTTTCAAAATGTCAGACCAAGTGTTAGTTATTGGCATCAGATTTGCTACTGTGGCCACAGACCTGAGTGGGAGTTGGGGTAGGTTATCCTGCTTTGGAATGTTCCTTATACAGACACCAATCAGACAGTGAACAGCTAATTGTGAGTGCTCCTTGTGCGCCAGACACTATGCCATGTTCTAAGAAGATAGTGGTTTAAAAAAATGAACATGGGTTCTACCTCTACTCAGTGTATAAATTGGTAGGCTGCTTACCCAAGATTTATTCTTATTTTCTGGTGGAAGTCACTGAGGTTAAGAAGCCATTTAAGCAGATGCCCAGTACTTCCAAATAATGAATGTGATAAAGTGATATAGAGTGTTTTTTAATAGCACCAATGATACTCAGATCACATCTAGTCCAACTGTTTCATTTTAGAGAAGAATCTGAGGTTCAGAAAGGGTAAATGACTAATGAAAAGGGAGTTGAACCTAAACCTGTGTATAAGACCAAGTCCAGAGCTCCTCACACTCTAATCTAATAGCTTCCTGAATTTAAGGGGCTATGAGATAAAACCATCCCAACTGTCTGACTCATTATGAACTGGAGCCTGGCTGACTTCTCAACTACACCAGCTTCCATGCAGTGCTTCTCAATCCTGGCTACACATTTGAATCACCTAAGATGCTTTAGAAAACTCCAAAGCCCTGGCTGCACTGCCACCAATTAAATTAGAATCTCTAGAGGTGGGCCCAGGCAGCAAGATTGGTTAAAGCAGTCTAGGCGATTCCATAGTGCAGCCGAGTTTGAGAATTCCAGGTTGAGATTCTGGTGATAGAGTCTTTCAGGCTCTTCCAGGATTTGCTACTTTGCTTTTTACCATGCACTGGGTTGGCTAGTGCTCCCCAAAATTCATGTTCTTCCTGAAACTCAGAATGTGACTTTATTTGGAAATGAGGCTGTTGTCAATGTAATTCATTCATTTAAGAGAAGATAATAATGGAGTAGGGTATGCCATTAATCTGACTGGTGTCCTTATAAGAAGAGGAGAAGAGACACAGAGAGACACAGCAGAGAGGTGAACACCATGTGAAGACACACACAGCGGGCGGGTGGCCATGTGATGATGGAGGCAGAGATGGAGTCATGCAGCTACAAGCTGCGGAACACCAAGGAATGCCTGTCATGACCAAGGGCTGGGAAGCAGACCATGGCCCTGCTGACACCTTGATTTTGGACTTCTCAGGTCAACAACTGTGAGAGAATATTGAGTTGAGCCACACAGCTTGTGGCCGTTTGTTATGTCAGCTCTAGGAAACTGCACACCTCTCCACCAGCCGGGGACTTCCCTGTGCACTACTTCCCACTTGAATGGCATGAGTCCAGCAGACAAGGTTTGATACTACTTCTAGTCCTACTGTGATCCCTTTCTCTCCCTTGTGTGCCTTATCTCTGGTCAATGGTGAATGTCCTGATCTTCTTCCTCCCATTCATCTCCAGATTTCCCAGGCAGCAAATACATACAGTAGAGCTCCTCTTTACCTCAGAGCTCTTAAATTCCCTGGTTATGTATTTGGAGAACATTTTCCATGTTCTGCTGTTTGCTTTCCAATCTTTTCCTCTTTCATCTTGCCCCAGGGAGGAAGGGGAGGATAGTATCTAGAGCACAGACTTTAGAGCCAGAGAGCATTAGCTCATCCCCTGGGTCTAACAGTTAGTACCTATGTGGTCATGAACAAATTTTTAACCTCTCTAAGCCTCAGTTTTCTAACCTGTAAAAGGGGGGTAATACCTTCCACACAGAGTTGTCATTATAAGGATGAAAGGAAGCAATGTCTACATTTAGGATGGTGCCTTCAGCACATGGTAGAGATCAAGAACTCTCTAACTCTCAAACTGCTCTTTGCTCCCAACCCTAACTTAGCATTCAGGTTACCTCTATTAATTGGTCTAATGTCCTGTTCCATTGCTCCCATGACATCTGTTCTCCCTGGACAAGACTATAGCCCATTGGAATTCCTCTTGTCTATTGTTCTTTGACTTATTTGGAGGCAGAGATAAGCCCATCCTTCCTCTTTATAATGTCAAGCAGTGATACATCATTATTCCAGCCCTCCAAATGTGCCATCTGCAGAGGAAGAATTATTGACTAGGAAGAAATTTTGTTTCATGAGGTAAGAGGAGTGAATGTGTGTATGTGTGTATACTTTGTTTTAGAATTCATTTCTAAAAATATATATGAAAAAATCTATTGGGTCTATCCAGAGAGAAAGTATACAGCTAGAAGAGAAAAGAAATCTAATCTCTGGTTAGTGCGAGAATTTGGGGAAATATATCTAGAACCTTCACGAAAAAGCCTAACTTTTTATATAACATGAACAACAGCAACAACAAATAAATGGGAAAAAATAACAGACTTAAAATAAGAATGAACTTATTAAAGAGAAATTAAAAAGAAAATGTGATTAAGACAATGATTGGGAGAGACAGGATAAAATTCTAAGGATATAAATTTTTAAAACGTAGAATAAAAAGTTCTTTTAACCCTAGAAGAAACCCTAGGCAATACCATTTGGGACACAGGCATGGGCAAAGACTTCATGACTAAAACACCAAAAGCAATTGCAACAAAATTGACAAATGGGATCTAATCAAACTAAAGAGCTTCTGCACAGCAAAAGAAACTATCATCAGAGTGAACAGGCAAACTACATAATGGGAGAAAATATTTTCAATCTACCCATCTGACAAAGGTCTAATATCCAGAACCTAAAAGGAATGTAAACAAATTCACATAGCAAAAAAAGCCATCAAAAAGTGGGAAAAGGATATGAACAGACACTTCTCAAAAGAAGACATTTATGTGGCCAATAAACATATGAAAAAAACCTCATAATCACTGGTCATTAGAGAAATGCAAATCAAAACCATCATGCCAAATATCATCTCATGCCAGTGAGAATGGCGATCATTAAAAAGTCAGGAAACAACAGATGCTGGAGAGCATGTGGAGAAATGGGAACATTTTTACACTATTTGTGGGAGTGTAAATTAGTTCAACCATTGTGGAAGACAGTGTAGCAATTCCTCAAGGATCTAGAACCAGAAATACCAGCAATCCCATTACTGGGTATATACCCAAAGGATTATAAATCATTCTACTATAAAGACACATGCACAAGTATGTTTATTGCAGCACTATTTACAATAGCAAAGACTTGGAACCAATCCAAATGCCCATCAATGATAGACTGGATAAAGAAAATGTGGCACATATACACCATGGAATACTATGCAGCCATAAAAAAAGAATGTGTTTGTGTCCTTTGCAGGGACATGGATGAAGCTGGAAGCCATCATTCTCATCAGACAAACACAGGAACAAAAAACCAAACACCACATGTTCTCAATAATAAGTGGGAGATGAACAATGAGAACACATGGACACAGGGAGGGAAACATCACACACCAGGGCCTGTCGGAGGATGAGGGGCAAGAGGAGGGAGAGCATTAGGACAAATACCTAATGCATGTGGGGCTTAAAACCTAGATGAGGGTTGGTGGGTGCAGCAAATCACCATGGCATATGTATACCTATGTAACGAACCTGCACATTCTGCATATGTATCCCAGAATTTAAAGTTAAAAAAAAAAAGTTCTTTTGAATGAATCAATAAAATGATTAAAATAAAAATTAAAATAGATAAAAGGAAAGATTTAGATAAAAATGTAAACAATTAAAAACAAAACCTGAACCTCAAAAGCTAAAATGAAAACCAAAACAAACCCAAATTTATATACTATGATGTAAGATAGAATGTGAAAGATGAAAGCATGAAAAAATAATAAAAAAGGAAGCGCTGGCTCTAAAACCCAGAAGGTTAATGATTGAATGGGTAAGCAGTTATATACTCTTTAAAGTTTCTAGACACTTTAGAAAGGCAAAAAAATATTGCAAGAAACAAAAATCAGAAGGATAAGGAACACCAAAATGACCCAACAAAAAAGCATGTTAAAGTCGAGATACTGTCTTAGTCTGTTTGTGATGTTATAACAAAATACCTTAGACTGAGTAATTTATAAACACCAGAAATTTATTGCTTACAGTTTTGAAGACCAGTAAGTCCAAGGCAAGATCAAGGCACCAGCATTAGGCGTCTTATAAGCACCTCTTGCTGCATTCTCAGGTGACCAAATGTTCCCTGAAGCCTCTTTTATAAAGGCCTTAATCCCACTCATGAAGGAGGAGTCTTTATGGCCTCATCACCTCCTAAAGACCCCACCTCTTAATAGTATTACATTGGCGATTAAGTTTCAACATGAATTTTGGAGTGACACAAACACTCAAACCATTAAACTCAAACTTTAAACCATGGTTTAAAATATTAAACCATTTAATATTTTAATTAAAATATTAAAAATATTTTAATATTATTAAAAATAATAATATCAATAAAGAAAAGCACATGAAAATAAGTAAGTTGCTGTTTGTGGAGCAATGGACACTTCCATACCCAGGGGTCCTTCGGGGGCAAGAACTGAGGTCCTTGTAACTGAGTTTGGAGGTCAAAGCTGTAGCCCAGTTGCTCTTCCAGAATTTGAAGGGTTGGTCTCAAATGCAAAGAAACCAGGAGCTTCATTCTTCTCCCTTCATTTCCCACCCCCCAAAAAATCTTACTGTAAGACCCTGCCTTGCCATTTCCCTATAGGTCCCCCTTTCAATTAGAAGTCTGACTAGATAAGGGAGCAGGGACCTGGTGGGTTCAAGTGAATGGGAAGAATGACATGTCAGTGTGGGGTTGTAGCAGAGAAAGCTCACCTCCTCCCATGGCATATTTCCTGGAATGTCCCACAGGTGCTCGCACTCCTATGTCCTAAATAAATGCAAACATCTTCCTCCGGATCTGTTCCTTCCACCCCGACCCTGCCCACCCTGTGCTCATTTAGCCCTGTAATGTCTCCACCATCAATTTAATCAATCAAGCAGGCAACCTCAGAGTTACTTGGGACTGTTGAGTCAGAAAAAGGATGGTTAGTACTGGGTCCAGGTCGATGTCCAGAAGTAATTCTAGAATTAATTCCATACCACTGGTCCTGCCCCGTGCTGCCTCACTTGGCATGACTCAGCAGACTTTTCTGGGCATGGTGTCATTTTAAGCAATGGAAATGGACTGGCTGGCTCCTCCATTGGTTGAAGTAAGTCTAGAGAGATCAGCTTTTACAGTTCCTGTCTTGCTTAGCATATGTTTTATTTATTTATTTATTTATTTTGAGATGGAGTCTCACTCTGTCACCCAGATTGGAATGCAGTGGTGTGATCTCGGCTCACTGCAACCTCCACCTCCCAGGTTCAAGTGGTTCAGCCTCCCGAGTAGCTGGGACTACAGGCACGCACCACCAAGCCTGGCTAATTTTTTGTATTTTTAGTAGAGACGGGGCTTCATCATGTTGGCCAGGCTGGTCTCAAACTCCTGGCCTCAAATGATCTGCCCGTCTTGGCCTCCCAAAGTGCTGGGATTACATGCATGAGCTACCGTGCCCGGTGCATATGTTTTATTCAAAGGAAGACTAGAAGAGATCTGAGTGACCATGGAAGGTTTTGGGGCCAAGAGGCTTTTTAATAATCTCCGTCAATCTCTCTCTACTTTTATCCCTCCACAATGAAGCAGGGACTGCACAAGCCACCTATGACTTCTATTAATACAGGAGAATTCAAGTCAAGTGACTGCAGGCCATGGCCCAAGAGCCTTTCCTCTCACAAATCTGATTAGACACTCAATCTTCTGTTGCTATGTGATTCAGGCCAACACTTAGACAAATGGCATGTCTGGGCTCTTGAGAGATGCACCGGGGTTTTCCCTGTATGAAGGCACTTTGAGCTTAACATGCTGTGAACAGACAGTGTCTGGAGGGGATGACAGGAATGGGAGAGGAAGATGCCACTGCAGAGCCTTCTGGCAATGAACTCTGACACTGACATCCCTGGGCAAATCACTGCCACTTGTTTGAAAAATAGCCTCAAGTGGATGTCATGCTGACAGTAATAGGATTTAAAATTAGTCTTAACGTGCCTTTATCAAAGGAGGCTTAATTGCAGGGTCTAATCAGTACACAAAATACTCTAACGACGGTTTTGCTGACGAAGTAATTCTAAACAAACCAGAGGATTTAGAAATGGGTAAAATCTTTGTGGAATTACTCAGTTTTGGTGTCACTAAAGTTGGCCTCCATTCAAGCCCATCTCCTCATACTCTAGGTCTTCTGATTTATAATTTATACATTTAGAATTTCTAAGATTTCCTTGCCTGAGATCCAGGAATACTATCTTATCTTAGTGTATCTTGTCTGGCCAGATACACTATTGCAGAGGAAGGAGCTCTGCTGTTTACCTGCTATGTGATCTTGGGCAAGTTACTTACCTTCTCTGAGACTCAGTTTTTTCACCTGTTAAATGAAGGAAATAATGCCTGCTTTGGAACGTTGTTGAGAGGATTTAAATAAATGAGCTATGTGGATCCATTTTTATGTTGTTTCTCTCTCCAATCCCAGAAAGCTGTGATGCTCTCAGCTCTAGTGACCCTAGGGATGCTGTTACTAAATATTTTCCTGTGGTTTGCAAGTAGGATTACTGCATATGTAGCTCAGTGGTTCTCAACTTGGGGTGATTTTCCCCCAAGGGACATTTGGCAATGTCTAGAGCCATTTTTGGTTGTCACAACTAGGAGGAGAGGGGCAGGTTCTACTGGTATCTAGTGGGGAGGGGCCAGGGATGCTGCTAAACATCTCACAACATGCAGGACAGCCCCACAACAGACTTATCTGGCCCTAAATGTCAATAATGCCCGACCCTAGAGGATGACATATATTAGCATTCATGGGTTCCCCAAAGGAGTATGCCTTGTATATCTCCCTTTTGTTTGAAGAGCTTTTAAAGAGGGCTGAGCGAAAGTACTCCAATGGAATTGCAGTGAGTTCCAATTACTCAGCATAAGGGAAGCAGATCTAAATCCAGCCTGACTTGGCCAGTATTTCTATGTTCTTTGTTCTTCAAGTGGAGGTCTGTGAACGGCCTGCTAGCATCCTGCATCTTCTCATTTGCGCCTGACTCGAAGTATTTCCTGCAGCTTTCCTCCATGTGATATATAGGATTTACTTAATTTTGCTGTCCTTCTCACCCATGAATGCTGAATATTGAGAAACATACAGAGATATCTTGTGTGTGAAGTCAAGAGCAGCTAGACCTGCCAGGAGGCTTTTCCAGAGGTCAGGAGGAATGGTCACAGGAAACAAGATACTAAGCTTCAGAAGAAGATGAATGGGATCACTGGAGGAGACCCCAAGGAGACCTGGCTACTTCGAGGGCAGGTGTATGACAGCTTCATTCTCCCCAGCTGATTCCATTCAACTGGTGATACAAGCACATATAAATATACAGAATATTCTCAGTTTCATTTGCCTGGAAGGAAAATATATTAAATACTAATGATAGTTATTTTCTTGATAGATATAACTTTTTCCCCTGGGTAGCTGTTTTTGAACTTTCTAAATTTTCTCTGAGTATTTTACATATTAAAAAAATGGATATTTTTTAAAGAAGAATTGAAGAGTCGTTCCTTATATGTCTGCCTGAACTTTATATTCTGAGGATTTCTTCTCCTCTGTAAATCACAGGTTAGATGTTGGCAAGCTGCTGCTAAGAGATAAATTGCTCTCCCACCTCCCCAGCTGAGAGTCATGTCTGGGTAACAGCTGCTTCGATAATGACTTTATTTGGTGATGGATGTATTCTTGCTTTACAGATGCTGAGATGACTTGAGCCAAACAAAATTGCATGTATGACTCTTCATTTCTCCTCACTCTACTCGCAGTAGGTGCCAGAGACAGAGGGCCTCAAGCCAGGGCAGGAGGATGTGACATTGCTTTCCTCTTCATAGAGGCGATGTCACCCTTGAGCACCTGCTCCTAGAGAGCTGCATGCAGCTGGCAACTGCACCAGCACAGCAATGTCGCCCACAGCAGGCTCCACTGAGGCCAAGCCCCACCCCACCCAGGCTCCCACTCTCCCTTCTGCTTTGCATTTTTTGATGATGGCATATCACTGTTTTCCAAATGAAAACAGAAAAATGCAAAATCCAGTCTTGAGAAGGAATGTTCTCACTTTTCAAAGAGCTACCGGTCTGTAATGTGAGAAAGCTGGAAAGCTGTTTATTGGAAGAACTGTGGATGTTTCTTGTCACAAAGGAGTAACCCTATGGTGCTGAAAGGCATATGTTTCGGAATAACGACTTCTAGCATGTATTTTGGAATGTAACCCTCTCAAAGAACTACCTTGCAGCTTTCAAGGACCACCGTGATCTCAAGGAGAAGTTAACTAAGAGCAAATATAGAAGAGAAAAGGACCAGGTAGAGGAAAGTTGGCAGAACCCAGGATAAATCCAAGTTTGGGGGTTATACTGAGAACAGAGAGGAAGTTCTCTTACAACTTATGACCAGAGCATCCACTAGCAAAATGTAGTGGCCTGTTTCCTCCATCCAAAAGAGAAATGGAAAGCCCCAAACTTAGGATCAAAAAAGTGAATAACACAATTATCAACGTGTGAAAGTCTAACACAAACTGTCCTTTTGAGGACAGCAGAGCCCTTGGAATCAGAAAAAGCCTAACAGCCCCTGACTTAATCCCTTTCTTACTGTGTGACCTTGGGGAGTGACCTAAATGCTCTGAGCTTTTGACTTTTTATAGGTAAAGTAGGTAGTAATACCAACCTCCTGGGAGTATTCAGAGAGAGAAATGATAAAATGCAAGGAGAGTATTTAGCACAATGCCTTGCACCAGGTTGTCAGTCAACAGTAGCTAACTCGTATCAGTGGCAGCCAAAACCACACGAGCACCACATGCCTGATGTCCAATAAAGGCACGTCGCAGGGATTTTGCCATTATTTCTGGTGCCATATAGAATACCCCTTAGCTCCTGACCCTGGTGCCATTTTTTGCTGCTTCTGCCTGACTCCTGCATGTTGACTCAGTTTCCATTTTTAGCTCTACTCCTGCAGATTGAACCACAGATATTAGTTTTCTAGGTAATATCTATCTGGAATTGGGCCTATTTGCATAACACCTAGCACCACCACATAGGAAGGTGGGGGTGAGATTTGGATAGTGGGATTTGGAAAATGAGACACTGTTAATTCATGAGAAAGAAGTATGAGGATTTTAGTTAATTGTAAAATCCACATGGTCAACAACACATTTGGGAGGAGGGATGAGTGTAATCTGATTCCAAACCTCAAAGGGGGGCCTCCAAGTGGCCATGAGCTTGATTTTGGGCACTAGAAAGGTCTAGCAATAAGTATTTACTAGGCACTAATTATCGAGTATTCACTATATACTAGACACTATTCGTTGAAATGTATAAACACGATTTAATATAATCCTTCAACCATTGTTAGAAAAGATTGTACAAAATTTTGCCAACCAGGAAATAACTTACCTGAAGTCAAAACAGCAAGCAAGTGTTGAATATGGAATTGACACAGGCCTTCAAAGCGAATATATATATTTTAACAACTGAAGAACTCTAACATTGGCCCCCCAAATTAGGCCTTTCCTCGACAATTAGTAATTATCACACGCACACACACGCACACACACACACACATTTTGTTTCTTCCGTCCTCTCAAACACTCAGAAGAGTTAGCTAGAAAAGCACTCATAGATGATTAATTTTTAGTGTCTCATTTTTTATGCCTCTCATCTTAAAAACTATGTTTGGTATCAACAGATCTTGCTCAATCTCTTAGAGTTTTAGGGCAACATTGTTACCTGATTCCAAAAACAAAATGAAATGGCATCATAAAATTAAAACGGTTGTGTTCTTCAGCTTTAAATGTGCAAAACTACTCTGCAAGTTAAGTAAAGCCTTTTGTTTGCTGGACTGTCAAAACACATTTAGAAAACTAATGGGTTTCAAGTGATCTATTTTAACTGGAACATCATTGAACTAAAATTTATCTACTGAAGCTAAGCTGCAAACCATGTCACATAGGAAGGGTTGAAAAGAAATAGAAAAACAAAACTAAAAGGGACATAATAGTTGTTTTCAAATATTGAAAGGCTGTTGTGAAGAAGTCAAATTGAA
This sequence comes from Rhinopithecus roxellana, assembly GCF_007565055.1. Classification (NCBI taxonomy): domain Eukaryota; kingdom Metazoa; phylum Chordata; class Mammalia; order Primates; family Cercopithecidae; genus Rhinopithecus; species Rhinopithecus roxellana. The sequence goes on from NC_044554.1 coordinate 90,117,133, forward strand.
TGTATCCACATGGCCTTAAGGAGTGCATAGACGGAAGTCACTAAATGTAATGCACGTTCTTATATTCTTGCGTATATTCAGATTATTCTGTGTTCAAAGGGGGACATTTTGGCGGTTAGTTGGGTTTTTGGCTCTATAGTTTTCCAGCAGAGGCTGGCTTGAGGATGGACTTCTTATACTTGGACAGTGGGTCAGATTAGTGACTCCTAAGAGTCTATGATTTTACCCATTAAATTGCATCATCCAAATAGGCAGGTATACTCATTGCTGTTGGAAACTTTTGCAAAAACCTGAGACAGACAGAGTAGGAGTGAGGGTAGGGGTACCACTGCCCATGAGACTACAGGAAGGCCTGGTGAGAGGAGTGAGATGAGAGAAGAAATGGGAGAGCTGAGTTCAGAGGTCAAGGGAAGCAAATTGAGTGTCAACAACAGGTGGTAGATAAATAGAAGCATGGTGCATTGGTAGAGGTTGGAATGAAGCAGGAAGTTAGAGTGCAGTGGGCAAGAAGGCAATGTAGGGGATCGAGTGGATCAAGTTAGTCCAGGTCCTTAATCTGCTGACACTGAATTTAAAAGTTCAAAATAAACTTTTTTTATTTCAAATGCAAGACATGCTCTCATTACAAAAATCTGAAATATAGACTTCCATTACACAAACAAGAAAATATAAATTTCCAGAGTTCTAGTCAATCAGAGAAAACTACTAAAAACACATTATTAGGGACGAGCATGATGGCTCATGCCTGTAATCCCGGTACTTTGAGAGGCCGAGACAGGAGGATCACCTGAGGTTAGGAGTTTGAGACCAGCCTGGCCAACATGGTGAAACCCTGTCTCTACTGAAAATACAAAAAATAACTGCGTGTGGTGGTGGGTGCCTGTAATCCCAGCTACTCGGGAGGCTGAGGCAGGAGAATCACTTGAACCCTGGAGGCAGAGGTTGTGGTGGGCTGAGATCGCCCCACTGCACTCCAGCCAGGGTGACAGAGTGAGACTCTGTTTCAAAACAAAAACAAACAAAAAAAACCGCGTTTGTGTATATCCTTCTGAATGCTTTTCTAGGCATATATACAACACACACACTGACATTCTAAAATAAAATCCATATGCATTTTCATACAGTTTTATGAGCTATTTTTTTCAGTTAACATCTTATTAACATCTTTCCTTTCAATGGACCACTTCACATGATTGTGAATGTTGGTCACGTATGTCACAGTATAAATGGATGTCTCATAGTTTATTTTAGTCTGAGGTTTTACAATTTTATTTTAAACACTGGAATCCTTTCATGAAACAAAATCATACATGGGGTGTAGCAAATAAACAGATGAACAAAACAAACAGAGCAGCTCCATTTGATGAATAAAATTGCAAAGTCAAGAGTCAGCCATATTTTGAAAACTTTGGCTATATATTACCAACTTTTTTCCAGAGAGATTGTGAGAGCCTGTTTTATTACCCTTTCACCATCCTGAATATTTAAAAAATGTTCTCAGACAAATTTTGTCTTGTGATGTTAATGTGCCTTTTAATATTATTTGTGACCTTAAAAATTTTCTTTGTTTATTGATTTCTTTGCTTATTCATAGATAATTTATTTACTATTTTAAATCCACATTTATTTTGGATGATACTGTGCTAAATTATTCTGTTTTTTGTTGATTTTTTAATACCACTTATACATTAAGAGAAATCATCTTTAATCATACAAAAATTTGCCAAGTTGATAGGCCAAAAACATGTATCATTTTAATGTGTATTTCTTCAAGTTTTTTTGATGGTATTTTTTTCAATTACTTGCCTGGTCAGTTATATTGATATTTTGTTAATTGCCTGTTTATTTCCTTTTCACATTTTTCATCGAATCATTCATTTTTTTCTTATTTATTATTGAATTAATTTAATTTAATTTTCTTTATCTTTTTCAAACTCTTCTGTTGATAGAGAAGTCATACATTTTGTTTCTAATATTTTCAATAGTTATTCCCCAATTTTAACATGTAGAGTTGATTTAAAGTCTAAAGATTATCAGTATCTCTAAGCTTCTGAAAACTGAAAGGAGGTTAAAGTAGTTTAGGTTACGTTATAGACTTTCATTGTATGTTACATTCTTCTGTATTTTAATCCCACATAGTTTTAAGACACCTTAAATTAGTTATTATTAGTTAAAATGTGTGTTAAAACTTAATACACCTTAAATTAGTTATTATCATTGTGTCTTTTACACAGCTATTTCTGGTTTAGATTTGCTTTCAAAATTATCCTTCTTTCTCTTACTCTTAGAGATCATCTGTGAGTGACAAATTCCCTTTAACCTTATTGGAAATGTCTTTATTTTGTTGCCATTCTTGAGTGACAGTTTCACTGGGAATACAACTCTACTTAAAATTATCTTCTCTCAATGCTATGAAAACATATCATCAGCCCTCCATTCCAGAGCCTCTCTACGGGTGCTGCAGCGTATACCTCTCTCCTCATTGCAATGCACTGCTGACTGGGCACTGGTATGCAGAAGAATTGATGGTCTTGTTGTTAGGGTGTCAGGGCAGGGCTTGGGCTGTGGCCCTTCCTGGTGAGCAGCCTTATCTGCTTACCCTCATGTGTTGTGCAGGCATCATAACTTTCAATGTACGCTGTGACATAAAAATACTCAGGCAAACATAGAGCCAAATCATGAGTGAACTCCCATTCACAATTGCTACAAAGAGAATAAAATACCTGGGAATACAACTTACAAGGGATGTGAAGGACCTCTTCAAGGAGCACTAAAACCACTGCTCAAGGAAATACAAGCGGAAACAAATGGAAAAACATTCCATGCTCATGGATAGGAAGAATCAGTATCATGAAAATGGCCATACTGCCCAAAGTAATTTATAGATTCAATGCTATCCCCATCAAGCTACCATTGACTTTCTTCACAGAATTAGAAAAAACTACTTTAAATTTCATATGAAACCAAAAAAGAGCCCGTATAGCCAAGACAATCCTAAGCAAAAAGAACAATGCTGGAGGCATCACACCACCTGACTTCAAACTATGCTACAAGGCTACAGTAACCAAAAGAGCACGGTACTGGTACCAAAACAGATATATAGACCAATGGAACAATAGAACAGAGGCCTCGGAAATAATGCCACACATCTACAACCATCTGATCTTTGACAAACATGACAAAAACAAGCAATGGAGAAAATAAATAATGTTTAATAAATAAATAATTTTGGGAAAACTGGCTAGCCATATGCAGAAAACTGAAACTGGACCCCTTGCTTACACCTTATACAAAAATTAACTCAAGATGGATTAAATACTTAAGTGTAAGACCTAAAACCATAAAAACCCTGGAAGAAAACCTAGGTAATACCATTCAGTACATAGGCATGGGCAAAGACTTCATGACTAAAACACCAAAAGCAATTGCAACAAAAGCCAAAATTGACAAATGGGATCTAATTAAACTAAAGAGCTTCTGCACAGCAAAAGAAACTATCATCAGAGTGAACAAGCAACTTACATAATGGGAGAAAATTTTTGCAGTCTATCCATTAGACAAAGGGCTAATATCCAGAATCTACAAAGAACTTAAACAAATTTACAAGAAGAAAACAACTCCATCAAAAAGTGGGAGAAGGATATGAATGGACACTTCTCAAAAGAAGACATTTATGTGGCCAACAAACATGAAAAAAAGCTCATCATCACTGGTCATTAGAGAAATGCAAATCAAAACCACCATGCCAAATACCATCTCATGCCAGTGAGAATGGCGATCATTAAAAAGTCAGGAAACAACAGATGCTGGAGAGCATGTGGAGAAAGGGGAACGCTTTTACACAGTTGGTGGGAGTGTAAATTAGTTCAACCATTGTGGAAGACAGTGTAGCAATTCCTCAAGGATCTAGAACCAGAAAAAGCATTTGACCTAGCAATCCCATTACTGGGTATATACCCAAAGGATTATAAATCATTCTACTATAAAGACAGATGCACACATATGTTTATTGCAGCACTGTTCACAATAGCAAAGACTTGGAACCAACCAAAGTGTGCATAAATGATAGACTGGATAAAGAAAATGTGGCACATATACACCATGGAATACTATGCAGCCATAAGAAAGAATGTGTTTGTGTCCTTTGCAGGGACGTGGTTGAAGCTGGAAAGCATAATTCTCAGCAAACTAACACAGGAACAGAAAATCAAACACCACGTTCTTAATAATAAGTGGGAGTTGAACTATGAGAACACATGGACACAGGGAGGGGAACGTTACACACCAGGGCCTGTCAGGGGGGTGGGGAGCTAGGGGAGGCATAGCATTAGGAGAAATACCTAATGTATATGATGAGTTGATGGGTGCAGCAAACCACCATGGCATGTGTATACCTACGTCACAAACCTGCACATTCTGTACATGTATCCCAGAACTTAAAGTATATTAAAAAAAAAAATTACTCAGAGCCCTCTTCCATTGTTGCTACTGAAGGAGCAATACCTGGTAGTCTAACACTTCCTGTGAAGGTGATTGTCTTTCTCTCTAGGTATTTCACATTTTCTCTGTCTTTGGTGTTATTCAGTGTCATTGTGATTTTTATTAATGCATATTTATTTATCTTGCTTGGGAGTTTTTATATTTCCAAATCTAAGGATTTGTTTTACTGGCAAATCTTCAGCCGCTATTCCTTGAAATGCTGCATTTCCACCAATTGCTCTTCTTTCCTTTTGGAACTTCTGTTAGAGTTCTCACCTTCAAGCTGCCTAACAGTCAATTTTTTTTCTCAATTCTTTGCACTGCCTTTTGGGTAATTTTCTCAGCTCTGTTTTTCAGCTCATTAATTCTCTCTTCAGTTGTGTCTAACCTGTATTTAACATAACACTGAGTTCATTTTTTCCAATGACTATATTTTTCATGTTTTATTGCTTTTGTCATCTCTTTATTGTTCTGGGGATTTCAATTCTATTTAAAATATGTTTAACTTAGGCCAGACATGGTGGCTCACACCTGTAATCCCAGCACTTTGGGAGGCCTAGGTGGGCATTTTATTTGATTTCCTTTTTTTTTTTTTTTTTTTTTTTTTTTTTGAGAAGGAGTCTCGCTCTGTCACCCAGGCTGGAGTGCAGTGGCCAGATCTCAGCTCACTGCAAACTCCGCCTCCCGGGTTTACGCCATTCTTCTGCCTCAGCCTCCCGAGTAGCTGGGACTACAGGCGCCCGCCACCTCGCCCGGCTAGTTTTTTGTATTTTTTTAGTAGAGACGGGGTTTCACCGTGTTAGCCAGGATGGTCTCGATCTCCTGACCTCGTGATCCGCCCGCCTCGGCCTCCCAAAGTGCTGGGATTACAGGCTTGAGCCACTGCGCCCCGCCTTATTTGATTTTCATGTTTTTATTCTATTATGTCAAGTTTTGGGGTGTCTAATCTTACTCTTACTCATTATAGATTGTGAGTCTTTTTTCTCCCACAGTCTAGTCAGAGAAGATTTCATGTTAGTTTCCTATGCCAGTGGTTAGGGTTCCCCCACCATCTAACTTGCAAATGAGGGTGTAGCCCTCTTAAGATCTTGGCTTTTGTGGGAAGACATCAGTTCTCTTCCTCATTAATATGCAAATGAGGCCTGTTCTCTAAATCCCCACCTGGACACTAGAACTTACACCTCTCTCAAGACAACTACCACCCTGAGGAGGCCACAGCCTCAGCCACAAGTTTAGTGCTTTGGATTTCAGTTCTTTCCTTATCACTGACACCTGTGGATTTCCCTTTTTGTAATAGAAGATCAGAGAAATCATCTAAAATGATCTTTATTGTTTTAAAATTTTAGTCACATTTGAAATAATTGTTTTTGGGGGAGGATGTTTTGGACATTGCTATGAACCTTTATACTTACATTCTGTCTCATGGTGTAAAGATTTTCTTTGTGGCCATCTATATGAGGAACATTTTCCAAAGATATATTATGTATATTTTTTGTAGACTATGTATATCCAAACATCTTTATTTTTTATTTCTTTTCTCTTTTTCTTTTTTTTTTTTTTTTTTTGGTCACAGGGTTTCACTCTGTTGCCCAGGCTGGAGTGCAGTCACTCAATCATGGTTCACTGCAGGCTTGAACTCCTGGGGTCAAGCAATCCTCCCGCCTCAGCTAAGTAGCTAAGACTACAGGCATGCACCACCATGTCTGGCTTTTTAAGTTTTTTGTAGAGAAGGGATCCAAACATCTTTCAAATTAAGTTAATCATATACATGCCATTATTTGAAGTCTCGACCTAAGGAATGGTGCTCATCACTTCTCTTCTATATATAATAGTATTGGTTTATAGATTTCAAGGTGATTTTATTTAGCATGTAGATAATCTGGATGAATAAAATATTCTATTTTATTTAGCACACAGAGACATGACAAAAAATATCAATGTAAAAGAGTACAGAGGGTCTGCAACTTACAATGGTTCACCTAGATTTTTCGACTTTGTGATAGTGTGAAACTGTTGCAATTTGGATGTACTTCAAATTTTGAATTTTGATCTTCTCCTGGGCTTGCAATATGCAGTATATGAGATACTCAACACTTTCTTAAAAAATAGGCTTTGTGTTATCTGATTTTGCCCAGTAGGCTAATGTGTTTTCAGCACATTTAAGGTAGGCTAGGCTAAGCTCAGATGTTCAGTAGGTAGGTATATTAAATGCATTTTTGACTTAAGATATTTTCAACTTACAAAAGGTTTATTGGGATGTAACTCTGTTGCGAGTTGAAGACCATCTGTATTATAAAATAACTTTCTTTTTCGTATCTTTGTATTTTCAATTTTTCTTTGCCTGATGTTTATTTGCTCTTTCCCCGCCACCTCCTCTCCCAACTCATTGCACTGGGACTTTGCATTTGCTGGTATTTCTTGGTCAACTCTATATTTGCAATTATTGTGTGTCATTTTGTCTTAGGCACATATCTTATAACCAGCATTTGTCCAGATTTTGCTTTTTCAGCCAGTCCGAGAAAGATTTGGTCTTATTTCTATTTTTGTATTTATATATCCAACTTTGAAAATATAGGCCGGGCGCGGTGGCTCAAGCCTGTAATCCCAGCACTTTGGGAGGCCGAGACGGGCGGATCACGAGGTCAGGAGATCGAGACCATCCTGGCTAACACGGTGAAACCCCGTCTCTACTAAAAAACACAAAAAACTAGCCGGGCGAGGTGGCGGGCGCCTGTAGTCCCAGCTACTCGGGAGGCTGAGGCAGGAGAATGGCGTAAACCCGGGAGGCGGAGCTTGCAGTGAGCTGAGATCTGGCCACTGCACTCCAGCCTGGGCGGCAGAGCGAGACTCCGTCTCAAAAAAAAAAAAAAAAAGAAAATACAGTTACCCCTTGATCAACGCAGGTTTGAACTGTGCAAGTCCATTTTTACGTGGATTTCCTTCCGCCTCGATCACTCCTGAGACAGCAAGACCAATCCCTCCTCTTCAGCCTACTCAAAGTGAAGACGATGAGGATGTAGACCTTATTAATGATCCACTTCAACTTAATATTAACAAATAGCAAATACATTTTATCTTATGATTTTAATAGCATTTTCTTCTCTAGTTTTAAGAATACAGTATATGATACATATAATATACAAAATATGTATTGATTGTTTATATTACTGGTAAATCTTCTGATCAAAGGTAGGCTATTAGTAGCTACGGTTTTGGGAAGTCAAAAGTTATGCTTGGATTATTTAACTGTGCTGGCGGTTGATACCCCAACCCCCATGTTGTTCAAGGGCTAACTGTATAGCCTTTTATTTTGCTATCTTTTGCAATAATGATCAAGTTTCATCTCTTCTACAGCACCCTATATATAATCTCTGTTGGATTCCATTTGCTTCCAGTAATTTGATTGATTGAATGATTGATACATCCAGCCTTCTTTGAAAGTGAAGCATTTTTGAAACATATTCAGCCTCCAGTCCCACCCTTCCCTGACTCCTCTTTTGTGCTGCTGCCTGTGTGACAGTCGTGATCTTAAAATGCAAATCTGGTCATGCTGTTTACCCAGGTAAAATATGCCAGTGGTTCTTGATCACATAAAGAATGTATTTCCAACTTCTTGGCAAGACAGTCAAGATTCTTTACATTTTTTTCCCATCTTATCTTCTATTCTCTCTCCTATATTCCTCTCTGTTCTCCAGCCCTGAAAGTTTCCTCTTTCTAATGCCTCAAGTGGTTAGGGTATTTTTTTTATATGCGTTTATAGCATACACTCTTACCTCCCCACTGGAATTTATTTTAAATTGTGGTTTTATTGCATTACCTCCAATCCTTCATTCAAGAAGTATATCAAAATTCTTAAATTTTCCACCCTTCCTTTCTCTTTCTCATTTTTCTTTACCATAAAATGGACTGAACTGGTTGAAAAACAGTCCTTCATATCTACAAGTTCTGCATCCTTAGATTTAACCAACTGAGACTGAAAATATTTGCGGAAACAAACAATAAAAAATATAATACAAACTCTAAATTTTGAAAATGATAGAGTATAAGCTATTTGTATCACATTGACATTGTATTAGGTATTATAAACAATCTAGAGATGATATAAAATATATAGGAGGGGATGTGCATAGGTTATATGCAAATATGATGCCATTTTATATAAGGGACTTGAGCATCCTGGGTTTCGGTATCCATAGGCTCCTGGAACCAATCCCCCATGGATCTTGAGGGATTGATCGCATATCATCTAGTTAAGCTATGCTAAAGATCCCTCCCTCAAACCACCGTGGATAACAGAGGAAAGGAAGGAAAGGGAAGGGACGGGGAGGGTAGGGGATTTCCTTTTTGAGCAGTGACAGTTTTCAGCCACCTCACATATAATCCTCACAAGTAATAACATTTCCATTATAAATGAGTAACAGGCACACAGTAAATGACTTGCCTCAAATTATCTGTTTGGAGAAGTTCACCAAATGCACACTATCTCATTATTTCATCTCATTACTGTTCCTCCTCTCTTCCTGATTTTTGCTCACAGCCCTATCTCTTACCTATTCTAGGAGCTCAGGAGTCCCCTGCACTCTTCTGTCTCTCTCACCCCCATGCTAATGAGGTCTTCGCTTCTCTTTAATAACTTTACCCTTCTCCTCATTTCTATTGCTACTACCAAAGTCTAGGCTCAAATAATGCTGGTTTGGGATTATTTCAAAAATCTCCTTGCTAATATTTCTGCTTCCAGTTTTCTCCCACTTCAAGTTTGCCCCCACAAGGCTGTTTTGTATCTGCGATACTTCTGAATGGCAAATCTGACATCACACCTCTTAATGCACTCTTTTGCCCTCAAGTAAACGTCCTTGCCAACTCTGTCAGGATTTTCAGGATTTGTGCTTTTCTTCCTCTGCAGTGTTATCACCCTTTGCTCTCTCATAAGCATCCTGCACAGCAGCCATATTGAATGACCTACAGATTCTTGAGTCGTTCCAGATCAGCCTGCCTCCATGCTTTGTTTACACTTTGCTCTACTTAGGTTTCTCTCTTACATGGTGAACATCCCTTTTTCAAGATCTTACTCAAGTTTCTACTCCTCTCTTGCTTTCCCTTATACCATTTTGGAAAGTGTTGGTCACAACCTCCTTTCTACTATTCTACCTTGAACCTATTTATATAATGCCATTTACCACACTGTGCTGCAACTTTTTGGTTTTATATTTGACTAAGTTTCTTGTCATTTCCCTGATTTGATAAATTTTGTTCATTTTTACAAATGTTAATTTTACAAATTTTGTTCTTGTTGAGTTCCTAGGGCCTATCTCTAAGCACACTTTTGATTATTGAATGGATATTTCATTCCCCTTAAAATGAAAAGTTTGTGTTAATTGTATTTTCATAACTAAAACAAAATGGATGAAAGGTATGCATGTCACTGGGGACACCCATTGCTTTGTTCACTGTAAAAGCAGGTGGACAAGACATGGTGTAGTTGATAACTGAAGGATAGCTTAGAATGGACTTGCAAATAGACTCAGGAAATATTCAACCTTGCACTTTTTCTTTTGCAATTACTATTAGCTTTCCCTGCCCTTAAATGTTGTCACAGAGGTTTGAGAGGCCAATTCATTCTCCTTCCTCCTATGTGTTCTGAACAAGAATAAGATAGGAATTTAAACATCAGCAGATTCAAATTATCAGTTTTATTTTGAGCAAGGCGAATGGGAGAACGCAACTTGGACTTCATGACATCATTCTTCCTACTTTACTTCTGCCTTGGATTTGGCTGAATTGCCCAGGCTTAGGAAACTGCAGGCAACAGGAGATGAGTTGGAGGCGGTAGGCTTATCGCATGGGAAAAAAGCCTTGGGCAGCCTGGAGAGAGAAGGTGAGGTGGCCAAATACAGGCAACAATCCTTCCCCACATGGTCACAAAAATGAAGGGAAACAGATGGCATACTCTTCCGATCTCACAGGTCCAAAGGATGTTCTAGGGAGGAGCTGGAGAATGCTGCCTTTTATGGTCCTGAAAAGGTTTCTTTCTATTAAATGCACCAAAGCTGGAGTGCCAGAAGAGAGAGGGGCTGGATCTTCCCAGCCAAGGTCACAGGACAGATACATTTCTTAAACCCAGAGTCGCGAGACCTCAGAGATCCTGGTCCAGAAAATTCCCTTTTTCATGGATTGGATTTTGTAACCCATAAGTAAAAAATAATATGACTTTGTTTGCTTTCTTTGACCTAACAGTTACTGTTTTATCATGATGATGGGTAGATTAATAAATGCTCTTGACAGCAAGTACATGTTAATAACATCGAAACTTAATGATCAACAAATTAACAGCTCAACACTCAGGTGTGAGTGCTCTGATGGGAAGAAGGAACCCCTGTGAATGGCTTTGGATTCCAAAGGACTTTTTTTCCTGCAATGCATGCAGTGCTCTGGACCGTATCATCTCAACCCAGGTCAATCTGTAATTGCACATCCTGATGACGGTAAAGAGCAATGACCTGGATGCTTCCACAGCTTGTGCTGTGAGGCCAGAGTGGCTTGTGCTGCACCACGCTTAATACTGCACCTTGGACCCTTCTGACATCCCTCCCAGGGCTGGAAGTTTACAATCCTGATAATGCCTCCAGTGGAAATGACCTAAGAAACATCCTTTGCTGGGCTCTGACTCATAATTAATCCACAGTTAGATTTATTTAGTCCTGGCTTAATTTACTTCAGGTCTGTGGGTTTGCATTCTTTTCACTGCTAAATGTGCTTCCTCAAAGTTGTGATGTGTTTAATTTGACCCACTCTATAAATTATATCATGGTAAGAAAGAAAAAGAAGAGAAAGTCATGGTCAAGAGACAACAATGTAAAAGGGATAGATATTTTCATACAGTGGGTCTGATTTTCTCAGTGAGTAGAGATGGTCTTCTTAGAAGTAACATTCTCCACTGATGCTCTGAGCCTATGGTGACCTAGCAAAGGTGGAGGGTTTCCCACAGCAGTGTTTTTCAAACCAATGTACATACACATCACCCAATTCATCGGGTCTGGGGCGGAGCTGAAGAGCTGGCATCTCCAACAAGCTCCTAGGTGATGCTGATGACTTAGTAGCAAGAACCTAAGTTACTAAATCAAAACACCAGCTCCCCAAATCATCACAATCCATTTTATTCCACAGCATGTTTAAGGGAATGTTATTTTCAGGAAGATGTTTGGGATTAAAATAATTAAAAAAAAACTGGAAATTCACACATTTATGTATCTCTTCTTTTCATTAAATATATATCTGTTTGGCAAAAAATGTTAGACTCTTTTGTACAAAAACAAAGCAAAAAAAAAAAACAAAAACAAAAACAAAAACAAAAACAAAAAAAAAAACACTAACCCAAAACTCTTGCAAATTGTAAATACCAGTAATAATTACAATGATGTAAACTTGGATGTCTGACAGTTTGACCATCCTGTGGAACTCATGTTGCAGCAGGACCTCCCAGGAGAAGGTAACACCAAACCCTTGGATAGCAACAGCCCGTCCTAGAGGCATTTAGGTTTAGTCTATTAGAGATGGAGCGAGACTACTGATTTCACCATTTGTGCTTTCAGCTAAAAGGCTGGGAGTGTGGGTGGAAATGAAGAAGGCAGTTCTGGCCTGGGGCAGGGAGAGGAAACCCCAGACTAGCTGGTGAGGAGGGAAGATTTGTCACGATCACAGTGCAGACGCAAAGTGGGCGTGGGACCTGTGGACTGTTTGGGAAACTGATGCTAGGGAGGATCATGAGGAGGCTGCGGCTGCTGCTCTTGGGACCAAAGAGGAACAGAGCAAGGCAAAAGCAGGGAGGGAGGTGGGAGGAGATTTGAGCGCAGATCTCAATTCAAGTGGAACTGGTGGTATGAGATGATTCTAGAGAGAGGGGAAAGGAGGATGTGGGGTTTGGTCTTCTTATCAAATAGCTGGGCCATTTCCTCCAGACAGGGGCCTTGGGGCACTCCCCTTGGTCTGGTGGGCAAGTTTTGGGGCAGTTTGGGGCTGCTGGCTTTCCTGCCATGGGGAAGGAAGGGCATGCCTGCGGGGGGCTAGGATGGAAGGGCCCTTTGGCCTTCTTACTGGCAGTGGGCTTTGCTCTTGTCCCACCGGTGGACTGCAGCCATGGGAAGTGACCTGAAGCAGTGGAGCCGAGGAACAGAATCAGGGTGGTGAGCAAAATGCCAGCTAGGGGCTGAAAGTTGCCGGGGTTAGAGGTGATGCTGAAGGGAGTGTGGACCCACAGCTTCCCTTTACCAAAGGAGGGTTCCAAGGCGTGGGCGTGTTTTCATTCCTCTCTCCTGTTAGCTAGGTGTTCCAGTTTTGGAAGGGGCGTGTTTGGGCCCGGCCACTTCAGTTACAGTCATAGACGAAGTCATAGTTGCTGGGCTCCTTGGGAATTGGCGGAGGCGCATCAGGGATCTGGATGTTTTCCAGGTCCAGTAGGCGGAGCTTGATTTCCATGCTGAGCAGGGTGTCCAGGTCATTCCGCGTCAGGTCGCTCATCATGTCCTTCCCGAGTAGCGCATTCAGTCCATCCGTCCAGATACAGTACTGGCAGGAAGGGAGGCAACAGTGATCATTACTCGTGGCAATTACAGAAGTATTAATAGTAAAAATAGCTAACAGTGAATACTCATCACTCAGTAGGCTCTGCGCTAAGTGCTCTGCCTACTTCGTCATTTCATATTCACAACATCTCAATATAAAGTCGATACTTCTGTTATCATCTCTGTTTTATAGGTGAAGGAACTGAGGTACGGAGAAGTTAAGTGACTCAGTATTACATAGACTGGGTGGGATTTGAACCCAGGCAATCTGAGTCCAGTGCCTGTGCTCTTCTCTGCAAAGAATGGCTCTCCGTAACAGCTGAGGATTGGAGTTCTCCATGACTTGCAATGTAACACCTATGTGGTTGTCTATGACTTTTAGGTATTGGTGGAATCTACCAAACAGTCCTGGCCTCAACATCAGGTGAAGCTGGCTTCTTTCTGACTCCAGTCATGGCTCCTAGTCTAGTAGCTCATCTCAGCCTGTCTTGTCTGACTCCTAGCATTCATAATGACAGCCCTGTGCCACCCTGGAGCCAATGGCCAACAGTTGTCCCACCTTGGTGTTTCTCAGCTAAAGGGCTAGGAAATAGCCTTCTGCTGCCCAGTGTCTGGTAGCCAAAATGGTTAAAATTATTGGGCAATCTTAATGGGAGGAGGGTTGGCTGCCTGTCTGGGGACCTCTTTAGCCTTTGTCTCCAGTTCCTGAGGTTTCTTTTCACCAGGTCTCTGGGGCCTGATCCCTGGGGACATTATCTGTTTTGGAAAGACCTTCAGAGTTCCCAACTAGGAGTTTGATTCTTCTCCTCTCATAGCCTTTTGTCTCTCCAGGAGACTATGATCTCTATGAGGGAGAAGGAGGAACTGTGCCTTGTCTGAGGACCTGCTTTTCTCTTGTTAGCTTCCCTCCCAGAGGCCGGAGTTCTGTACTGACCTGGACAGAGAACCACGACACCTGGTGAAAGAGGCACCCTTGTTGCATCTCAGAAAGCTGCTTGGCGTTCTGGATGCTGGGCTCCACTCACACACTGGAGTTAGGTTTCTAACAGTCCTGTATAGGATTCTATAACAGCAATTGTTCTCCTATTTTTTTCAAGTGATCTTCCTTCTACCATGCACTTCAGATTCCCAACTTTTCTACCTCACTAGGTCAAGTGGCAAGTCCAGACCCTCCTTAACCTACTTTGGCACTGTGGTTATCTGGACTGTATTCCATGGTAGCAGATCTCCACATAAAAGTACCCAAAGTATACAGAAAAACACTATATAAATCTCCAGTCACCATAATGTGATAGAAATCTTCCATGAATGCACATGGGTGGTCCTACTTTTTAAGCTGAGGAGGTGCACAATGGGTGTATTCTGAGATCCGTGTTTGAGGAGGGCAGCGTTGATTTGGAGGGCTTTCGTTCTACCGTGGTCAGGTGATCTCAGCCAAAGCATTTAACCCATCGAAACATCCATTTCGTGTTAAGGGGTTTCTGGAAGAATGCGTGTCCTCATGATCTGATTCTGAACATGCCTAACCATCCATTTCTGCAGTGTTTCTTTTTAGAAACAACAGGCACAGAAAATTTTATTTGAAAGTACATCGACCAATAAATAAAAACCCTGTAGTACTGATACTGAATTTGAGTTGGAACTATTAGTATCAATTCATTATGTAGTTTATCTTAAAAAAAAAAAAAAACCCTCCTAGCTCTGTCCCCCAAAAGGGCTAAAAAATAAAATAATGACCAACCAAGAACCATTGCACCATGGTGTGCAATGACGATAAACACACCTCATGCTTAGATTCTGGTCACTAAATATCATTTCCCACTACAAGTAATAAAGGCTCCACAGAGAAAAGGCAGGAAACAAAGATAAACCTGGAGCACCCCATCATACCAGAATGCCAGAAAGTTGTCAAAGACATAAGGGGTCCTCCCAATATGACTCAGAGGCCAACCCAATGGTGTTCCTATTTATTCCAGACCAGATAACTTATAAACTAATAATGACAGTAACTGCAACATATTGAGACATAATTGTGTTTAAATGCATGATTTCCTACTCAACCCCTGCCCCCAAATGCCTCCTTGTTCTTCTTTGAAAGATACTATTTTGAAAACTGGTAAAGAGAATCAAGTATTTATCCTGCTTACCATATGTAAATTGTACAACTTTAGGATAACCAAATAGTTGATGAGGCCAGTTTCTCTCTATCCCTTTAATAAATAAAGAAGGAATTATAAAATTAGGATATCAGCCTTTTGCAACCTCTAATGGTTCCAAGGATCCAGACAACAATCATCAGTGCCTACTAATATCCAAGAAAGGGGAGCCAGAAGTCACCATGAAAGTACAAACACCACCGCTGCTGCTTAGAAAGGGAGCCTGATTTGATTAATCCTTTAACTACAATTCATAGGACATACAGGGGACAGATGAATATATGAATTACATTGCAGGTTGTGGTGAGAACAATAATACCCGCCTTCCAAAGATACCCACATCCTACTCCCTGGATCCTGAGAATATGTCAGGTTCTGTGGAAAAGGGACTTAAGGTTGCTATCCACTGATCTTAAAATAGAGAGATGATCTTGGATTATCCAAGCAGGCCCAATGTAATCCCAGAGGTCCTTAAAAGTGAGAGAAGGAAACAGAAGAAGAGTCAGAGTCAGAGAAGTGACAGGTAGAGGGAGATCTGACGATGGAAGAGGAGGCTGAAGTGATGTGATGAAAAGGTTCAACCGGCCATTGCAATGGATGGAGGCCAAAGAGTGCAGGTGGACTCTTGAGTGAAAAAGACAAGGGAAAATTCTTCCCTAGAGCCTCCAGAAAGGAACACAGCCCTGCTGACACCTTGATTTTAGCCCAGGATACTGACATTTGACTTCTGAAGTCCAGAATTGGAAGATAATAAATTTGTGTTCTTTAACACTAAATTTGTGGCAGTTTGTTACAATAGCAACAGTAAGCTAATACATAAAGTTATAATCAGCACAGTCTAGACTATTAACATTACAGGTTTAATGACCTGTTTTTCCCAATAAATAAATTTCAAGGAAAAAAGGCACATGCTCATGATTGTGAGAGACAGAGAAAGAGAAATCTGTAGATTGAGAGAAACCCAAGAAACATGTCAACCAACTGCAATGCATGGATCTTATTTGCATTCTGACTTGAACAAAGTATGAAAGAAAAAAAACACACAAATGAGACAATTAGAGAAATCTAAAAATTGACTGCACATGGTTTAATAAATAAATACCACATTCTTAATTTATTTGTGATCAGGGTATTGCAGTTACAGTTTTTAAATTGAGTCTTTATTATTGGGGGATGCATACAGGAATATTTATACATAAAGTGATATCCAGATTTGCTTCAAAATAATCAGGGGTGGCAGCTGGGTGATGGTGGAAGAGTAGATGGGAGCACAGATGAACCAGATTGGCCATGAGTTGGTGATTGCAGAAGCGGAGTGATGGGCCTGCCAGGAATGTGCGAGCTCAGTGCCTGCTCCTTCTTTTCCTAGCTCCACAGTGTAGGGGTTAAGTGAGGGGCTTCTGGAGTAAGGCTGCCAGTGTTTAAATCCCAGCTCCGTCTCTTACTACTTGTGTGACCCTGAACACGTTTCTTAAGCTCTCTTGCCTCATTTCCCTCTTTTATTAAATGGGGATTCTTTCAGAGTTATATGAGGGTTAACTGGGGTGAAATATACATATAAAGCATTAATGGTGCCTGGCAGAGAGTAACCCAGGTTCATTATACTTATAGTTGACCCTTGAACAACATGGGTTTTAACTGTGTGGGTCACTTATACACGGATTTTTGTTTTTTTCAATAAAACTTACACCAAGTGTGCCTGTCTCTCCTGCTTCCCCTTCCACCTCTTCCACCTCTCTAGCCTCTGCCACCCCTGAGACCTCAAGACCAACCTGTCCTCATCCTACTCAATGTGAAGACAATAAGGATGAAGACCTTTATGATGATTCTCTTCCACTTAATGAATAGTAAACATATTTTCTCTTCCTTATGATTTTCTTAACATTTTCTTTTCCCTAGCTTACCTTATTATAAGAATACAGTATATAATATACATAACATACAAAATGTGTGTGAATCAACTGCTTATGCTATGGGGAAGTCTTCTTTCTGGTCAACAGTAGGCTATCAACAGTTAAGTTTTTGGGGAGTCAAAAGTTATGGGCAGATTTTGAACTGTGTGGGGGGTCGGTGCCCATAACCCCCATGCTGTTCAAGGGCAACTGTATTAACCTTTCTATTGTTGAGGTATTCAGTTCTGGGAGGTCTCTCCCTGCTCATTTGATAAATGAGAATGTCTGTAATAGAACTTTCTATTGTATGTTGTAATTATGGAAATAAAATGAGGTAATAGAGAGGAAAGTGGTCTGAAGTAATTAAAAGTGTTCACAAGCATATGGCATTTTTCTCTTCATTGTATCTATAAGAAGTGGCAGATATGAATAAAAACCTGGCAGTCCCAGAGCATTTATCTTGATCTGGAATTAATGTACACTGGGGAAAACAGCCTTGCATAGATTTAAATAATATCCAAAGTTCTACTATTTTAAGTAGTTTTGTATACAGCTCTAAACATCTTGAATATGGTGGCCTGTGTAGAACCACAATTTTATTTAAAAACAGAAACAGTAGGACACAGTATCTATTTTCAGAAAGATGAAGACAAAGTCTTACCCTTCAGCAAACTAAATGTCAAGTGACACAGAATTATATTTAAGCACCATTCTAAATGCAGGATTTGTGTCTAATCTTTCCTCTGTCTTTGGGATATACAATTTTATTCAAAAGCTTCAAACCAGTGAAAACCAGATACTGAATAACTTCTAAATGAGCTAAATGTCCTAGGGGAAATGGGGAACAAACATCAGATTCTATTAAAATGTTCTCTTCCTTTCTAAAAGCTGTTTATGCAACCACATGCAAAACAAAAATTTGAATGGTATCATCTAAAAATAAAAGTTTCAAGCATGATGTTGGGTTCCAGTTTATAAAAGAAAGTTAAATCAGCCATAACTGCCACTTTATCTTACAAATGCATTTTCCTAGATTTATGCTAAATATTTTAAATATAGCTGACAGCGTGCTGCAAGAAGAGAAACAAATTATACATATAACAAGATGTCAGAAAGGAATAAAAGCATCTCGAAAATAAAATCCCAACAGCAGAGACAGCCCTAAACCTCTTAAAATAGCTTAAAGAAATTTGGTAGAAAACCTACTTCCTCAGATGTTTTAAAGAAGAGAGACCAGTTTATCTTGGGAAAATCCAGACCAAAAACGAAAAATTCAATGAAAACCAAAGCTGTAACCAGGGCCGCTTCTTTCTCTGGATTAACAACTATGCCTTTGCTGCATTTGAGGCCTTTTACATCCTTTTTCTTTACCAGGCTACTAAGAAGTTGAATCTGTTGCAATGGGCAGTTTGTCAAGAGGTTTCTATTCTACTCCAAGTCAGCAAGATGCCCCTTGGTTCGTCATTTTTTTAGGCAGGTCTATTTTTCTTAAGCGAAATTTCTTTCTTTCTAATATTTTTCTTGAGAAAAGATTACGTTCTCTCATAAATTATCCCCCCGAGACCCTTACCTCATGCTTGTCAGGAGCGATGAAGTTCAGTTGGCAGTTTGAGTCATACAAGATGGAGAAAGCGAGTTCAAGCACCTCCTACAAGAGATGAGAGAAAACAGCACCTTAAGGAAAATCGGCACATTTCATTTTGCCGTTGCAAATGGCTGCACATTGACCATGGAATAGGGCCAGCTTGTCTAGACAAGCAGAGCTGCAATGAGGCTGATGGAAGGAGGAACCACATTCTTCAAGGTTCACGGCATGATGCCCTCTCTCCATTGAGGGCGGTCTGTGTACCATCTCATGTAATTCACATGCAGCCCATGTAGCAAGTGTTTTCATCCCCTTTATGAGGCGGGGCTTAGAGAGGTTCAATGAGTGTCCAAGGTGACAGCCCCCGCCTCCACCACCAAAACTGTGTTATTCTCCTTTCTTCGCATCTCCCTTCCAGAGAGGCCACAAAAAAACAGTAAACTCCCAATCAACAGCATTAAGGACTGCCCTTCCTTCTATCATCCTAAGACAGACAGAGAGGCCCACAGAGGTATGAATTCCCTAAAATGTGGACGCTACGCCAGCTGTAAGGAGGCTTCTAGGTGAGCCCATTATCTTTACATCTGTCTTTGACCTCTGAGCTACTGTACAGTAAAGGCTACACAAAGCTTAGGTTTTACTCAGCAGAGACTCCAAGGTATAACAGAGAAGCATGGTCTCACTCATTGGTGATCACTTAGGGAGTACATGCAATCAGCCAGGCCCCAAAGGTCCAGGGACCAAGTGACATTTTCATTTCATTGCAGATGAATGACCAATGGCCAAGGCACTCAGTGTCATGTCTAATATGTACATTAAACCACACTTCTCAGACTGTACAAGCTGTACCAATACTGGGTAGGATGATCATTCTAGTGGTCTGAGTGGTCAGCAGAAGATGAGAATCATCAGCTCATCTCAGCATCCTGAGGACTCCTAGTCTGGAGGGGAAGGGCCAAGTGTATCCAGACCAACACTCTACACTGTTCTAGCATGGAGGTTCTAGTATGTCTTCCTTCTCTGTGCTTCTATTAGGCACCAGGGATGACCATCCCTCTCCCCTCCTGTGATCTGCGAGCCACACTGCTCAGTAATTGCCCACAAAACATTCTTTCTTAGGGAGCCAGATCTCTTCACATCATTCTCTACCTTGATATCTGTTAGACAGTTTGTCTTTCACCTGTGACTCACAGCAAAAATGCCCCAGAAAGATAAAAGGCAAAAAGATGAGGTCAGTGCCTACAGATTTCAGAATTTCAGATGGATTAAAGAATTATTCCAAAGTGGCTGCATCCCTGTCCCGACACAGTCCATCATCTAACTATTTCTGGCTCTCATGGAGTTCTCTGTGTCTGGTTCACCTCCAGCTGTCCCTCAATGAGAGGGGGCAGGACTTGTTCTGAGGATAGACCTACCAGCATCTCACATTCAAAAGGTCTCCTCACCTTGACAGAAATAGAAACAAGGGAAGGAAAGAATGCTGAGTCGTGGAATGGGAGCTATTCTGCAAAAATGCTCTCCTCATTTTCTATTCTTCTTCTTTAGGCCCTGACTCAGGCCTACCCAGTAAAGACAATAATGTAAAAAGGAAGTTTGCTGAAACAAGCAAACAAAAACAATTTGCCATTAAGTACAGCATCTGTTTCCATAACCATCTCTCTTGGGACTTTTAATTTATAAATTAAAAGAGTCACAGACTTACTATTAGTACTACAAATTCATATTATTCTTTTTAAAAAAAAATCAGTATGAAAATACATATCAAGAACCAGAGATGCTATGCCTGAGATAATTTCAAAAGAAAAATTCAAAAGAAAGCAAAAGCCAAATATTATTATCTGAAAGAACATTATGAGAAACTAACCTCTCCCTCTTTTGGGTAATAAAGATACCATAAATTAGCCACCAAGGGAAATATATTTGGCCAATCATTCAGTAAGATAATTATGGGGAGCCAAAGTTAAGTGGAGAAAAGCATGAGACATGAACACCGTGTATACACTGATCACAATTATGAATAATTCCTACCTAGGACAGAGACTGGAAAGAAATACGGGAAATGAAAATAATTATGGTAAGGTGATAGGTCATAGGTCATTATCTCTTCTTGCAACTGTTTTTTCAACAAAATGCTATGCTATAATTTCAAAAATTCATAAAAATCGTTCTCAGATTTGGCATGTTCATTAAAATGACAATTTCTTCATGAATCTTGGAGTCATTTATTAGGCAAACTCTCTGACTCATACTTGAGAGACTGGAGAAAAAGGAGGGAGTGAACTTTGCTTCTGAACAACCAGTCAGGATATTACAGTGGCGTGAGGGGGCCCTCGGAGGTAAACAGGAAAAGGTAAAGTTCATCCAGGCCCCTTTGGGCTGACCCTGGGTGACAAGTGCCTGACTGCTCAGGGAGATCACGTGGCCGATCACCCCTGGCTGACAAGAGCCGGTGTGAACAGCACCGCAGCCCAGATGTGCTCCCGACAGGATGCTGAAGTCACTCGAGACCGGAGTGTCAGCGTGGTTACTGCTGTGATACCTTCTCTTCTGCAGGGGCATGGAGAAGGAAGGAAAAGGAGGGAGCATGCAAACTTTGGGCTTTGCCCTTCTATGACATATACCACTCACGACGTGAATGATCGGAACTGTCATGACCTAGATTCCTGATAAACACAGGAAGGAAATGGGAAATTCGTGAGAATGTCAATTCCCACTTTAATTTCACCAAAGCTGCCTGGGAGGGGGTGGGAGGAATTAATTCTCTGAGCTGCATGTCTGTGTTAAAGGGTGCTCTCGCTTATAATGGGTTTGATTGATGTCTCTGGCTTGCTGTTGTTGAGTCACTGGTGAAGGTCAGCTCTTCAGCACTTGGAGCAGCGAGGCTGCAGAGCTGGGAGCAATGGCACCTCTCAGGCTAACACTCCAGAAGCTGCCACCTGTCCACACCGTCCATGAGGGAGAAGGTGCCAGGTGGTGGAGGAGTAGACTGTCACTGATCTGTGTCCCCCTCAGGGCCTACTTGCCTCCACACACCACAACACTCACTTAGACATTGAATGCTCAGGGGCTTTGTTGCTCATGACTGAAGCTCTTTTATTCCTCTGGTTTTAATGCAGTGAAAAACCACATCTATAAGCAGCCTCTCTCCATTCTCTGCTGCACTGATGCCTGCTTGCCACCTTGTCATGTGGAGGAAGCCTGAGTTCTAGGGAAAGTGGAGGCAGAGGAAACTGAACATCCTTCCATGCCCTGAGGCCCCTGACCTTTGTACTCAACACTCTGGCCCTGGGACAGATGAAAGGCACATTGTGTCAGCGGATGCTCAGGAAAATGGTTCCTGGGTTTGGGGACTGCCATCTTCCATGGGTCAAATGCGGAACTGACTGATGACAAGAGTAGAGTTCTATGCAACATATTTTCAGTGTGCAGTGTTGGCTGCCAATGCTTATGTTGTTTGAGGGTAACTCACCACATTTGGCCATTTTGCTAGCATTCACTTAACTATGCTGGTTCTCTATTTATCCAGGTCATCATGAGGGCAGAACTTTTTGATAAAAGACACAGTGTGTCTTTTCTCACAGTGGCACGTGTGTGGGTGTTAAATTATGGTCACAGAAATAGCAGTAGATTTCAGAGCTATAGTGTATTACTGCCCAGGTATCTATGAATTTGAGTTTCTATTTTAGAAGGCAAAAACCACTCATTCATGTAGTACATAACAGAGATTACCTTCTTCAGGTAGTTATAACTCTCCAGCCCTCATCTATCTTAGCAGCATAACTGGCCAAGAGTTCTCCAGCCCATATTCTTCTCCTCATCCCCATCCATCCTATACTCTGAATTCAGTGTTTTCCAATTAGAGGATGCTGTTCACATGAGCAAAGGCCCTTGTGCCTTTTCAGACTGTTTCCCCCTCTTGGAAAGTCTTTTCCTCACTTCTCTGCCTGGCCAATTCCTTTTCAAAAGCTAGATCAGATGCCATTTCCGGCATCAGCCTTTCTCAATTCTTCCAGGCTCCCTCTGTGTTTAATTTTTTTTGGCATAAACATATTGAATTGTAATTGCATATTTAAATATAAATCTTATCTACTGGACACCTAGGGCCAGAGGCCAGGTCATATTTATCTTTGGATTCCTGGCACCTAGGACAAAGGAGATGCTCAATACATTGCTGAATGAATGAATGAGTGGATGATGAATGAAGTAAATGTAAATAAAGGGCTTTCTGGCTAAGAGCAGGATTTTCAAACTGATGCAAGGACATCAGCTTCAGTACAATATGCTTCTTATTTCAGGTTTAAGCACCACACTGGAAAAACAAATGCTTAATTATGGCAAATAGGAAGATGGAAGCTTCTCATACCCCAAATACACTCCTATCTGAATCAATGAATCTTCACTCTGGTGGTTTCATGTTGACTGCTGAACTAAAAGCCCCAAATCCAGTTAAACAAGTACCAAGAATGCCCACCTTAAAGCACACAGCCACAAACCAGCTTATTTTTATAGAGTTTGAATTTAGAATCCTTAATCCTTGTAAATCTAAACCTTCCAACTGAATTTCCATCTACTCATGGCAATTCTTTTCAAGTCTCCATGAGAAATTTTCTGATCCCTGTGTGAAGAACCCAGCATTTCTTGTCTCCATAAAAATGCCTGCTGCACTGACCTCTGTTAAACATAGTAGACTCTAAGCACCAGAAAGACAGGACCCCGGCTACCCCATTTACATCCTATGCTATTTCAGGCACTCCCATGCTGACTGACTGGATGATTGACTACACGAACAAATGCCTCTGCAGCAGACACCCCAAGGGAAAGGACCAATTTTCTTCTTTCTGTTCTCAGGGCCCTGCTGGGAACATCAGCAGAGACTGAGTGGGTGAGAGGATGATCAGTTACCAACACTCTGCCATTAACGAAGTATCTCCTTTACTGATGCCAATGTCTCAGTTTGCCTTGCTCGGTCATTAAGTTAACCATGGGTCTCATGGCACAAAATGTCAAAAGCTGTTCCACAGCTGGAAACACTGTCCAAAGAGCCAGCAATTTGCCTTGGTTATCGTCCATCCACTGTGCACTGACAGACCTCTTATGAACACATTTTGGTCGATTCTCCTTTTAGGCTGCAGGTCCCCCTTTCCTACCCAGAAATCCCAGAGGTAGACAGGAGGGCACCTCTGGAGTACGGGGAAAGAAGTGTGGGTTGGGGGGTTCAGCAGGTAAAACTGTGGCTTTCCTTCTGCCTTTTGATATTTTTGCTTGATGACATGGTATATATGAACGCTACTAACATTGCAAGACAAGCAAATTCCATATATTTGCTAATTAAAGGGCCAGGCTGCTTGAAATTCTGCTAGTATCATCCCTCATATCAGACTGGAAGGGCCCAGGGTAGCTAGAAATATGGGCCAGTGAGTCCCAGGAACTAGCCTCTATTTGCTGTCTTATCTGTTTACAGTAGCATACTCCATCCATCCATCATCCTCCAGCTGTCCATCCATCATCCATCTATCCATCATCATCCATCCTATGTTTCATGAGTCTCACGACAATACGTGAAAAATAAAGGTTGCAAAACATCATTTACTCAGTTTTACTTTTTTAGTCTCCTTTAAGTAGAGAGGAGTCTGGTACAAGAAGGCCAAATATACTACCTCACATGTTCAAATGAAATCATCTCCACATCTGTTATATTGGTGACTCTCATTTTTCTCTTTGTCGGCCAGGCTAAAAGTTTATCAATTTTATTCATCTTTTCAAAGTACCAGTTTTTGGTTTTGATTTTCTCTACTGATTTCAGTTTCATTGATTTCTACTCTAAATTTTATTATTTCTTTTCTTCTGCTTACTTTAAGCTTAAATTGCTCTCCTTTCTTAGTGTCCTAAGGTGGAAGCTTTATTGATTTTAGTTATTTCTTCTTTTCTAATGTAGTCATTCAATGCTATAAATTTCCCTCTAAGCACTGCCTTCACTGCATCCCACACATTTTGGTAAGCTGGATTTTCATTTTATTTAGTTTGAAACATTGTGCAATTTCTCTTGGGAATTCTTCCTGGAACTGTGGGTTATTTAGAAGTGTGTTGTTAAATTTCCAAATATTTGGGGGATTTTCCAGCTGTCTTTCTGCTACTGATTTCTAGTTTAATTCCATTGTGATCTGAGAACATACTTTGTATAACTACTATTCTTTAAATTTTTTAAGACATGTTTTACAATCCAAAATGTCATCTATCTTGGTGAATGTTTCCTTTGAGCTTGTGAAGGATGTGTATTCTGTCGTTGCTGAGTGGATTATTCTATTAATATCAATTAGATCAAGCTGATTTATGGTGCTGCTCAGGTCATCAATATTCTTGATTTTCTGCCTGCCTGGTGTATTGATTACTGACCGAGGGATGTTGAAGTCTCCGATATATTAATAGTAATGAATTTGTCTATTTCTCCTTTCTGTTCTATCAGTTTCATAACTCATGTATTTTGATATCTTCATGTTAAGTTCAGACATGCTAAGGATTATTATGTCTTCTTGGACATCTGACTTTCCCACATTCCATGGTGATGGTTTGCCTTCAACCTCAGTTCTAGAAGATAGGTCCAAGAAAACTTGCTGATTTTCACTTTGTTCTGCTGTTTTTTTTTTTTTTTTTTTTTTTTTTTGAGATGGAGTTTCACTCTTGTTGCCCAGGCTGGAGTGTAGTGATGTGATCTTGGCGCACCGCAACCTCCGCCTCCCGGGTTCAAGTGATTCTCCTGCCTCAGCCTCCCAAGTAGCTGGGACTACAGGCGCCTGCCACCACGCCTGGCTACTTTTTTTGTATTTTTAGTAGAGACGAGGTTTCACTATGTTAGCCAGGCTGTTGGTCTCGAACTCCTGACCTCGTGATCTGCCCACCTCGGCCTCCCAAAGTGCTGGGATTACAGGAGTAAGCCACCGCGCCTGGCCCACTTCTCCTTTTTCTGAGGATGGGAGCACAACTCTCAAGCTCTTTACATGTTGGGGCAGAAACAGGTGGTCCCTCCACACCTATTTTACATAATTCCCTCTGTCTTTATTTAGCATACTTGAATTCTGGCAGGTTGCTATTTTTCCAGGTACACCCTTCCTGGTCTTCTCTGGGTTGCAGACTCCTAGACCCCTATTACTGTCAATTTCTCCACACTGTTTCCAGCTCAGCCCCAAGTGTTATGTAAATGTGGGGACCTTCTCGGCTGAAGCAGAACCAGTGCTCTCCGAGATTGTGGAGAGAATACCTGACATAGGCAGCATATGGTAATCCTGGCTGGTGTTGAAGAAAGTCTGCCCCACAAGAGGTGAACCATGAAAACTGGAGATTTGCTGCTAAAGCTAAGGATGCTTCTCTAATCTGCTCAGCTATAGAATCTCTGTCTCCCCACAGCATGGAGAAGAGAGAAACGGAAACCCCCATCGGTGCTGTGTAACAGAGAGGCCACAGATCCTGGCCTCTTGGGCATACCCTGCCATCAGTATGCTTGCCAATCAGATGCGTTACATGACAGTGCTGTGCTGGGCTCAACAAAGTAGGAGTTTCCATGGAGTTGAGGTGAGTTATACTTATAGAACTTAAGAAGGAAAGATCTTACAATCAGCCTCTTCAGCTGCATCCCCTGCCCTCTGCCTTCCTGAACAGTATTTTCACAGCACTTTTGTTTTTCCTTAACTATAGATAGGGCCATCCTGCAAAGAACTGGATTCTCTTTGTCTTATAACAATAGAAATTACAGAGTGGAAACTATTTATTTTAACTCTGATTAGTAAATAGATTGTGTATCATTTTGGTGTTCCTCTTAGACACTGACACTGGAAATAAAGATGCAATCTATTGCTCTATGTGACATTTTTGGTACCAGATTATCTGGAATACTTTTGTTCATTAATGGTATAGATCACAAGATTCTAAGAGGCATAAACAAAGAACTGGCTCCCTGATGGCCTCTCCAGCGGGCAAAAGAAATTCTTCTATCTTTTCAAATAATGTTCCCTCCTGTGCCCTCTGTAATGGAATGATAATGGAATGGGTGGTAAACTAGGAGGGGATGGTGAAAGGTATTGCAGTATGAAAGGTATTGCAGGGCTTAATACACACCTCTGGGAAAATTTTCTCCTTCAGTCTGAGTTGGAGATATTTCACAGCCTACTTTCCACAATGCTGAAGGGTATCAGGCCTTTAAAATTTTCTAAGATTCTTTGAGTCAGCTGCTCTCTGCCTGTCCTAGGCTTCGCTGAGATCCCGGGGAGGATATTAAGAGCATGATTACAGCAGGAGAAAATGAAAGATATTGGGGTGGAAGTTGGAGAAGGGAGAAATAAACATAAATGGGGGAGGTTAGGAGAGGCCCAGGGAATGGATGGATGAGCAGAGGGGGCTCAAGAGAGGACAAAGTGACAACAGTAAGGGCAATTCTCAGGGTTGGAAGTAGACAGGAAGTGAGGGAATGGAAGAGATGGTGAGCATCAGAAAAGGTGTCAGGAAGAGAAAGAATGAGGGTAAGAGATGTAAAAGGAATCGGGACAGGAAACAGGAGAGCTGAGTAAGAGAGGTGTGTCTGAACACATGCACACACACAAACACTGCTATAAAGGAGGGCTGCGCTGGCTGCAGTTGCTGACTGCACTGGGCAAACAGAGTTATTTGCAATAATCTGTAAATCATACCTTGTTTTGTTTAAGGGCACCTTTCTCTTTCATATGAGGGCAGTCCTTTCCCGTCACCACGGCTTTGATATCTGCCACCGGCACTGCAATTCATAAAAGAAAATGCAAGTAACTACACCATGTGAAAGCTTCGATGTCAATAAAGAAGCAGGACTAAGCACTGGGTCCACTACTGTGGTTGCCATTCCCAGAAACTACTGCAAAAAGAGAAAAGAAGATTGTGGAAAAGAGGAAGAGAAGCCAGGTACTGTCCCAGGACTAGAAACTAAAATATATCTTATATTCTTGTAAAAAGCATCCCTGGGGAGAAAGAGCTTGCTTGTAAGCAGAATTTGGTTCAGTGAAACAAAGACCATTAAAAAAACACCCATCGTAGTACTGTTTGAAGTGATGGCATTAGAAGCAGCAGTAGAAATAACAGTGATAGTAGTAACAACAGTGATACTCATACTGATATTACAGAGGGCTCCTGTGTGACAAGAGCAATGCCAAGTGCTTTACATATATCAGTATCTCTTGCTATAGCATTTGCATCTATTTAGTTTCTGAGTTTTTGGATAATGAGAGAAAGCAGCCCTATCTCAAAAAATTTATCCAACTCTAAATAGTTCTGAACTCTCACTCTCCAAAATCTCTTTCACTGCCATCTCATTAATTCTGTAAAGCAGGTTTTATTATCCCTGTTTTACAGACAACAAAACTAAACTCAATTAAACAAAGGGAGAATTCCTTTCTGATACAGGATTCTGGAAATAATGCAGTTAGACAAAATGATGTTATCTTATGTCTCACTCTGGAGTTGGAGGAAGATAAGAAAAGATATGGAAGGGTTTGTGCACTTAAAACTTTTGTTAAGATCAGGTGAAAGAGGCTGGGAACAGTAAGTGGATCATGCCTGTAATTCTAGCACTTTGAGGGGCTAAGGCAGGAGGACTGCTTAAGGCCAGGACTTTGAGACCAGCCTGGGCAACATAGGGAGACCCTGTCTCTACAAAACATGAAATGAAAATAAAAAAATAAAAACAAAAAGATCAACTGAAAGAAAGAAGGCAATAGGATGGTTTGGAACCTTAATTTTAAATAATGCAAAGTCATCTGCCCCTCTCCAATCCCTAACCCTCCAGCCCCATATGGGTTTATGAATCAAGGTATGCACACTGGCTAGTGTGGCTTTACCAAGAATTTGGGATATGTGGGAATGCCAAGTAATCAATTCCTTAGACTCTCTTAATGATGAAGATGATGAGAGATTTCATAGTTAAAGCTCACATCTTTTTATTGGGCAACTGGGTTGTGAAGGTGAGAGATAAGAATAAAATTACAGAATACCTAGAATATTAAAACAATAGACAGGAAGGCCTCAAAAGCTAACATTTTCCAGGTACCCTAAAATTACTAAGAATTTGGTCCATATCTGTTGACACTCCTAGAATAGTAAAACAATAGACAAGAAGGCCTCAAATGCTAACATTTTCCAGGTGCCCTAAAATTATTAAGAACTTTGTCCATATCTGTTGACACTCCTAGGCCTCTCTGTAACCCTAAGAAGAGTGGGGTTGTGATGAATCCTCCAGGAATCTCTGTAGGTTCTCCTGCCATATCTCACCACATCTTGCAATCTGATTCTGGACCCTTCTGGTAGACATTACTTGTAGTTATGAATAGCTGTCTCTTCTTTCCTTCTGGACACATAGAAAACTACACTTCCCAGCAACCTTTGCAGTCAGGTCATGTGATTAATTTTAGCCAATGAAATGTGAAAGGAAATGCTACTTTTCTAGGTGGAGGCCCTCCATTCTGTCTTCCCCTGCTGCAGAAACTGAAGGAGTGACCTGTTCCATCCAGATGGCACAGGAGAGGCTCAGGGAATGGATGGATGAGCAGAGGAAGCTCAGGGAAGACAAGGTGACGATAGTCAGAGGGCAATTCCTAGGGCTGGAAATAAACAGGAAATGAGAGGATGGAAGACATGGTGCACACTGGTCTGTATAACGTGAGTGAGAAGTAACTTTTTGTTGTGCAAGCCATGGAGATTTTGGGGTTGTTTATCCCCGCAGCACATGGTAGCAATATAGCCCCACCTGACTGATCTCAGATCCCTTTTCTGCCTCTTTGCCTGACCCCCTTGGGGTTGGCATCTTCCTGTGGGTGGTCCCTGTGATTCCTGAACCCACCTTTGACCATGAACACTGACTTCAGTTCTCCTCAAATCCATTTTCATAACCAAGAACTGGCCTCCTTTCCTTCAGTAGCTGAGCTGGCTGCCTAATCCCTACCCTAGGAAGGGACATTTGGATACTCTGGGAAGTTGGCTAACTTTCCAATGGAAAACCACCATTGAAGTGAATGTGATATAGTCAACAAACTCATTCTAAAAAACGTTCTCAAGATTCAAATAGAGTTTGAGTCACAAGTGCCTTGTAGAAAGTTTTTTTGTTATAATATACAGCATGGTCCATGAACTAGAGAGAGTGTCCACAGTCTACAATTGGTAAGTTAGCCCTCAGCTTTGAAAACCCATCGTATGGAATGTGATAAGAGTAACACCATAGTCTGTCCTGGGGGTGGTCTTCAGAATCTCTAACAGAAAGGCTTCCAAGGAGAAGAGTCACTTTTTCACTATGTTTTGTGGAAGTACATGTATTTTTTTTAATATGCATTGTCCCTTGTCCTAGAGACCAGCTGCTACATCATTCATAGGATTATGACTAAAAGGAAAACAAAAAGTTCTAAAAATACAGTGTAGCTTTTAAAGGTTGCTTTTTGCATAGTTTGTCTCTAGATGCACCAGAAGATTAGGCATTGGAAAGGCTCAAATGCTGGCCTCGCTATTCTCATGAGCAGAAACAGAGGGGTCAGACCCATATCTCCAGAATCTACGCTCTAAGGAGGCTGCAGGGGTCTCTTGATGACTTCAAAGCCAGGCTAGCATTTTGATGAGGCCTTTTTTGTGGAAGCAAGATAAAGAAGTGGGGTCCAGATCTGTGAGAATCTGGGTCACCAGTGAAGAATGCACCTTCCCACCACATTTACCCCCTGGGGCATGGCCTCATTTCTTTCTATGCTTTTTATAGTTTGAGCTGGGTTGAGACCATCTTAATGCAACACTCCTGTTTTACAGATGGGAAGACTGATCCTAAAGGGAGGAAATCAATTATGCAATGACACAGAGCTAGGCTAGCAGGGGAGAAGAGCTGGGTTTAGTGCTTCTTCTTCCACTCCATGTTCCCTTGTTAGGCCATGATTTCTCCCTTTGTAAGGGGCCAGCCCCCTAAATCATGCTGAGCACAGCCCTAAATGTGGTTATCACTTCAGATATTCAGGAAACTCTTTGATTGCTAATACCTGTGGAAGGAAGTTTAATTGTGATTTAAAACAAAACTACTACTGAAAAAGCAAATGTGGCCACCCATGATGAAAACAGTTTCAGCTTTCATCACTGAGATCCAAGTTCAGGCAGAAACCATTCAGAGGAAGTAGCTAGGAAGGCTTGAGCTCTTGCTGTGTGCACAGCTCCATAGTAGAAGCTCCTGTGGGTACAAATATGAGGAGGTACAGGCTGATCCCAGGATAGCTGCATGAAGAATCTGGTTTCTTTGGCCTAGCAGATCAGCCACATGGCATGGAATGGTGGGGAGAGATGTGCCTTTGGAATCAGAGTGCCAGGGTTTGAATTCTACATCCACTAACCCCCTCTACTACTTTGGGCTTAAGTTTTCAGAAGCTCAGTTTCCTTGTCTGCAATGTGTAACTCTAACATTATCTATCCCATATGGTTGCTCTGAGAGTTAAATCCTGATGCTGGAACTGAGATCACTGTTGGCTTTTAATCTAGGCAGTACCCAGTAGTGGGTGAAAATCTGGGCCATGGAGTTAGACAGTTACATTCAGATCTTTGCTTTCCTATTTACTAATCTTATGACCTTGAATAAGTTACTTAATCTTTCTGTATCTCAGTTTCCTTTCTGTAAAATATGGACAATATTATCTACCTCTTTAGGTTGTTGAGAATAATTTATGTAAAGCCCTTAGCACAGGGCCTGGTATATAGTAAGCACTCAATAAATGCCATTTGCAATTATTCCCATTACCAATAATCAGATAATGTTAATTCTGTAGATGGAGGGACCTGAATTATTCTCTGTGCTTTGGTGACCCAAATTGCCTACGGTGCCTCCCTGTGTTGCCGCTCTCCGCATCCACTGGAGCAGGCTTAATCTCCGCATGGGCGGGTGAGCCAGCACTTTCCTCCCTGCCCCCTCTGATGTGGGAGCGAGGAATGCTGGCCTAGATTCTTTCAAAGGGAGGCAGTGAGGAACCCAGGGCATGGCTGGAAAGCAATGGGGTCCTATGTTTGTTGGGGGCTATGACAACCTGTAAGTCAGCTTGGGAGGGATATGGGGAAGGTGGGGATGTAAGAAGATGTCGATTTTCAAAGGCCAAGTTTCCTGACAAAGAAAAGGAACACAAAAAGAAAGATTTCCTAAAGCTTTGGAGAAGACAGCCGAAGAAGCACCCTCAATCATGTGCACTATCTGTATTAAGAAAACTCCATTATACTATTTGATTTGTCAATAGCTCAGTATTCAGCACTGATTAACTCAAGGGGCGCAAGACAATCTCTGCCTTGGTCTCAAGACAGGGCAATGGTACATGGCAAGAACAATGACACTGAACATTCATTAAAGGCACGACTCATTTTTCCAGTGGAATGGGGTTTCTGACTTTTAAGGGTTCCAAGAGGTGGCTATTTTGCTCCAGACAGAATGCAGAATTGGAATTAACTGCAAACCAAGGTGGCAGGCCTGCAGCAGGAAAACTTCAGCTCCCTAGGCTGTTTTTTTTTTTTTTTTTTTTTTTGTCTCAGGCACAGGATTGCTTCAATTCAACTCATTACATGAGTATACCCATTTCTCTAGCACATACGTGCAGAAGGATACAATCTTACCAGTACACACACACAGTCTCTCTCTCTCTCACACACACACACACACTCTCCCACAAGGTGTGGATAAATACTTGTGCAGATAAATAGAT
Organism: Rhinopithecus roxellana; assembly: GCF_007565055.1. NCBI lineage: Eukaryota > Metazoa > Chordata > Mammalia > Primates > Cercopithecidae > Rhinopithecus > Rhinopithecus roxellana. Next base: position 90,149,518 of record NC_044554.1, read on the forward strand.
CCACACAAGGATGCATTCTTAGTTCATCATGCAATGGATAAACTGTTTTTGGAGCAGCTCTTTGGAACTTCATTTCAGAGGAAAACAGTTGCTAAGAGTTTTGGAGGCATGGTCAGGAGGGGCTATCACAACCCTTTCAAGAACCAGCCTTGCTCAGCGGCCACTGTGAAAAGCTGTGTGGAGATTTGCAGCTGTGGCCTTGCTCTCCTGCACTCACCCTGGCAAGCTGGCTCTCCCTGGCGTCAGCACCTCTGATTCCAGGTTAGTTATTTTCACGCTGGAGTCTTGGGGGTGAGGGTCTTAGCAGAGCTGGGGGACATTAGCTTGTGGACAAGACCAGGAACTGCCCCTACACAGGGCTTTGTTGCTGTGGCTGCCAATTTCCTAGCTGGCCATTTAGCATGGGGGTGCTGTGCTAACACCTGGTAAACCTGTCAGTCAAGTGCCTATCTTTGGGTTGAGAAGTGATTACATCCCTGTAAACATGGGGCTAAACACTATGTCCTGTTAGTGGGAGAGCAGATTCACTGGACCATATGGGGAGTCAAGTTGTGTTTGTTCTGTCCTGACCACTTTTCCCCTTGTGACAGGTTAAGAATGGGGCTGTGGGGCCCGGACCTCCTAGGGAGCTGCTGTTTGTTCCAACCAACAATAACCTCTAACTCTTTCTGTTTAACCACTGCAGAGCAGTGATTCCACATTGCTGGGCTCTGGTCAGTTCCTAGTTCACAGGGGAGTTCACACCAGTGAGATTTGCACCAGTTAATAGCAAATGCAGAAAAATGAGGACACCGGTGTGAGTTTTTCAGAGAGTGAATTTAGTTTAGCAGAAGGGACTATCTTTTATCTAAGATTAGGTCCTTCTTACTTTTTATTTTCTTGTAATCAAGGGTCCTTTCTTTCATGAAAGGGTTGTGATATTAAACTTTAGTTAGATTTTATTTTTTTAATATCCTTTTTTTTTGGCCCAAGTTAAAAGTTAGCAACATACTATCAATTTACTTAAACTTTTTTTTTTTTTTTTTTTTTTTTTTTTTTTTTTTAATTATCAGTGAAAGCCACGTTTGGGGAACGACAGCTCTCAAAATGTGCATGTCAGAACCACCTGGAACATCTGTTAAAACGGAGATGGCCGGTCCCCACCCACTGAGTTTCTGGTTCAGCTGGGCTGGGAATGGGGTCTGAGAATGGGCATTGCTAAGAAGTTCCTAGGTGATACTGCTGTTGATGTTCCAGGGACCACGTTTAGAGAATCACTGGTCTAGCTTGGCCAAGGGGGGGTGGGGAAGGCTTGAATTGTAAAGGGAGGATCCTCATTTACAGGTAGAGGCCCAGGACACCCCTAACTCCTGCCCCAAAGCAGGGAGGCATAGACAGTGTCCCAGGCTCTCTGCAGCAGTGGATTTCAGATTTCTTTCTGTAAACCCTGACTTAGGGAACCAATACTGTGGGCTGGGAAGAGAGTTCTCCTATGAAAGAAAACAAGATTGTTTTCTGAACTAAATGACACTACAAAGACCAGACTGTCCCATTTTTAAGCTGGAGAAGAGTGAATGTTCCAGGCTGTCTGCCTGAGATGACAGCGCAGAGTCTGAATGTGTCAGGAAATTTCCCACTCATGGGTTATTTTTGCCTTCAATGGCCATGAGTTGTAAGGAAGGCAATCCAGATTTGACTTCCATGGGCCCCAGGGTGACAGGACAGAAGGTGTGAGACTCTGGGTAAGGACTCTATCTGGGACACGCTTATCTGAATACTGCAAGGTCAAGGTGACTTTTAAAGGTTATTTAAAAGTGCTCTGAATGTTTTCTCCCTCTCGGATTTTTCTACCTGGGATATCCTCTGAGGCTATGTTCATTTTATCTCATTTCTCCTCAAATTAATTTATCACCCTTGTGTATTTCAGTGTTTCTATAATACTTGTTTAATTTGTACGGCTAACACTGTCAAAATAACCTGGCACCTGGTTCCGTGTGGGGCTAAAAGAATCCTGCACATTACTGTCTCTTCAAAAGAGTGCATGTTAAAACAGACAACATACAGAAAAAGTCAAAAAACAAAGAGAAATATTTAGCAAACAGTAGAGGTAACTGATCATCATTTTCAGTGTCTTTGAGGGAAACTAGCTATATTTGGACCTGCCATTAACTCTGTGTCATAACTATGGGATACACAAAATTGTAAAGAATAAATATTGTAGGGGTCAGGCATATAAATTATGAAAATAAGAAATTATTATGGGTTTTCAGAAAAAGACAACTGACAGAGTCAGGTTTGTATTGTTTTTGCTCCTTGACACAGCACCTGGATAAACAATGTAAAAAGTGGACGTTTGAACCCCAAGTTTACGTCTTGCAGTTAAGATACCTTTGCATCCATTTTACATTCTCTACGTTCCGTTCCAAACCCCAAGTCCTTCCAGGTCTTGTACTCGATGAGATGGCTCGGGCCAAGACTTACAACTAGATGAGATGTGTTCAAAGGGCTTACTTAGGCTGATAGTTTCGCTGCATGATATACTGTGATTAGGAAACAACCAACGGACCAACACTCAGGCCTCTGCCAAGGAGAGCTACTTACGTTTGTCCTGCAAGGAATCGTGAGGCACTTCTCCCTGAGGACTCTCTTCTAAGTCTCCGTAATGCAGGACTTTGTGATTTGGAGAAAGCCGACAATACCAAAACTTGTCTGAGAGAAAAAACACAAGTTTACAAGGTAAGTGATTCTGGTTTATAGAAATACTAGCCTGGTTATTTCTTACTACTCTTGCCTGGAGGAAACACGCAGTTCATCTGATTTGAAGTACTGAGGAAGGGTGAATTCTAGGGCCCTGGACAATGACTTCCCTTTTGATCTTTACTTATCACCTGTCCTGCCTGCTGTACATTTGGTAACCACCAGTAAAGTCATCGACCCCTTCAAGCTCAATAGCAATAGATTTTAAGAGGTGGTGGTTTCCAGAGGGTATTTTATCACTAATGATAACCACCATGGGAACTGCTCCGTATTCATTTACAGACAAAAGAGGGAGGGAGATAGAGAAAACAACAGATTTCTCAGAATGTTTCTGCTTCCACTTTCCTCTCTGAGAATTTCAGACTGTTGAGACAGTTGTGTCCAACGCCATATTTTAGCTGCTACAACAAACCCCTACCCTAGGCTACCACACACACATTAATCAGGAACGAATTGTCAGGAAACTGGTGATACACATGGTGGGTGGGATTCATGAGGAATTCATCTAAATAATTCAGGGATTTAGCTAAAGAATGGGGACATGCACAACCATTCTCCTCTCCAATTCCCAGAATTTGCTTATCTGGATAGGCATGACCAGGGGATTAGGGTCATTCTTATAAACAACTTTCTCAACTTTACTGCCTCAGTCTCTCAAAAGTGAGAAGAAATTTTGAGTAAGCCTATGAGGCAGGAAGAAAGAGGCAAAGAGCACTTTTTATAGATTAGGGACTTGAACTGTGACAGCAATGCTTGTGCAGCTGTCTCCTCCAGGAAGCCCCCTTTGATCCCTGTAGCTGAAGGGCCTCTCCCCATCCTCTGAGATGTTCTAGAGTCTCCTTTGCACCACCAGTTTGGCTTGGACTGGCAATATTGGAGCCTAATGTTAACACTTTAGTATTTCCCATTATCTGCTACAGACCCTAGGTAAGCAACTTGCCCTTGAGGGTGTATTGTGAACAATATTGATAGGAGAAGAGGACTCCAGCCCTGACAGTGTGGAAGACTCACAGTCTCTCTGTTGACAGTCACTGTCTTCATAATTGCAGTGTCCCAATCTCTTGGCACAGTGTCTGACACAGAAAAGTTGCACAGTTGGTATTGGCTAAGCTGATAAATGAAGACCCAAGGGGACCTGATCAAAATGCCTAAGGCAAGAAGTGTCTGTCACCTACAAGCCCCTTTGCACCACTGTGTGGTTGGTACCCTTTGAGGCCTTGGCCAAGTTACCTCATTATTGTGCCTGAAATATAATTTGTTTTGAAGCCACTCTGACTAAAAAGCTCTTCATTATATTTTAAGAAAAGTGGTTTTCTGTCTAAAATTGCTGTCACTGCAAACCCATGGTTTAATTATGATTCTTTTAATAGAAACAGAAGTTTTAAGAATGGAATTAAAAGCCACACAATGAACAAAGAAAATGCCCAAATTTGATCCACAAAAGGAGAGCGTCTCTGTGATTCTTATCTTCCTTGTCTTTAAATAGGGTTTGAGAATTCCGAAGCGTAGTCAGAATTCAGCAATCCATAGATTTAAAGGAATCTGAACTCTGGTGGAAAAAAATGAGCAGGAAAAAGGTCATTTAACAGCTAGGAAAACATTTGAAATAGCTAAGTTTCAAAATTATGCTATATATATACCAAACATGGGTCATTTTGCTGGGACAGCATTTCAAAGGGAGAAAATAGTTATTCTCTGAGTAATTCACAGACATTTAAATTAGGCAAATGTGTACTTATGGGTTTTCCATGAGGAGAGCAATTTTGGGAATTTGACTTGTAACTCACAATAGGAATTGTGAATTCCAGAGCAGGAGGCAATGGCTTTCTGAACGTCAACAGTGCTCTTGGGGGCCTGTGGCAGTTGCCTCTCTGCACAGGTTCTTTCCCCTGCCCTATGTGGCTGTGATGATCAGAAAGCCAGCTGGAGAAATCTGCTAAAAAGTTTTCCTTTCCTTGCTGCATCTAGGTGATATGTTTGGCTAAGTGAGCAACTAAAGGGTGATAGAGGCTGGGAAGGAAGACAGTGAGAAGTGGTACTTGGACATGCTGGGCTTATTGTGAGTTAGATCTTAGCCTGTGCTTTATAGGAATCCCTTACTTCTCGAGTTGGGGTAAGTAAACTCTGGGGGGTCAGCAGTGGGATTTGAAGCCAAGCCAATGTGTCACAATCAAACAAGATCAATGACACTCAATTGATTTTGAGGAGAGGAATTAAGAAATTTAACTGGTGCACAGTATAATACAAACATGTATTATTGTAGAGTAAATTGCACAGCTTAATATTCACATGTAAGATATATTGATTTGTAAGACTTCAAAAATTTTGCTGCTCTACTTTCAGGATAAATTTGTTTATCCAATGAATACTTGCTGTGTGGCTGTCTACAATGCACATAGCACTCTACTCGGTGTAGTGAAACATCTTTAGAATGGAAGGCAGACATGAAAGACAAGGCCAAGGAGCTCAAGGAAAAGGAGCTCCCTCAGTTCTTCATGGCAGCTAAGAGAGAAAGATGTTGTTTCTCGGATCTGGGAAGTAGGAACTGAGACAAATCAGTAACTCTGGCTATCCTATGGAGAAAAATAGGAATGCAGAAATCTCTTGTGCAACATATTCTTACATTTGGAAATGATTATAGAACAGTGGCTATTTATCAGAGTTTCAAGAGGCAAAACAGCCCTCTTCCTTACAAAGTTGCAGTTGATGTTTGTTTAAAGAAAACCCAAAGGGTCTGCAGCAGACAGACTTTCCTCCTTTCCAAAGCTTAAATTCCCTTGACTTGTATGACACCATCTTGTCTTGGTTTTCCTCCTACCTCTATTCTCTTATCCTATACAAGTTTCTTTTCTTCTGTCTACTACTAAAACGATAAAAAGCAAAAAGATCGGTACATCACAGATATAAATGATGTGTTCCACTCCTCCCCACCAATTAGAAAGTCTTGGATGGATGGCAAAATATTGGAAAAAGGGGCTGAAAAGGCTGAGAAACTTGTCTTGACTCATAATCAAATGGGAGGCTACTCAGCCAGTATCTTCCTCACAGTAAAACTGGAGTCCTAAGGTTTGGAAGGCTTAGACGTTGTGTATTTCTGTCCTGAAGGGAAAGCCGCTACAAGGATAGCATCAGCACAGTGCGTCGACATGTTGGGTGAGACAGTTTCAGTGTCAGCCATCAGCAGCAGCTTGATTTGCAGTTTCTTTTATGGCAAGAAAAATGTGTATTTTCCTTTCAAACCCCAGCATGATGTTACTTGTTCCTTTATCCCTCTGGGCGATGAAAGAGTGAATTGCGTCACTAAAAGCAATTAGCAGGAAGCAGTGAGAATGTTATCAAAGATTGTTTACTAGCATTTAGGCGAAAATAAGAGTTAATATGGAGGTCTTCCAGTCAATGACTAATGAGAGTATGTTAATAGCCAGGCTTGGTCTCCAAACCCAAAACAAAATATGGGGAGAATTTCATGTTTCAGTCTTTTGTGTGTGTGTGTGTGTGTGTGTATGAAGGATAAGAGGGAAAAGCTGCTTTCACAGCTCACGAGCCTGGTAAGAAGGGCTGATTAAAGCTATTCCCAATGTCACATAGATTGCTATGGAGCCAATAACCACTGTCAACTGTAATTTTTTGCAGTGGCGTCCAACAGAACTTCCTGCAATGATGGAAATTCTCTATTGTCTGTTTTATCCCATACTAAGAAAACAAATTATAAATTTTCTTTCATTTTAAGTAACTTAAACAGTCATAGGTAGTTCTATCAGACAGTGTAGCCCACTGTCTGTTTTCATCATCCAGGCTGAAGACAAGCTTGGGGCTGCTCCCCAGGTCTCTAGGAGAGCCCAGCAAGGTGAACAATAGCAACCACTGCTAGGTGTGAAATACCAGCCAGTTCAGTGAGACACAGGGCACAGCAAGAACCAAGCCCCAAGACTGCCGTGGAATCAGGACACATCTTTGTCTTGAGTGCAGAGCCCGCTGTCAGCAGCTGGGGGCTGACCCCGGGGGCCCTAAGAGTCCTATATTAGGGAGGAGAACAGGTTTTTCTAAAAGATGTCTTTAGAGGCTGGGCGCGGTGGCTCAAGCCTGTAATCCCAGCACTTTGGGAGGCCGAGACAGGCGGATCACGAGGTCAGGAGATCGAGACCATCCTGGCTAACACGGTGAAACCCCGTCTCTACTAAAAAATACAAAAAAAAAAAACTAGCCGGGCGAGGTGGCGGGCGCCTGTAGTCCCAGCTACTTGGGAGGCTGAGGCAGGAGAATGGCGTGAACCCGGGAGGCGGAGCTTGCAGTGAGCTGAGATTCGGCCACAGCACTCCAGCCTGGGGGGCAGAGCGAGACTCCGTCACAAAAAAAAAAAAAAAAAAGTCTTTAGAACACTTCCATGAGGATTCTGAATTTTCCCAATGATAACCGAAAATGTGCCAAGTCTTCTGTGTGTTCAGAACAAGGTCGGCTTTCTGCCTAAGGTCCAACCTTTCCAAGTCACAAAACAAGAGGGACCCAGCAATGTGTTTAAAGGGAAATGTCATCTTTCGGGCGATGAGATCTAAGATTTTTTTTGTTGGTGCAAAAAAGGGAAACAACTATCGATACCGACAAAGGGTATCAAATCTTCCTCACTTCACTGAGCTTTCTTGAAAAGGACAGATTTGTGTTTTGATTCTGAATTCGGCCTCCCTGGACACAGCTGCTCACAGCAAATGACACCTGAGTCCCCAGGTACTTTCCAAGATGATTTGGTCCAACAGATGCCTTGAAGTCACACATACCTTGGTGACACACCGGGTTCTGATTCTTATTAGCTTCGGGGCCTTGGCCTAATTACAAAAACCTCAGAAATCCCTGTTCTTCATAAGTATAATGGTCATAATTATATGAGCAAAACACACATAAAGTATGGATCCTACATCTTCCAGAATTGGTTCTCAAAACATATTTGTACTTTCCTGCTCTTCCAGTCAATAGTAGTCCCTCTCGTCCACACTACTGTCCCTCCATCTTTTGGGAATAATGATTATGCATTATTCTGACCTATTGGGAAATGCCTTTTTTTTCCTGAAAATGAACTGGCTTTTCACAATTTGAAAATACGTATTTATTTATACCTGCCTTTTTGTAACAAAATATTAAAATAAAATTTCAACCAAGGATGGAGAAAGGAATGACCTGCTCCCCACAACAGGGCAATATGGTTACCGTGCCCGAACGCACCACTTGGCTCTAGGTCTTCTGACGGGGCCCCCAGAGCAATGTAAGATATACCAGCCTTGTTGGCAGGAGTGGTAGGCATGCATTTTGCCCAACACTGAGTTCCAAGATAAGACTGTCATGTCAGCACTTAGGGGAATGCCAGTCAATGAAACAGACACTGTCCTCTGCAGGAGGTTTCATGTTATCACGTCTTGAAATGATTTCCAATGTTAGCCCTGGACTCTTACCAAGGCCATTCAATGCAAGTGATTCTGAAAGACCTTCATCTCTGAAATATAAGAGAAGTAGGGGGCAGTTCTTGAGCCTAAAGATTCTCATGAAGCAAACAGTGGCTGATATCATTTGGATCTGTGTCCTCACCAAATCTCATGTGGAATTGTAGTCCCCAGTGTTGGAGGTGGGTCCTGGTGGGAGGTGACTGGATCATGGGGGCGGAGTGCTCATGGATGTTTTAGCACCATTCTCCCCTTGGTACTGTATAGTGATAAAGTCCTCTTGAGATCCAGTTATTTAAGTGTGTGGCACCTCCCCTCTCCCTGTCTTCCTCCTGCTGTGGCCATGTGAAGTTCCTTGCTCACCCCTTGCCTTCTACCATGATTGGAAGTTTCCTGAGGCCTCCCCAGAAGCAGAAGCTGTGATGCTTCCTGTACAGCCTGCAGACCTGTGAACCAATTCAACCTCTTTTCTTTATAAATTAGCCAGCCTTAGGCATTTCTTTATAGCAATGCGAGAATGGACTAATACAGTGTCCCTAACACAGACAACTTCTGGGGTTTCATCTGAAATCTCTCCTGCAGGAGTCCAGGGAACACAGAAGCCAGGCAATTTCCATGCCAAGGATTCTGCGACCAGGGCTTATACTTCATGGTCAATAAGTATAAGCTTGGGGAGAGAGTGGAGTGATGCAGGTTAGTGGCCTCCAATGCCACTCCACCTCCTGTGTTTAAAATCTATATTCTGGCCAGGTGCAGTGGCTCACATCTGTAATCCCAGCACTTTGGGAGGCGAGGCAAGTGGATCATCTGAGGTCAGGAGTTTGAGACCAGCCTGGCCAACATGGTGAAACCCCGTCTCTACTAAAAATACAAAAAATTACCCGGGGGTGGTGGTGGGTGCCTGTAATCCTAGCTACTTGGGAGGCTGAGGCAGTAGAATTGCTTGAACCCAGGAGGCAGAGGTTGCAGTGAGCCGAAATCATGCCATTGCACTCCAGCCTGGGTGACAGAGCGAGACTCTGTCTCCAAAAAAAAAAAAAAAAAAAAGAAAAAAATTCTATATTCTGAGGCGCTACGAGCTAAAATTAATAGCCAACATCATCAATGAATGTTTGATAATCTGCCAAGCATCAAAGTGCTATAGATGTATAATTTTACTTACCCCTTACGGCTATTTGATAGAGGAACTAACATCATCCCCATTTGAAAGAAGAAGAAAGAGAAGCACAAAGATATTGAGCAGATTGCCCGAGGCTACCCAGCTCCTGAGTAGGGAGTAGGGACTTAGCCCAGCTTATTGTGTCTTTTGAGATATATTACCTCCTAGTTCTAATGTGGTTAGAATTCCCAGAAACCCAGATCTGTAAATGTCTGCATCTGACTATTCCAGTAGCAGAGTTGCACATGAGATAGGCAGAAGGATCGCCAAGTATCAACTCAGGGATCTTCTAGCCAAACGTGGCATAGTCGAGTACTCTCTATTTGTTCCTTCACTTTCCAGTTCTGTGGAACTGTAAGTTCTTTCATGTTTTCCCTTATAAAGTTAACTACTTAAATTCACTCATCTGTGTCCTACTCACTGTCAGACAAGTTTAAAGGGAGTATGGTGCTGGCTCCTGCACTGGGAGTGTCTGCTCTTGAACCTGTGATGGCATCTGGCAGGCGGTTGTCCATCCCAGTCTGAGGTCTCATGTAGAAGTGCATCTTTCTCGAAGGGATTAAAAATGCCATGTTCTCATTAATCTGTGTAAATCTAAATGGAATGTTTTGATGGGGTGATAGGAAACCAATTCCAGCACAGTCTGGTTTGAATCCCTATTTTTAAGCACAGAGCCAGTCACCAGATTTCAAATCCATTTACCAAATACCAAAAAGCCTTCCTTTCTGCACTCGGAAGGATGATTTTGTATTAAACACAGATGGTCATGCTCCCTAGGGAGCTCAACTCATAAATTTATCATCTAGATGCTAATATTTTTTTGTTCAGGAGGTAGTTCATTATTAGAAAATTGGAAACATTTACAGATGCGGGACTAACATTTTTTTAAACAACAACACCACCACAAACGCTGTTAATGAATACATCTAGAAACAGGATTGTTCTGATAGAACCTATCCACTTCAACCTAGTCAGGGAATTCTCATGACACAGTAGACTAGAAGGTTAAATTGGTGCTAGCAGCTAGGTTGTGAGGGATTGTAGCTGGGCAGCAGTAGAAGCATTGGGTGTCTATTTGCCATTTCCCATCCCCAAACTTCTGTGTCCTTTGCCCAATGTCAAGTAAGTAAAAATCTTATAAATCATCTTTATGGGGCAATATATCCCAAACATTGATTTGTTCCAAAGGCAATAAAGACATCAGGGCATACAATTGGCTCTCTGACTAAATGAGCTCCTGGATCCCCTAATCCTGTCCTCCCACTTTACAGATGAGAACTTGGGGTCTTGAGAGGTCATGTGTCCTTCTAAAGACACCTAGATGGTTCATTAAAGAACTGAGAAGCCTAGCACCAAGTCCACTCATTCTGGCTCACTGCTTTTTTCCTACACAATCTTAAAGAACAATGGTAGCTCCCTTTTTTGGTTGTTTATTGTTGTTACATTCATAATCATCTCTCTTCCTCACGATAGCCCCAGGAGACAGGCATTGCTATCCCCATTTCAGATGGGGAAACTGCCCAAGGTCACAAAGCTGGACAGGTGTAGAGGCAAGACCGCACCCACATTGCCCGGTTCTGGGGCTATGTCCTTGCCACTGAGCCCTGTGGTCTTCTTGGAACACCATTTACTCCGACATGATACCTGATGCAAGGAATGCGATGAGAGGAGGGCATGAACTCATCCTTCAGTGGCTGAATGGGAGGGAGAAGTTCCCTCTTCCACTGCTCTCACTAATAGGAGGCTTTCTCTGTAACTCAGCCCTTATTATTCTGCCCATTGTCCTCTCCCAAGGCTTAGCCTGAAATTCACTCGAAGAGCTTCTCATCCTCTGTGAAGAAACTGCACTGTCCTTCCTCCAGGAAGTTCTGCCTTCAGAAGTTCCTCAATGTGATGTTTAATGGTGACATGAGAAACACTTCCAATTTACTGAATATGCAGCACAGGACAGTTAAAGTAAATGGCTGGGGGATGAGTTCAGCTGACAAACACAAAATGGCTTTTGTCATTAGTGGGTGAGCTCTGTGGCTGAGCAGGGCATCCAGCAGGTTTCAAAATATCTGCCAAAGTGTCTCCTGGGGCATAACTGGTGTTCTTAGTATAGTTGCGAATGCCTGTGCTTGCTCCTGCCTCTTCTTCAGTCTCTTTGCCTCTTCCCAAATCTTACTTTACAGTTTTATGTTCTGGCTGTTTGCCTCTAGGAGTGTGTGGTATGAAGACTCTAGCTGTGCAATCAGCAGCATGTCAAGAGAGCAGGATAACAGTCAAGGGTGCTTTACTTGTCCAGGAAAGAAACAGCCAGACATGTTTCTCACCTGTTGAGTCTAGTCTTTGGACATTCATTTGGATTTGACATTATGAAGTTAGAATTTATAGAGACAATTCAGAAATCTGCCTTGAGAAATTATGTAAGGGATGCTACCCTATCTTAGTTCACTGTTACTTATATCCCCATATAAAATAATTCTGTCCTAGAAGAGAAGCAGTGTGGGGGATTTGACAATAAGGGCCATCCACGCTGAAAGCTTCAAGATCAAACCCAACAGTGGGTGCTAGCTCTCCTGCACCAAGGGCAGTCGTTAAAAGGAAGGGTCCTGGAGCTGTGGAGTTTGAATCCTTGCTCTTCTGTGACTTTGGGCCAGTTTCTTAGCCCTTTAGTGCCTCCATTTCCTAATCTGTAAACTGGGCATAATCCTAGTAGTTACTTCCTAGGGTTATGGTGAGGATAAAATGCTTGAGTCAGAAGACTAGAGTTTCAGAAGCACCTGGCACATGGTAGGCTCATATACATGTCAGCTATTGTTGACACCACCACTAGCAGTTTTGTGGCACTAAATGGCAAAGAATGGCTCTTCATTTCTGTGGCTCTTCTGGTAATTGTGGACTTTGATTCTCTCTGGGTGTGTATGGGAAGCAGAAACGACCTGGACTGCTATTCCCGTCCTGAGTACAATGCTGCATGGCCTACCCTTAAACCAACACCACGCCCCTGTGATTCTCTAGGGAGCAGGCCACTGTTTACCCTGTCCAAGTTTGGAGTGTCCCCAGAAACAATACCTTGCCTCCGCCGGGCGTTGAGTTTCCTAAAGCAGGTCCCTTCCACGAGGCGGTTCAGGCGTTGCTGTTTGATCAGCTCTAAGATTTCTGGCTGAATCTTCTCCTTTAGTTCCCTGTTAGAGGAAAACACATTCCACAGCATGCCTTGAGAAACAGAGTGTGGCTTGGTGGGCATCATGCGCAGACGGGCAGGGGAGAACAAGTGCATCTTTTCATGACCATCTAATACCTCCAACTTGGGGCTTTAGAGAAGTGTTTATTAAGAGTCAGTGGCCAGGGGCATAAGTACAACACCGCAATAGATTCTGTAACATTCACAGAATTCCACAAAGCACCAGCCACCTCAGTGATGTTTTTCCAGAGCTAAGTGTCCTGAGAAATTTCTTCTTTTATTTTACAAAGCCACAGATATAAACTTACACAAAAATCCATTCAGCACTGCTAAGACAATCAATCCTTGGTCAACTTTTTTTCCCCTGTACCAGGTAAACTCTGAGACTGTATTTGTGATCTGATTAAACAGGCATATTAGGCAACCACACGATTACTATTCCACAGCAAACACTGTACAGTAAGCAAACCACAGGACCACTTTTGGTTCCAATTCCGTCATTCACAAATGCGGACAACACTGTCCCAGATTCTAGCCCACAGAGACTGAGATAATCATGGGATAAATGAAAGATTATTTGCATCTTGTGTCAGGCTAATGCAATATAATTTAGTTTGAGATCCATTATGCTGCAAAGATATCATGATAGAGTGAAATGGTTTTCAATTTTTTTTTAGAGCAGAAATTTTTATCACAGGAAATTTTACATAGCACCCTAGCATGTGAGTCTAGTAAAGCCAAAACTATTCTAGTTGAAGCTGGACAGAGAGACCCAGAGCCCATTCCTCATAGCAGTGTTCTAAGAAGCATTGGCCAGAACATAGATCTACAAGTCAGAAGACTAGAGCTTCAGTTTAGGCTCTGCCCATGACTAGCATTTCACATAGCTCATCTAAGTCTCAGTTTCTTCATCTATAAAATGGGAATAAGAATCTTTCCTGCTGTGACTCCCAAATGAGACAGAGTACAAGTCTTTATTAAGCACTGAGCAGGAATGTAAGGCACAACTGAATTTGCTTTGGTGACATTCTCTCCTTTCCTCAAGCCAAACAGTTCATAGGCCTATATTACCCTGTAGTCAAGGCTCACACATTCATCAGCTTCCACCTTAACTCTGGACCTGTCCTGACGCTGAACTGCCAGCAACCTGTTCTCACATGGTGCTCCATTCCAAGGTGAGAAAGGGACTCATGCTTGTTGGACACCTACTATGAGCTGGGTAGTGCAATATGCAGTTTTAGCTCATTTAATCTTCCTTCCCTCCTTCCTGAAAATAACAGCTTTTGGGGAAGGTATTAATTTCATCATTCCCATCTTACAGAAGGGGAAACAACTCACGGAGGTTACGTGTAGAATATGGGCACAGACTTAGGTTTTCCTTGTGCAAACTGCTTTGATTTACTCATCAGAAAAAAGAAAAAAAGTTACATAAAAGGATAAGGCCATCTAACAGGGTATTCTAGTACTCCATTAACACATTTTTTTGAGGCTTAAGTGCCCTCAAACATTCTCTCATTTGATACTGTTGCAACTGAACATCTATAAAGCATAATATGGAAATTCAGTCCTAATAATAGTTTGGGACATTTGTAAAGTCTTCCCTGTACAGGTCTCTTGGGGTCTCATTTCAGACTTTCAGATCACTAAACTATGTATCATCAGCGCTTAGCTCTTCTAAAATGGACTCAGTAAATTGCAGCTTTGATGAACCCTGCACTGAGTGGAAAAGAAAGTTGGTATCTGCCAGGGAGTTGCACACAGCAATAAATCACTGCTTCCAACTTCCAAGTCCAGGTGACCGGGCGCAGACAAAGACATGGTACCAGAGGATGGAGAAAATCTGGGAGAAAGAGTTTTGGAATTTCATCAATTCTTAGGTTATAGATATATATATTTAAATAATAGTTTCACTAGGCCAGGGTTGAGTTATTAAAATGGAGCAGAGGATGCAGTGATGAAGACCAAGAGAAGGAAACAATTGAAGGAATTCTGAGTAATCTTAATTGATGCTTTATGACTTTTTCGTGTAAGACCCACAGGTGCCTGCCACAACACATTTCATCATGGAACCATATTGTGAGGATGCACTATCAGAATAAGAGAATCTGCTGCTACAAGAATTACTCCTTTTTTTTGTTGTTGTTATAAAGCCCCAAGGACTCCAAAATGTGACCAGGCAATGAAGGAAATGAGACAGCTCTTTCCTTCTACTGCACTATCTGGCTCATAGCAGGTGCCTACCAGCTCTTTCTTTTTCGAAGCAATTTCTTCTTTCCTGGCAAACGGACTCAGTAGCCGTAGAATTCATACACGTTAAGAAAACATAAGTAAGCCCTACAGTATGTTTCTGTGGCTGGTATCTGCCCTCTGGGGTAAGCCAGGTAATAACCTCATGGGCTATAACTGGGTTTTGAAATTCTGAGCTTGGGGTCAATCAGGCCAGAGCTATGGGTTTACTAGCTTTGCTTTGATAAATATCTTTCTCATTCTATCCAAAGGCCTTGCCAATAAATACAAGGAAGAAGATTAAAGGAGAGAGGATTTAAAGAGTGTGTGAAGAGCAATTCAAAGTCTAGCCCTGTTTCTGGAAAACAATTTCAAGTTCAGGTCCAGTAAGGCCACTGCCATACACAGAAGGCAGACAGCACCATTAGACTGGTGAGATTCCTTCTTTGACTTGGGGTCTGCCCTACTGAGCAACTAGCCACCGTCCATCTCTCTCCTGAACTCCAAGCTCAGCTGTCTGACTGTCTAATTGGATGTCTCGTAGCTTCACATATCCAAAGCCAAACTTCTGATCCTCTGCTCCACTTGGTCTGTCCTTTAGTTGTTAAGGCCCAAAACCAGGAGTCCATCCTTGACTTCTCTCTTTCGCTGACATCCCTAGATATTTCCTAATCAATCAGGAAATAAGTTTGTCCCTTCTCTTCAAAATGGACCTCATTTTCAGTACGCTATAATCATTTCTCATCACCTCTTGATTGGGTTATTAAAATAGCTTTCTCATTGATTTCCCTGCTTCCAAAAACTTGCTTTCTTAGAGTCTATTTCCAATACAGTATCAGAGAGATTATTTAAACACCTAAGTCACATCACATCATTCCTTTGCTCAAAACCCTCCAATGGCTCCCCAACAAGGCCTTGTGTAATGGAGCTCCCTGCAACTTTCTGGCCTCACCTTCCATTGCTCTCTCCCCCTCAGTTATTTTGCTCCAGCCACACTGGCCTCGTCTTTATTCACTAAACACCCAGACCTCTCCAACCTCAGGGCCTTTGCCCTGGTGGTTCTCTCTGCCTGGAATACCCTTCTCCCAAATACCCACATGGCCTGCTCCCTTAGTCCCTTGTAAGTCTGTACTCAATTGGCACCATCCTAATTAGAGAGAGCTACTCTAACCAACATATTTAAAACTGCACTCTATTTCCCTTATCTTGCTTTGTGCCTCCACTGCATGTATCTCCTCTTAACACGCTATCATCTTATTCACCGTGTGTATTGCCTTTTCTCTCCCTACTAAAATATAATTACTGTGGGGGCAAGAAATAGGTCTGTTGTCTTCACTGCTGAATTGCCAACACATAGAATAGTGTCTGGCACGTGGCAGGCGCTCATTAGATATTTGTCAGTTGTCCGAACACTGAACATTGTATAACTGACCAGACTGTCTCCCTTGCATTGGTTATGAGAAAGCTCTGAGTGAAGCATGTGGCAGATCTTTAGCGAGGATGCAGTTCTGCAGGGTAGGCATCAGTTTTATTCCTGGCTTTGTTTGTTTTTGCTTTTCTTTCCCACTGATTTCTGTTGTACTTTCTAAGACAAGGGAGAGGCATATAGTAATACAAATACGTGCACAGTGTCAGTTTTATCATTTACATATCAATAGTATCACAACTTGTTAAATTCTGATTACAGGCTAGTAAGATACAACATTTCTTCAAGTGAATATTAAGTCCCGGGCATATGATAAGTGCTTTTCATGCATTACTTTGTCAAATCCTTATGACAACCCAATGATGTAGACACTTTGACACTTTTGATATCTTCATTTTTAGAGATGAGGAAAGCAGGCTTAGAATGGATTACATAACTTGCTTACAGAGCCACATTTGTAAATGACCCCAGGTCAGTCTGATAGCAAACTGGGTCGAAGTTTTACACATTTTGCTTCACTGCTTTCACTGATGTTTGTCCTTGCATCTCCCCTTCCTCTCCAACATAGTGTTAAATGATCCATTTTTGGACTATTCAAGCTTTTTATAACCATTAACTCCGATTAATTGTGTGGATGGACTTATCTTCCTTGGTAAGTTGCACTAAATAAGACATAACAAATACCTCCTCTTGGAAACAATTAGTCAAGAGCTAAGAAATAAAACAGAGCTTCTTCAACCCACTGAATATATATTCCCCAAAATATTTATTCACATGGAGTTTACATTTTTCTTCTCAGGAAACATAACCATTTTATAACAACAGGGTGTATTAATAGCTCAAGTGGTCTGCATGGAGCTGAGGTTTGCCACCATGCTGTGTGTGGCATACACAGAGGGAGCAGGCAGCCTGATGGCCAGTGGGATTCCCCACTGGTGGTCAGGCCCCAGCCAAGTTGCTGTCCCTGTCTGCAAAATGAAAAGCTTGAACTGGATGGCCTTAAGGGTGATTTTCAGCTCAAAAATCCCAATATCCTAACCCTCAAGCTTGGGTTAGATCCATCTCCTCTGTGCTCTTCGTGTAACTAAGCACTGAGCCCAGTCTGTGGTAAATCCCCCACCCCTAATCCTAGCCTGTGACAGAGGGAGACCAAGTGTCTCTGGGTCTCTGCCTGCCCCCAGCACCTTAGGCAGGGCCTGGCATGTAGGAGTTGTTCAATATATGTTTGTGAAATGAACAAATGAATGAAAACAAGCATACATGGTCTACGCCTCTATTCCTTTCTCTTAGGTGACTTGGGTTTATTGTGTGAGCTATTTTGGCAAAAGTTAGACTTCATGTAACCCCATAATGAATTCCTGTCTAGTAGATCACTCTAATAGGCAAAACATACTGCAGCTACCCTCTGCCGGTTTCAGAGGTTGGGGTAATTATCAAACTGGTCCTTGGCCTTCCTGCTTAAATGCTGTGGCTCCTAACCACTCTCTGTGACTTTGCTGCAGCTACAGATATCAAGACCTCCAGTGGGCCATGGTACTTCTCGGTCCATGGCCGAGGGATGATGCAAAAGCTACATCCATGCAGAAGATTCCCTTCATATTTGGATTGTTTCAAAGATAAGAGCATCTTATAATACAAGGAGAAAGAAACTTCAGAATGTCACAGGCAAAGCCTTAGGAAGTGAAGATATAAAGCCAAAGTAGGAGTAAAATGTTCGCACTTGCCATGAGGTTAACATTCTTAACTGGAAAAAAGTCAAGGTCAAACATAATTCATCAGATGTAATTCAGAGTCACTTGCCTTTAACGGAAGTGATTCCGCAAGTCTCCCTTCAGGTTTTAAGATTTATTATCAAAAGCATAATAAAGCGTCCTATGTTTATACATCTGCTGAAACATGTTATGAAATTCAGTATACTGTAGGCCCTGGGATGGGGCAAGGAGCCATTGTCCCTCTTTGCAGGTGAGAAACTGCATCTCTGAGGAGCCAGTCACTTATCCAAAGTGCATCCTGCTTGGTGTTTCTAGCTGTTACCGTCTTCTGGCTGAGGACCAATGCAAAACCCCAGCAGTACCTCTTGTCAAGGCTAGCTGATGCTTATGCAGGTATGACTTAGGTTTTGCAAGGATGAAACCAAAGCACCTTGGAAGCATTTTCCCTCCCCACCTGACCGACTTCATGCCAACTAGTCTGCAGGGTTCTACTCCACAGTTTCTAACAGTGCTTCTTAAGATTGGAAAACAAATGTACAGATGTTACTGATTAGCTATTGTCCTTTTAGACCTGTGCACTTTTTTTTGTTTTTGTTTTTTTGTTTTTGTTTTTTTTTTGAGGTGGAGTCTCGCTCTGTCGCCCAGGCTGGAGTGCAGTGGCCGGATCTCAGCTCACTGCAAGCTCCGCCTCCCGGGTTCACGCCATTCTCCTGCCTCAGCCTCCTGAGTAGCTGGGACTACAGGCGCCCGCCACCTCGCCCGGCTAGTTTTTTGTATTTTTTAGTAGAGACGGGGTTTCACCGTGTTAGCCAGGATGGTCTCGATCTCCTGATCTGCTGATCCGCCCGACTCGGCCTCCCAAAGTGCTGGGATTACAGGCTTGAGCCACCACGCCCGGCCGACCTGTGCACTTTTTTTTTTTTTTTTTTTGAGACGGAGTCTCGCTCTGTCGCCCGGGCTGGAGTGCAGTGACCAGATCTCAGCTCACTGCAAGCTCCGCCTCCCGGGTTTACGCCATTCTCCTGCCTCAGCCTCCCGAGTAGCTGGGACTACAGGTGCCGCCACCTCGCCCGGCTAGTTTTTTTTTTTTGTATTTTTTAGTAGAGACGGGGTTTCACCGTGTTAGCCAGGATGGTCTCGATCTCCTGACCTCGTGATCCGCCCGTCTCGGCCTCCCAAAGTGCTGGGATTACAGGCTTGAGCCACAGCGCCCAGCCAACCTGTGCACTTTTTAAACCTCATTTCAGTCTCTCACATTGCAAAGAAGCTTGGGCAGGGCAAACAAAATATTAGCTGAGGGGTCAGTAGACTTGAGGCTCAGTCCTGGCTCCTCCACTTGTTAGCATGGTCCTCACCCCTCCAGACTAGCGTT
Organism: Rhinopithecus roxellana; assembly: GCF_007565055.1. NCBI lineage: Eukaryota > Metazoa > Chordata > Mammalia > Primates > Cercopithecidae > Rhinopithecus > Rhinopithecus roxellana. Next base: position 90,168,747 of record NC_044554.1, read on the forward strand.
TGCATAGGAATAAGACCTGCCTATCCTAGCCTTTGCATGGGAGTAAGGCCTGCCCATCTCACAGGGATGTGAAGAAATGAAATAGCATGAAGGGTGCTTTACAAATTGCCAAGCATTAGAAGTGTCAAATACTGGAGGTCAACAAACAAAAAGGGAAAGAATCAGAAAAGAAAGAGAGCATGTGTGTGTGGTGGGGGAGTATAGCCTTCAGAATTAAAACCATGTTACAAGTTGGCTTCCTGCAAAAGCTCAGAAGAAGCTGTGTCCAGTCTTCTGAGGACAAAATGAGAATAAATATCAAACACATATGCCTTTCCTTAATTTTTTCCTCTTTAAAATTGACCCAGCTCTTAGAACAGGACAAAGGAAGAGAAACAGAGCAGTTCTAAGAAAAGATGAAGCAAGCAAAATACCCTTCATGTGTGAGTTCAGAACATTTTAAAGATTGGAATACGTGAAATTTTGCAATGGTTGCAAGTGGCATTTCTTGCAAAGTCCTGTGAAGGGGGGCATGCTGCCTCCCCACTGTAGGACTGTAGGTTCATAGTCATGACGGCCACATAGCATGCATGTGATGCCAACCAGTGGCAACAGGGCAAAAAGGAGGTAGTTCACTCTCTTCCTCTCAAGCTCTCACTCCCACTCATTTGGACTCATGCTACTTTCATTTTCATATTGCTTTACCTATGGATGGGCCTCACTCTGGCTGGCTCAAAAGGTCTTGCTATTCAAAGGGCACCCACATGAAATACAGTTTTACTGGACAAAGAGAAAAAAAAAATTGCTCCAAGTGTTGGAAAAGGTCCAAACTTTTAAGCTACAAATCCCTGGAAGACTTGTCACTAACGGGGCCAGTTCCTGGTTTAGATCCATTCTTCCAGCACCCGGCCCACTCCACTCAGCCCAGCCCTTCCTCAAGGAGCTGCTGAGACTCCCCTAACGAAATGGAGATCCCTCGGAATGTCTTCTGCTGGCCTTCCCCGAGGAGCTCACGACACAGCCCAGCTTCGTGATAGGCGATCATTCGAGAAATAGTGGGTTAGAGTCTTTTGGGAGATAGAGGTCAATACGGGGTAACTTACAAAATCGGGCGGGACTGGAAATCTTCCTGGTTCATCCTCTCGGACTGGCGGATTTTCAGGATCTCGGTGTAGCTCAGGTTCTGCAGTTTGCTCTTGAACTGGTCCAGGGAGCTAGGCTTGGTTGTAAGTGCTCTCATAACCTGCTCCTTCACCACCTGCATTACCTGCAGATGAAAGGAAAACCATCATTTTCCTGGGGGCTGACCTTTCCCGTTCAGAAAAGTCTTTCCGAGTTAAGGGTTCCCTGCTTCCCTGGTGCCCTCTGCATGCGTGCTCCATATGAACCTTGAGCGTGCTTTTCCAAAAGAGTAAACTTCCATCATGCCCATCTTTCATTTTCTCTTGTATTGCTGGAACACAAGAAAGGAAATGGATTGATAACAGGGAACTGGTAGGGTGGGGAATCTCGGGGTGGGAGGCGGACTCCACTTGCTTGACATATTATGTGACTGCTGCTGACTCAACATTGTAAACAATGCCAACTCAAGAGTCAGGAATGAACGAAGGCCAAGCAGCAGCTAGAGCCCTGCATAGTAATTATTTTTTTCCAGGAGAAAATCACTGAGATACAATTAACTGTGGAAGTTTGGTTGGCGCTGCTTCAAATGAATGTGAACAGATACTCACACCCCCCTCTCCCAGACTGCTTTCCCCATGTAGTTAGGGCCTGAGTGTTCATACTAATTATGCATTTGGAAATGTACATGTGGTATTGCCTCTTTGAGCCAGGCGCTAAAAAAAGAGGTTTATTAAATTAGAACAGACATATCCCACTGGAAGCTTCAAGAAAAAAGAAGAATATGGTAATTTTCTGCCTCAGGACAGGGCTAGCCCACAAGGAGGCAATTAACCACTGCCTCTATTAATGTGGGTTCATCTTCATCAGGATGCACACAGCAGGAAAAGACCAGAAAAAATACAGAAGCATCTCAGAATGGAATCTTGCTGCTTCTTTTTTCACCCTCCATTACAGATGATAGCAACAAGTGATACCATTTATAGGAATCCATGTGCCAGATGCTATGGTAGGTGCTTTATCTACGTTTTCTTTCTTTAGCCACTCAAATCTATGAGGTAGATATTACCATCAGCTCCACTTTACATATGAATAAACTGAGGCTTTGAAACCTTAAGAAACTTCAAAATCATACCATTGGTCGTTAAGTGGCTGAGCTGGGATTGGATATCAGGATTGTAAACACCCGACTATGCTGCCACCCATGCCACCATTCTTCGTGTCATTTGGGAACTTAAAAATAAGGCAAACCACAGATGTACCCCTGCTATATGTTGAATTTTGTGCTAGGCAGTTTGCTGTTTATCACCTTATTTAATCCTCCCTCCAATACAGTAGAGGTGCTATTACCACTATGTAAAAGAAAAGGAAACCGACTGAGAAACGATTGATGACTTGCCCCAAATCACACATATGTAGTTGAATCCTAGGATCCCAAGCAACCCAAGAGGATGGATTTGGCATAGACTAGATGTTGAACAAATACGCATATGATGTACTTCTTGCCTTCTATGAACTAATGGTCTCAGAAAGGTGGACATGGCCAAGGATCATTACAGTAGAAGTGCAGAAATGATAGAGATGACAGGCTGATGGACTTTGTTGGCAGGTAGATAGGCTTTTCATTGAAGACATTTCATGGGAAGGGAAGTAAATGAATAATCTGGAACACCACTGTATATCAGCTGCTTTGAACCTGGGTTGCATCTGAATTGGAACTAGTCGCATAAGCATTGTTTCATGCCCCCAGCATAATGTTATACAGGCAAATTTCCAGTTGATCTTTCACCAGATCTGTTTTTTTTTTTTTTTTTAACTTAGGCAAAATGCCAAATTTGGAGTGCTTGACAAATTTGGAAATTGTGACCATCTAACATCATGTGGCATAAATGATTAAATTTGGTCAAGGTTGAGCTATAATGCTTTGCTGTATCATATGGGGGGCACCATAGGGGGTGCTGCTTTGCCCACTTAGAGAGACTCAGAATTGAGCCAAGGAGATCATTACTGTTTGCCAATGATATCTGGCTTTCTTGTGGGAGGCTGGATGTGATGAGAGACAAAGATATAGTGAAAAGATTACCAAAAATGAAGATATGATTTTCAAACAGAATCAGGTTAAAGCTAAGAGTTTTAGAGCGATCTCCACTCCCCTCATTTTACAGATGAAGAAGGTGATTCCCTCATGTCATGTGTTTCTTAAGGGGCTGTCACAGAGATAATGGTGATTACACCACATCTGCCTAGACACAGCAATGAGCCAAAGTGGTCACGTGACCTGAGCTAACCAATCAGCATCCTTCCCCAGACTTTTCTGCCCCAGATTTTTCTGTCTTGAGGCAGACCCAAAGCATGCTCTCTTTCCCTCAAATTGAGAACTGTAAGACTATATCCCTTCAGATATAGAAAAGGGGAAGATAATGAGACCAATGCCAGTAGCAGTACACAGAAGAAAATAGACGTGTGTGTGTGTGTGTGAGAGAGTGTTAATAGTTAAGCCTTGTTGCCTTGTTCAACTGTAAAGGTGATTCAAGTCCTGCATTTGGTTGTTTGGTTACAAGAGCCTTTTTTTTTTTTTTTTTTTTTGGAAGATGGCTTGGATGATGGTTTGACTGTTCCTGTCACTTGCAACCAAAGAATCCCAACAAATACATACAGTGATGTCCCAGAGGAGGACCAGCTGTGGGGCTGAGATTGTCCAGGGAAAGGAGAGTAGGAGAGGGAAGCTGGATAGAAATAGCAAAGTTAATTCAACAAGTGACTTTTAAAAATCGCCTGCATTTACAGGCTCATGGGTGCACCTCTGCATGGAAATCACGATGATCCCTTATGGAATGTGGGGAACTCTTTAACTCCTACTTATAAGTTATGCTTAAAATCCACTCTTAGAGCCCCATTCCTCTAGCTTAAGACTTTGATCCTTGCTAGATGCAAGAATACATAAATAGAACAATCCTTTGAATTTCCCCCAAATCACTTATACTTCAGTTTGAAGAAAGTATAGAACTTTTCCTAAGACTAGGTTGATAGGGAGAAGGAAAAAGCAGGCACCTGGCTCCAGCGGAAGGGATGTAAGCAGTGGGTATAAAGCACAGGACAGAGGTTGGTGGAGTGAAAGACTAGCTTCACCTACTTCACTTCACAGTTTTGTTGGCACCAGCCCTGAGAAGTTCTGTGGTCACTCTGCATGTCAAGGAAAATAACCTCAGTGAAAGGTATCATTAATTTTTTTAAGAAGACAAAAGAGTTACATAAGTCAAACATTCCTCTGTGCCTTTGCAATTTAGCTACAAGGTTTACAACTGATAGCTTTATGTCTCTGTTAATGTTTTGCATGTGCAAGACATTCACAAATCAAGACATTCACAACCACCATCCTTAACTTTATCTTCCTTAGAAAACATCACACCTTTTACTATTTGTTTGAAAAACCCACAGACGGTGTTGTGGAGGCATCAGAAAATCAATGGAATTAAGCTTTTAGTTACAGTACATGCTTTGCCACAGACATCAAAGAAAGTACGCTCTTAGAATCTGCATTCGCTGTTGTTATTGCCCCCTCATTCAATCGATGTCTGGACCCTGTCAGTGGTGTGTTTCTGGAGTCTTCTTAGCCCATATTCTCTGTAATAATGTTACATATTACAAAAAAAGTGAGAGTCCCACAAGACATTTGTACTTCAAATTGAGAAATCCTTTTGGCTCCTTGGAAGACTGGGTTAAAGGTACGCGCATAGGAGGTTCCTAAATGGAATCAAGCATTCTGGCAAAGTCCACCTATGTCCCTGCTCTCATTGTTGGTCATGTAAATGTGCTCCTGTGTTTTATCACAAGGCCTACTGAGTCTACATGTGCTCCTCGTCCAATCAGTTCTCCCATCCTGCCTTTAACCCACAAACTTCATCCAGCATCATTTATCCATTTTTTCAACAAATGTTTTGTGAGCACCTACTCAGTGCAAGGAATGATGAGACACTGGAGGCATTGCGCTGGATGAGCTCTCAGCCTGGGACAGTGGAAAGGCACATACTTGCCTCACCCAAGGGAAGACGTGATGTCACAGGGGAGCAAGGGGTCAGGTATTCACTCCACGGACACTTACGGAGCCCCTCCCGAAGGGCTGAGGGCATAGCACCAGGACTTTAGCTGGGGCTGGTAGAAAGGTCACATGCAGACAGGCTGAGGTGCAGGGGAGGGGCCATTCTTGGTGACAGCAGCAGCCTGAGTGAAGTCTTGCGGGGGAAGGAGAACATAGCTGTGGGTGGGGAAGAGTGTTCGGCAGTTTTGTTTAGTTGGAGAAATCAGGTGGAGCTGCAAGGTGTGGTTGAAAAGCAAGCTGGGTCAGATGGGGGATGGCTTTGATGGCTAAAATGAAAAATTTGGATTTTTTGTTTGTTTGTTTCTGTAACAAAGGATATGTCACCAGAGGACTTTGGGGTCTGTGAAGGAATTTGATAATATAAAGTCTGTTGGAACGCTTAAAAAGAAGTCATTATTTCTGCTCTAGTTGGGGTAAGGAGGGGATGTTACAGAAGTCTCCATGGCTGAGACAACATTTTGCTTGGAGGATGAATGGGAGTTACTCAGGTGAAGAAGAGGGAGAAGGGAATTCTAAGCAGAAGGACCAGCATGAGCAAAGGCAAGGAGGTAGGACGTACATGCTTCAAGCATGGAAGAAAACACGCTTTTGGAGTCTACATTAGTAGCTTTTGGCAACAGACAGGTACTAGCTGCAGTATGGCTTCTCAGCCTTTAGAACCCAATGCGTGATTTTGAATCCAGCATGCATGTTTCCTGGGGCTATGACCTTCCTCAAGACACTCAATCAGTTCTCTCAGACTCATTTTTACTATCTTTACTCATTTTTTGTTACCACTCCTAAACTAGGAGTACTAATCACTTAGAATTCAAACAGTTGTAAACTGGATAATGTCCCACATCCTTTACGCTACATACTGGATATCTAGCAAATGTAAGTTCCTCTTCCTAAGCCTTAGTTTGCTCATTGTAGAGTGCTGGTAATAATAGAAATTCACAGCATTGTGAAATCTAAAGAAAATATTATAGCCAAAGTACCTAATATACTGAAGAGAACATATTAGACACTCAACCAATGTCAGCTCCCTTACAATCCCAGAAGGAATTTACGTATGTAAGAAGCTTCTCCTGTAAAAATATTTTGGACAGGGTATTCCTGGGCCGCACATGCATCAGCTGGCAACTTGGTAGGAATGCAACTTCCTGGGCCCACCCCAGATTTACTGAATCAGAAATGCTAAGAGTGGCACCCAGCAATCTATGTTAACAGTTCTCGAGGTGATTTTAATGCATGCTCAAGTATGAGAACCACTGATTTCGGCAAACATCCAGCACCCCTTCTGAGTCTTCCATATGGCATCTACATCTTCCAGCGAGTCTTGTCACATCACCAGCAAGCAGTGAAGCTAGTTATTGGTGTACATTTCATGCTGTCTAGATTGTAAGTCCCTGGAGGGCAGGAACTATTTCTTACTTGTATGATGGCCCATAGTACTTAATACAATATATTCCAGAGTGTAATATGGTTGGTATGAGCAATGCCAGAGGCTTTTAGGCTCCCACCTTTCATCTGTAGATTGACACAACAAATAAGTCCTTAGCAGAATGATGAGTCTGCCAACAAGTTTATAAAGCACACTTTCACAAAGCCAAAGAACAAAGCCTGTGGCTGTGGGATGGTGTCTTAGGGCTCCAGAGGTCATTTTGGGCTTCTTTCCAGGGAAAGAGCTGGAAGGGGCTAGATCTACAGCCAAGTGAAGGGTTTCTGGAGAAGGTACAATGGTGTATGCTACTGGGCACTGCCACTAACGGGTGGTCCATACTTACAAAAAAAGTACAGTTTACCCCCAATCAGTGGTGTCCACTAAATTGATTTATCTTCACGGTGGAGAAAAGGCTGTCTTAGGAAAAACAGATGCCAACCCAGTCTAGCTAAAAATGACTCATGTGGGGGAGACTTTATTGCTGGACCATTTTTCTTCCCAGGAATGTTCCTTACACACAACAAAAGGACTGAAGGCTCACAACAACCAAAGAATTGGAAAGATTCTGCCTGCAGAGGAGTCTGGGGGAAGAAGACCCCAAGTGCTCATGTGTGGGAAGGATAATTTCCCAGAGGCCAGGGATTGCTTTGGGGCTACACTCTAAGGGTATGATGTAGAGAAATGGCCTTGCCCAGAAAAAGTGTGAGAAGTGAGGGTACAAACTGATGGCTTACCTGGTAGGGGCAATTATTGATCCCTCCTTGGCCTACCTCCATATAGAGGTCTTTAAAATTGGGTCGGCTTCTGGAAACTCACAATAGTTTTACTTTATAGTTCTGCCAGATCAGGGAGTGGAGTACCTAGGCCAGGCCATGCATGCAGGACATTTTGCTGAGTGGTGTCATGCATATTAAAACGAAGGAGAGAGAAAATAAAGGTGCTGTCTGGGCTCAAGGAGTAGCAGTTGAGGTTTCTGAATTTATTTTAGGACAGTGAGGCTTAGACAGGGGTTAGCAAACTTCTGTTAAGGGAAGATAGTAGTATCTTAGTCTTTGTGAGCCATATAGTGTCTGCTGCAATTACTCAACCCTACCATGGCAACTTATATATGACAGACAATACATAAGTGAATGGGCATGGCTGTGTTCTAATAAAACTTTATTTACAAAACACAGGTGGTGGGTTGGATTTGGCCTGCAACAGTAGCTTGCCAATGCCTAGTGTAAAATAAAAACAACACCTGGCTTTATAGTTAGGCAGAAGTCATTTCAAAGTCTGGTTCTGTCACTTACAAGCTGGGCAAATCACTCAACTTCTCTGAACCTTGGTTTTCTTATCTATAAAGTAGGGGTAATAACCTTTAATTAAGATTAAGAGATGTAGAGCATTGTGCCCAATATGTTACGAGGTTTCCTCTGAATCACAGTCGCAGACATCTTATCCAAAAAAAAATCATCTCCTTGCAGCTTGCAAACAACTTACGAATCTTCACAAGATGACTCTGGGTGTTTTATAATACATGCAGGGAGGTTCAAGATTATATTCAGGACAAATTGAACAGAATTGGTTCCGACAGATTAAAGAGAGGTGTTTTCATCAAACAGTATTCTCAACTCTCGCCTGAATGGTTTCAGGGCTCGGAAGATGCTCTGGCCTGTCCTTGCTCTTTTCTGCCTCACCTCTCACTGTGGTTCCACCACTGCAGTCCCCTGGTGAAGGGCCTCCTTGTCTAGGGTCCTGTGGGGTCAGCCTTAATGGAAATGAAGAGAAACTGCTTTGAAATCACAGCTCAGCCAGTGTGTAACCTCTGGCTCCTCTCAATTTCATCATGTGTCCTCAATTATACCAGATGAATTCGAAACACTGTTCATTAATAAATGCAAAAAAGCTTCTCTGAATTTCACAAAGGATGTGTGGTCTAATCTTGGCATCCAGTAATAAGAGAACTCAGCAAGTCATTAACTTCTCCTGCCTCTGTTTCTTCAGTGTGTCCCTAACGGCCCTCTGAACTCTAAGCTCCTGTGAGCATCTGTCCGAAGGGGTGATGAGACCTAATTTAGAGCCAAAGCTAGTGCTATGCTTAGCATGGGCAGTGAGGTCCTTGTAAGTGTTCCTCTCTAGGACGGCATTTCACAACCCAACCAACACGAAGCTTACGGTGTATCACATCAAAAACGAAGTTAAGTGCTATGAGAAAAATAATGGTCAACAACAGACTGAAACTTTCTCCATTGGTTTTATTCTTCCTGAGTTATTCTTGAATGCAAACCACTGACAACCCAAGTCTTGTTCTCTGGGCGCCATATACCTGGATTTGTGACCATATGTAACTCTGAGGGTGTCTTTGGTAAGCAATGGCAACTGATGTAGCAGTGATCAAAATAATGAAACTTCTTGAGCTTGGGAACCTGCATGTTGATGAAAGTCAGGAATTTTACTCTGAGGATCAGAGTTTTCAGGAGTGGTGGGATATTGACTTTGCCTCTTGAATATCTGTTCCTTCTACTTCATGTCATTCTCACCGACCTCTCCCTGGACCCTTGTCCTTCCTGGTTTACCCAACAACCTTCTTACTTCAACTCTGCCCCTTCCAGCTCCTCCTCACTCCAGCCAGCTTATTTCCCAAATGCAAAGCTGACCATGTCATTCACCTGTTAAAACCCTGCAGGGGCCCAGCATTTCCTCTTGGGTGAAGGCCAGCCTCTCCAATGCATTGCCGTCTACCTTCCCATCTCGTAGAGACGTCCTTACCTGGCCGAGCCCTTGCACCCCACGATCTTGTCTCATTAGGATCCTCTCAGTGCTTGAACTTCACTCCTGTGCCTTCATTCCTGCCCTTCCTCCTACCTATGACTACTACCTTCCTTCTAGCCCCTGCTCATTTGTCAATCCTAGGCCTAGATGTTACCATCCTTGATCATTCTTCCTGACCTGCCACACTTCCCCCAAAGTCAGGGTTCCTGTCCCCATTCTCCCATCACAGCCCCATGATAGCACTGACTGTACCATAATGTAATGACCTGTGCCCTCCTTTATTACTATCTCATCTCCAGAGCCTGCACAGTCCAGTCATAGAGTAATGACTGAGAAAATATCTGTTTAATTTATGAATAATGGGCTCACCAAATGATTACCAGAAAGAAACAGCCTCTAAAACCAGTGGTTCTCAACATTCACTGTATAACAAAATTCACGAGATGTCTATGCCTGGCCTCATCCCTCGAGATTCTGACCCTGGAATGGGTTCTGGACACGGGTCATGTTCTGCAAGGCTCTCCAGGGGAGGTGCATATGCAGCTGGGGTGGAGGAACACTGGTCTGAATTAAGAAGCCTAAGAAGGTAGGAAGGAGGAATGACTGCACTTCCAGGGAAAAGGGAGAAAGGGCCTTCACCCTTTCATCTGTGCTGCCCAATGTGACTTACAGATGCCAACCAGAGAGCTGAGTCCTCTGCATGTTACTGCCCACAGTTCTCCTAAAACTTGGTCTCTAACTCCTCCCGACAGCATGGATAGGATTGGTACTCTCATTGGGGACAGTCAGATTGGTGGACAGGGGACTGTGCCTGCTCTCAGCCTGCTTGGGTGGGTCCCTTAGATACCACCTGCTACCTGAGGCCAGACCACTCCCCCTGGGCTGCCTCAGTGAGAGGCATGTGGAGGGCCTCAGGCTACCTGGATCAGGCACTGTGTAGGGACCTGCTTTAGCAAAGGCAGCCAACGTCTTTCAAAGTAGCTCATACCTCCTTGGGCAGCAGTGATGGTCAGTGTCCCCAGAATCTCCATCAGAGCTGGGCAGCAACGAGTGCCCACCCTGAGCAGGCAGGCTTGCAGCTGGCAGTGTCCAGGCAGCACCTGGGGAACCTGAGGACAGGCTGTGATGAAAGTATAAAAGGTGACTTTTCAAATATGCCTCGAGAGCCAAACAGATGGCACTGAAGCAGTTGGGAAGGGAGCTACTCCCAGTGCTGCCACTGCCTTGCTTAGATTTGCAGCTTCTAATGAAACAGGAATGGATGGCAGGGGATAGCGATGCTCAGGCAGCTTCAAGCATCCTGAGAATCTGGTCATAATCCAAAATGGGAGTGTTGAGGGCCCTGGTGTTAGACCCCTAAATAACTTGTTATGCAATGCCTTACCCTGCAGTTCAGCACAGGTGCTCACTGGGTGTTGTCCCACTCCTAAGACTCAGACACAGGCCATGAATAACTGCCATGCACCTCATGGGAAAGCACTTTAATTTAAAGCTCAAGGCATCTTTATAACTGGTAAAAATAAATAGGTAAACACATTAACCAGCAATTCATCTTAAACTCAATTAGTGCTCAGTTGAAGAACAATGTTTATGTAAGCAATATCCTTCTCACTTTAGCATCTGCAGGGAACTGATGCAAAAGAGGAGACAGAAAAGGCGAGGTTTGGGGTCACCACTTTCTCTTTGCAGCCTGCTCTTGAGACAAGAGATCAAGAAGCAAACAGCCATGTGACAAAGCTGCTTTTCCCCATTTAAATTTAGCCCAATTGCTGTATTTCAATTTGATTCCCCATTTAAATAGAGAATCAAATTGAAATACAGCACTTGGGCTAAATTTGCTGGTTAGCTAATCGAAGGACCTGGTTGGACAAGAGGAAGCTATTTTCACCAGTGTCTAATGGAGCCTGCCTCAGGCAAAGCCCAAGCAAATCACATTAGTGGGTGGCGTTTAATCCACAGCTTTAAATAAACAACATGTCCAGCAAGTCAGTTCAAAACATGTGACCTTGAGGAGACAGGCTGGGGGAAAAGCAGAAAGAAATAGAGTTGGTTTCTCGTAAAGAAGGCTGGAAAACTCACCAACAGGATTGGGAGAAAATGGCTATAAATTTGAATAATCATGCTACTGTTGGTTTTTCTAATGCCTGTTCAAATTTGTCCATACTTCGCCAAACATGGGGTGAAAACAAAGCCTTCTACAAATCATTCTGAAGTTACAAGGAATGACCCTCCCATATGGAAGGTCTCCTAAACTACATGGAGTAACTCCTGGGGTGCTGCTCTCTTGCAGCTAAGTTTTGCCTGTCCTTGGTGGGGAGGGGATGGTGGATTCACTTCCCTGGGAGCTCCCCAAAATCAGGGGAAGAATTCCACTGAAGAAGTAACTGAGACTAGACAGATTTTTCTTTTCCAAGTTACACAATCATGATGCCAAAACACAAGATGCTAGGAAGGGTTAGCAAATCCTTTTTGTCTTTGTTAATGAATAAATGATATCCACAGGCATTCCTTTCAACATTCAGGGTGTTTACCAACAAATCTGATACTCAATCACTGCCCCTTCTTCACTCAACTCATTGGTAAGGCCTGAAAAGGAGGCAATGGTCACTGTGATGATCTGTCATCAATGTCTGTGAATAAGCCCCACACACTTAGCTCTACCAGCATGTTTTGCATAAGCTGTTAAATAGTGACACATGAAATGGGACAACCTGCCCCTCTGGAAAGGAGATTTGATAAACTTTTCTTAAGCAGACTGCTCAGGCAAGACCACAGGGGAAATGAGGTAGGAAAAGCAAGGTCTGGTTCCCATAAACCAGCTCTGATCTGCCATCAGGCAAGGCTGGTGAACTCAGAGGGAATCAAAGACCACTCCAGCAAGTCACCCTGGGAGGAGAGTACAATCAACCAAAATGAAACTGTTCATGAACTTGCCTCAACAGACAGACCAGGCAGTGGAAGTGGCCACAAAGCTGAACTTCAGAGCCTACTCATCAAGATTCTGTGACATATACAAGAAAATACTATGTTTTCACCCTTTCAGCACAGATCAAACTAATAGCGTCATATTTTAAGTGGCTCACTCTTTGCTGAGAAATTGAAAACACCATTTTAGTTTTCAAATAAATTCAGCTGAATTATTAATGAAATATTGTAAGAATAAACATGTTCTGATTGTCTACATTTTTTCTAATAAGTTGTTGATGCCTGGTATTATGTTAGAAGCATTAGAAGTATACTCAGGCCTGTATTCGCTCAGCCAACATTTACCAAGATTAATATGTGCTAATGGCTGGGTGAGGAGGTGCTGGGAGCAGAGAGAATAACCAGACCAGTATCCACCCCTGAGAAACTCAAAAGCACTTAGGTGAGGCTGGGCACAGTGACTCATGCCTGTAATCCTTGCTACTCAGGAGGCTGGGGTGGGAAGATCGCTTGAGCCCAAGAGTTGGAGGCTGCAGTGAACTATGATGGTACCACTGCACTCCAGCCTGGGTGACAGTGCAAGATCTCAAAAAAAAAAAGGCACTTAGGAGAAAGTTGGTGTGTAAACAAATTATAAGAGTAGATCTCAGTAAGTGCTATTATCAATACAATTTAGGGGCAGGAAAACAAAGTGATGATTATGCACACCACTGTTTGTTTTTGCTGTTAGAAATCTATGTCCATTCTTACCCTATTGCTTTAACAACCATATATCTCAGAGTGCAGTGAAATTATTTATTCACTACTCATCTCCCCAGCAGGACCTTGAGCCCTTTAAAGGAAGAGACCATGCTTCATTTGTCTTTTTATGACTACTGAATTTTAAAATCCCTCATACTTGGAAAATGTCCCTTTCGGTCCAGAAACTGAAGGTCAACTAGATTGTATTTCCAGAGTTATGTGCAAAAAAAAAAAAAAAAAAAAAAAAAAAAAAATTCTGGCAAGTCTTCATGAAGGCCAGGGATGAATCCCTGTGATCGTTTTAAGCAGAGGGAAAAAGAGGGTTGAGAGAGGAGCAATGATAGATTAACTCTTACTAACACACTGCTGTACCAATGTCCTGCTGTATTTCTCCCAAATGGTTGAAAATTGGGACACCCTCATAAATCCCCAGGCCTTTTCTCTTCTGTGACTGGTTATTACAGTGTTCTGGGGCAGAAGAGTGCTTTCCAAAGTAAAGTAATTGCAAGCCATTTATTATCTTTAAAGTGGAACTTGTCACCCACCACAGCTACAAAACTCAGACAATTAAAACAACCCAGAGTGCCCTGACTCTGCAAAACCTGGACAGTTCCTCAGTCGTGTGAAGTCAATGAGCCCAAGCTAGATCTGAAAAGGTTCTTGTGTTTCTTCACTCCATCCCTCTTCCTTTCTGCTCCTCTGTTCTACCTCTCACAGCTGTGAAGCCAGCTATTGTTAATGGTTTCCAGAAATCTGCTGGGTCTGTCATGCTCTCACCCGAATGCAGTCCCTTTCCTTAATGATGAGTCCTTTGGAGGACACAGAATAGACAATTATGTGGCACATATCTCACCACTCCTCTCTCCCATGCCAATGGCAGACATCACTAATCTATCACAGCACTTCTTTTTTCTGCTGAACCTGGACTCTGTCTACAAGTAGCCACCACCAATCCACTAAATTTGGCATTCACAGTGGCACCATCCTCCATCTCCTATGTTAGTGGGCACTAGTTAATCTTACCTAACACATAGAACGGGTCAATAACTTTGGATCACGTTTTCTTATAAGTCCCAATAAGTACTAACTAGACTTCCTTGAGGACTAAACCAAGTGTTTTTCGGGGCCTGAACTTGTGTTCAGTTTTATGTCCTTGTGACAACACCTCTGACAATGATGTGCTGGTTGTTGTAAGGACATGCTTATGGGTCCTAGAACAGTGCCAGGCACTCAGCTCAGAAGGAGCCTGTTGAATATTTGTTGAATAACTGAAATAGTGAACAAATTCTAGACCTACTGATGTTGAGCACAACCACCTTTTTCCTTCTTTTCAAATTTCAATGATTTTGTAACTAGAAAAAAATTTCTGACTATAATCAATGTCTAAGGAACTTTCTCAGAATTATACTTTGGGTGAAATTACTGAGGATTTTTTAGAAGTAATGTTTATTTATAAATCAGAAATGTTCTTGCTACTTGTTTATTAAAAACAAAATGATTTCCAAAAGGATATAATTTGTATTAGAATTTTGTTATATAGCAAAGCCAATACCATGTTTTGTTATTTTTTTTAAAAGATAGTGTGAAAGAAGGGAAAAACCAGCATACATCTTGTAAAGTGACAATCAAAGTCAGCTTCAAAAATAAATAAACTTTAAACTACATAGTGTAATGGCAGTTCTCAACTTCTTATTTAAGAAGAGCATACATCTTATGTTGGACCTCATCATGCATCTCATCCTTGAATTAGAAAACGTATGTTTAAAAACTGAAAATGAATTCAATACCCCCCTTTCTCCCACCTAATTAGGCACAGTATCAAGTGAGTCAGGTGCATATAAAGCACCTCCTATCTGCTAGAGGCAACAGAATGCTGACTATTAGCATCTCCTGGGTGTTTACTAAGCACGGGCACAGTGCTCTAAGCTTGGAGTCTTTAAACTCATTATATCGTCACAAGAATCCTACCAAATACGGACTATCCTTTTTTTTCAGTTGCAGAAACCAAGTCTCGGGGCATTTATACTGGTAAATGACAGAAGAGAGACTTGAATCCAAGTTCTGTAATTAGAAAGCATATGCTTTAAACTATTATAATGGAAACATGGAGTTGAAGTTGACTTCAGAATGTGAGAATTGAATCAAAGACATTTTTAACTTTAACCTATGATTAATGAATGCTATTGCACTAAGTTGATGAAAAGATTAGTGAGTAATGCATAGCTCCTAGTGAGAAGTAAGTAAGCACTCAAGTAGTAAGTAAACAAGAAAGGTGTTTATTATAAATGAAATCCATCCACCATGAGAATTTTACTTCTGTTATTACTGTGATAAAGGAGTCTTGGAATCAGCACGGACATCTGACAGGTGAAAACTGGGAGCAGGCCGGGCTCGGTGGCTCAAGCCTGTAATCCCAGCACTTCGGGAGGCCAAGGCGGGCGGATCACAAGGTCAGGAGATCGAGACCATCCTGGCTAACACGGTGAAACCCCGTCTCTACTAAAAAAATTCAAAAAAACTAGCCGGGCAAGGTGGCGGGCGCCTGTAGTCCCAGCTACTCGGGAGGCTGAGGCAGGAGAATGGCGTGAACCCGGGAGGTGGAGCTTGCAGTGAGCTGAGATCCGGCCACTGCACTCCAGCCCGGGTGACAGAGCGAGACTCTGTCTTAAAAAAAAAAAAAAAAAAAAAAAAAAAAAAAAAAAAAGGAAAAAGAAAACTGGGAGCCAGGGAATTTGCTGGGGGTAGAAGGGACAAAGATGGTTTCTGCTTTGCAAAATGGTGTCTGCTGATGGGGTAGGCAGAACTGCCGTCTCCTGCAATGAATGCCCGAGGAACTGCAGAAGCTAAAAAGCGATCAAAGATTTTAGGTGCAAAAGGGAACACGCACCATTGAACATGGCATGAACCTGATTACTTAAATTAATTGATTCTTTTTTTCGTGTGTGTGGGTTGGTAACTATGGGTTGTATGTACAGGTACACAAAGATTGATTAAATGCTGAAAAAACTGTAATGCTGAAAATGTTACAAAGTATTTATGGGTTATTTGCCTAAGTTTTGTCTTCTGAGATCTCACATTGTAAGAGTGACTTTTCCTTATTTGCTTTGGTTATTTTAAAAAAAATGGAAAGTCCTTTTCTTCAAGGATTTAATTCCAAACATATGACTATATTGTCCCAAAGTACTGGTGAGGCCTCCAGAAGATGTCAGAAACAATCTTGGGAAGTAACAGAAAAATTCAATGCCAGCAATAAATAAATGAACGAATGACCAAATGAATAAACAAACAAATAAATGGAAGTGAGTTACAACTGAAGACCAAAAAGTGTCTCTCATCAATACTCCACTGCCCCTTCTTCTGTATAAGGCATTGCATAGACAGCAGGAAACTAGGGGTGAGGTGGGCATAGACAGCAGGAAAGTATGGGTGAGGGAGGCACAGATTAGTACAGGACTCAACTCACACTCAATATTCTTTACAATAATATAATAACAACTTTAGAATCCTGGAATTTTTGGCTAAGCTGGACTTTAGAGGTCAGGTTGATGCATCTGCCAAGACAGAATTAATTGGCTTACTCAAAATCATTCCCCAGATAGTGCCAGAGCAGGGATTTGAACCTAAAGCTGCCTATTCCTACCTGCTCCAGACTGTCTGCTTTACAGGCACTGGTGCCAAATGAACAGGCTCTAGTGCCATGTGATTCACAGGAGGAAAGGCCACTTCCATTTCAGGGTGGTTGGGAAACACTAAGTGAACAAAGCAGGCTCTGATGGGTCCTGCAGCATGGGTATAATCTCAATCTAAAAAGTGGAGTAAGGGGAGTGGTTAGAACTTTGCAGGTCAATGGAAAGGCAACTGCTCAAGATCAGTTTGGCTCTAGTAAAATATGAAAGGAAAACAACAGGCACTGGAATCAGGCAGAACTGATTCCAAATCCTTGGCTTGCTCACTTGCCATCTGTGTGTCCTTGGGCAAATTCCTAAACCTCTCTAGGTCTCAGATTCCCAACAAATGGAGTGTACAGTGCAGACCTTGCACTGTAGGGCAAGGATTAAAAGAGAGAATGTTGGTCAACGAGCTTTGATAGGACCAGATATAAACGATGGCTGGAAATGCAAGATCTTAGAGCAGATGAATGAAGTGATACAGTCAAAGATTATCAGGTAAGGAGGACACCCGGCACCCCCCTGGCTTTGTGTCTTTCTTGTCCTACTGCTCCTGTGCAACCTTCAGCACATCCTTTCACCTCTCTGTATTTTTCCCTCAACATGGGCTTGGACATCCTTATAACTTCTCACTTGAGTATTCTGAATAAGCTTGTGAGAAAATGCCTTCTAAACAAGGGGTTATTTATCTTTACGAAATCGATGTTGCTACTGTCTCTGGTCAGGAGTTGCCAAAGGAACTTACAGTATGAGAGAGAAAGGAGTTCTCTGCCAGGAACAACCACCCACATGGTGCTACGGAGAAAGGGATCTATTCTGGAAAGGACAATAAAAAATATTTTGTGTTTGGTTTTGCCATGCCACTAAAAGGACGGCACCCCAAGCAGGGCTGAGACATTATCTTTATAACTTCAAGATCAATGTGTCCTTTCCTCACTGCCCCACCTAAAGAATAAAAAATACAAAAGATACAATTTTAGAAAAGAAGTGGATGCCAAACCAACATGACACAGTAGGTGAATGAAATGAGAAAGAAAAACAAGACATACGAAGGACATAAGGCAAAATAAATACTATATGGGGCCATATTGAAACCTTTTCCAGTGTAAAATACACTTGGTAAATAAAAAGCAAGGCTGTAAATGCTTGTTCTTTTGGCATAAGGGCTTCCAAACGAACATTTCATGATTCTTTACTGGTATAAAGTGCATTTTGTCTCAAGGTATGATTGGGAAGAAGATAAGCTCTTTAAGCAGGTTGCTAAATGGTGAAACTCAAAGCACAGAAACAATGCTGTTTTGTGAACATCTGTAACATGCCTTAGACCTGATCCCAAGTGTCTACCAAGAAGCCAGACCCAAAAATATTGTCTATTGCAGAATCTGTCCCTTCCCCTAGTTAGGATCACCAAAAGTCATGCTGGTATCTCTCAAAATGACTCTCCTTTCTCAAGAGCCCACCTCCCTCACGCCTATCAGCCAACTTTCAGCTATTTGTCTTTAGCTAACTGGGTTTCTAAGGTGGCTCTGCAAACTGCCTGCTCTCCACACATCATTAATCAGTGCCAAACAAAGCAGGCTCCAGGCCCAGCTGAGAATACAGCAGCTCGGCTCGTCACCCCAACACCTCATGAGCAAACATAAGTGATGACTGTTGGGTAAACACTATGCAGAGAACGTACGTCAGCTCAATAAGTATTGCTTTAGATGTTACACCGAGGAAGGCTACATGACAAATATTGATATCCAAGTTGTTTGAGACATGTAGTAATTTTCTAACGCGGTGAAGCTTGCTGGCATTTACTTAAAGTGTTAAATTGTGAGAAAGATGAAATCTGGGTCATTTAGTGAGTATATCCAGCAACTTCTGATATACTGAATAGATGTACTGGAGCTGTAATAATTCCCACCCAAGAAAGGATACTATAGAGGGTTTGTCAGTGGTTATGTTAAAAAGGGTATGAGAGGCCCTGATTACAAGGAAAGGTGCTGCCACGCCCAAGTCTCCTTAAGGAATGCCCATGCTTAGGATAGCATACCTATGGAAAGTCAGCCTAGAAGGATAGCATACCTATGGAAAGTCAGCCTAGAAGGATAGCATACCTATGGAAAGTCAGCCTAGAAGGATAGCATACCTATGGAAAGTCAGCCTAGAAAGGCAGCACGGTTAATTCTCTCCAACACGAGTACTAAATCATAGGAGAAAGACAGGAGGGAGTTGCTTGGCCAAATCCAAATGAATTTATTTTTGAAATTACCAGAATATCCATAATCGTTAAAGTTGCTAAGGGCCAACCCCTTAGGATGTTTCAGGTATCTACTTACCTGTAGTAGAAAGGAGGAAAAAGATCAATGAATTCGAGAGAAAACTGAAACTAAATGGGTCATATTCTTCCTCACTTTAGTATTTTGATATCTTTCGTAAGGCATTTTAGCGATATAGAGTGGAAACAGCATGAGTGTTAGGAACAATGATTTCTTCAGCAGGTTATTTATCAGCTCTGAGCTTTAATTTCCTGCTCTGTAAACTGAAGACAATACCTGCCTCAAACATTGTTAGGAATATTAAATTAGATAACATAAGTGAAAGTGTTGAAAAGAATTTTTGGTGCACAATATGTGCCCAATAAATATTAGTTACCTCTGTTTTTCTGTATATGTATGGCATGTATCACTTCTACCTCCACTATAAAGCTTATTTTGTGTATCTTCGTGAAGCTGTGAAAGTATCTCAAAGTCAAGATTTATCTGAGGATCCATCTCCAAAGCACTTAGCACACTGCTCTGGAGGGATATTGCCCTGAGAAGTGAATGACTCACCCCATCAGATAAGGAACGGTGGAGCACGCACAACATGAAATTTTGGGTCTGTTGCTATGTTACTTACACTGCGTGTAATTTATAAATTCACATTGGCCACATTCATTACACTGGGTTCCTCGAGAGAAACCTAGTACGCAGCAAGTACTCAATAAATACTAAATGACAGAAAACTTTAATATATCTCTGTATCTGTTTGGGGACCCTGTTGATCTTAAAGGCTATTGTATTAGAGGAGAGGAATGTCAGCAATGTTAGATGGGGGCATAGAATGTATTCAATAAGTTTGTTTCACAGGAAATTACATAGAGCTTGTAGAAAGAGGCAAAATTTGGAGGTGAAAATTGCAGAATGTTTATATTTCTGTGATAGCAAAAGTGAGTTGAGTTCTGAACACAGAGTTTGACCAACTGAATCTGAGGATACAGTGGAAGATCAAGTGTGTGTTCAACATTCTTACTGTCCTTGCAGTAGAATCTTTGCCTTATGTAATGAATTGGGACAAGAAAGGCCACACGAGTCAATAAATAATAACAAAGCCTGAACATGTGTTCTGCTAGCCCCACCTTGGCAGATAGTTTGGAGAGAAGTTTGTGAAACAGGCCAAGCAGAAGGTCATGAGGAAAAGGTTCTGAGTTATGTATACAAGAGTTAAAATAAGTCCCTATGCTATAGTTTCTGGGTACTGCAATTGTTTGCTATCTACTGACTTGTGCTGATAACAAAGCATGTGATCCTAGCTAGAATCCTCCAATCATACAGCAGTGGGGTAGGATCTTTGACAGTCTCTCAATATAGGACTTGGCAGCTCAGAGATTTGTTTGGAGTTTTAAAACTCCATGTCCCATTTAAAGCAAGGATTATTACTTGAAAGTTCTACACACAAAACTGAAATTGTGCCGTATTTTGTGAACATGCACGTGTGTTTTTCTACCTCCGGAAAGTTTCTGGGGCTTTGACTGAAACTGGCTAGTGGCAGCTAGGCACAGGAAGCTATCTTGAAAGGAAAGGGTAAGGAAAGCAGCTCACAAATAAAAGCCCTGGCTTCACATGGATGATATGAAGTCCTGTTTAATTCCATGAATCCTGCCTCCTTGATATTGACCTGAGTGTCAGCTGAATGACAATTCATACGAATCAGCTCTCCCAAAGTATAGTATTATTTTTTCATCAACTTAGTATTGTTCGTGGCTAAAGAAATAAATTACTTGTATGTGTTAGGCCTAGGTGACCGCAAACAAAATCCTTTGCTTTTTAAAGTAGTACTATATTAGAAAGTTTAATGCTTTTTGCAACTTAATTTGCTTATATGAAATAGAGATGATAAAATTTACCCTATAGAGTAATTAGGTAAAACAGATCATTCATATGAAAGCACTTTGTAAAACGTAAGGTACTATATGAAATGAATGTACTTTTTTTTTTTTTTTTTTGAGATGGGGTCTCACTCTGTTGCCAGGCTGGACTGCAGTAGTCTGATCTCGGCTCACTGCAACCTCCGCCTCCTGTGTTCAAGTGATTCTCCTGCCTCAGCCTCCCAAGCAGCTGGGACTACAGGTGTGGGCCACCATGCCCAGCTAATTTTTGTATTTTTAGTAGAGATGGGGTTTCACCATATTGGCTAGGATGGTCTCGATCTCTTGACCTCATAATCTGCCCGCCTCAGCCTCCCAAAGTTCTGGGATTACAGGCGTGAGCCACTGCGCCCGGCCGAAATGAATGTACATTCTTAACTCTCCACTGGATTAGAATGATCAGACACACATGAGTAAACTGCCTTCTGGTATAAAATGCAAGATTCCAGATATTCAGAAATTCAAATTGTGAAATCCATACAGCTTTCATTTAGCAAAGCAGTTTTTTGTTTGTTTGTTTGTTTGTTTGTTTGTCTGTTTTAAGAGATGGAGTCTCGCCCTGTTGCCCAGACTGGAGTGCAGAGGTATAATCAGCTGACTGCAGCCTTGAACTCCTGGGTTGACGCAATCCAGGCATGCACCACCACATCCTGCTAACTAAAATAAAATAAAATAAGATAAAATAAAAAAATAAAAAAAATTAAGAGATGGGGTCTTGCTATGTTGCCAGGGCTGGTCTTGAACTTGTGGCTTCAAGTGAGGCAATCTTTCTGCCCAACCTCCTGAGTAGCTGGGATGACAGGCTCAAGCCACTGTGCCTGGTGCTAACAAAGTGGTTTCTTAAACAATCAGCCCTATTAATAAAAGGCTAAGCTTACATGCATTTATTTTTGGTAATTTTTCTATCTTGCTCAGAACACTGCTCATAATATATGCATATTTGAAACAAAATTTCTCAGCCACATTTTTCAATATGTTTATTCTTTTATCTAAGGAAGGGGAAAGAGTGATTTTACACTGTAAAGGATTCTAGTCAGAAGAGAGAAAGCAAAGATCTCCAAAGCTGCGATCACATTCAGCCCCCATTCAGGCCTCAGAGATGGATCCACCACAAAGGGCTTTCCAGCCATACACATCTTTTCGGCTTGAAGTACAGAAAGAATTCATGAATGAATGGAGAAAGCCAAGAAGAATCAACAACTTGGTAAACCAGAAGGCTGGACTGCTATCTTCCAATCTCCCTTTCTGAGGCAAAGTAAAAATAGCATGGGTTTGTGTTGGCAATCCAAGATATCAAAGCAGGAGAGATGCTAACAGCTGAGTCACAGTGAGTGACCTGATCAATAAGGAGGATGAACGCAGCCAGAAACCAGAGATGATGCGGCTTGACCTCCAGGCAGGAGGTGAGCACTGGAAAAGATGCAGGCATCAACGTGATGCCCAATGTGAGACAGAAGGACTTATAAAGAACTTCCCCAGCCACTGCCTAAATAAGGTTCTGGGCGGCTAACTGATGTGTTTATTTGGGGTCATCCTAGTGAGTGGAAAGAACAAACAGTGGTTTGGGAGCTGGCAAGCTCAGGGAGCAAATCTAAGCTTTTCCCTTTACTTTTATGAAGTTCAGTTTTGTCACCTTTAAAATGGATACAGCAATACCTGTCTCCCAGGGTTGCTGTAAGGATTCAGTGGAAGGCGGCACCTGGATGACTAGACCAAAAAAGGTGTTCCATAAACATGGCAATTTCATCATCCCTACCTCCAATAGGCAGAAGATTTAGTTTAGGTAATTCTTTTGGTGTTAACTTTCCTCTCTCGTCATTTCCAGTCCTGACATCTTTGCACGAGCAGGGAGATTAGGGATCATCTAGGTCCAGCTTCTACCCAAGTCGGCGATAATCCCTGCCACACTCCTGAGATGTAGCCCTTCAGCCACCTGCTGGGACAGATTCTGTGATATGGAGCTTAAATTGTGAGACAGTGTGCCATAGTGGTTGAGATATGCCTACCTTATCAGGTTTTATAAACTCAAATAATGTAACAGTGTTTTTCAAAATGTAAAGCACTATATATAAATGTAACATGAGCAGAGAGATGAAAATATATCAGTTTATATTAAGTAGTCTAGTTTTTTAAGGCAGTGCTTCCACAGTCCCCTATTCCTTTTAGCAGTAGAATCCCTTTTCCAATAGATTTTACTTACATAGTGCCTAAAGTACAAAACCAATAAGGCAACACTTGTGTGGGTTAAATTCAGGAGAGGTCTGTGCCCAGCCTTCCCTCTGGTTCCCCAGTTTCCACCCTCGTTCCTTTTACACTGCCTATCAAACAGTTGAGCTGCATCCCAGAGCTCCTTAGAGAAATAGCTGGAAACCTCCTGCTCTGAGGAGACAGAAAATTCTGACATCAGCTTCATATTTTCCTAGGCAAGGCAGAGACATCACAGAGGAAGGACTGGTTTACAGTGTTACTGGAGTGAAATGGCTCAATTTGGGTATGAGTGGTAATTAGCTTAATGAAGGCCAAAGCTGTAATTTCAACCAGCCTGGCTGTAATGTAATTTGAGGTACTTTGCAAGAATTTAGGGGCAGAAAGGAAAATTCAGAGAAATCTGACTGATAGAAGCTGCAGGATGCAATTTTTTAAGATCTCTGATTAAAACTCAGAAAATGTGTTCAGTGCAAATAATACTTGGTTGCTTTTAAAATGTGAATAATATGATTTAATTTATTAACAGGTAATTATTAATAGTTTCAAATCCTGCTGCCAGATAGTAGTGTGACCTTGGGCAATAATACTGAATAAGAACTACCTTATTCACAAAAACAGGAATAATATCCTTTTGAATGGAAAATTATTTCATAAAAAAGATACTTAAATCACTAACCACAGATGAAAATTGTTGGATTTATCTACATTAAATTATAAGGATTTTTGTTCAAAAAAGAAATTATTGATAAATTATCAAATTATAAACGAAGTGAATTAGTTTAACCTCTGAAACTGACAAGGGCTTAACACCTAGAATATTAGAAAAACAGAGAATTGGATAAAGGATATAAAAATGCAATTTGCAGAAGGAAAAATCCACATGGGTAAAAAGCATGTGAAAAGATGCTCAAACTGACTAGTAATCTAAGGGATAAGAATTAAAACAATTAAATGTCATTCTCAGACATCAGAATGATGAAAATTCAAAAGGTAGTTCATACCAAATGGTGATGTAAGGAGATGGGAACTCTCATTTGTTGCTATTAAGTAAAACAATCTGAAATTAAAGAGGTATACATCATATCTGGACCCCAGGATCCAACTCCTGGACACATATGCCAGATATAAGTCTCCCACAGGTCCCCAAGGGTCACAAATAAGGATGTTAGCTGCAGAATTCTTTGTGGCAGCAGGGAGCTGAGTGTCTATCAACTAGTGAAGATATAAACAAAATGGAATAAATGCAGACAATGAAATACTATGCAAATGTGGGAAGTTTATACAACAACATAGATATATCTGAAAACATAACGTTGAGTGAAAAAATAAGAAACATTCTTACTTTCTATACAGTCTATTTATATTATGGAGATTTATCATTTATGTAAATTAAAACAAACACACACAAAATAATATATATTTTGTAAAGACATACATTCATTTTAGTTCTGGCATATTAGGTGGTTCTCTGTGGAGGGAAGGAAATGGGTGTAGGGAATGGGGGTGAAGAGGAACAATAACAAAATAAGAGGAGGGTCTTGCATGGCCTTAGGGTGACAATAAGCTACGAACTGAGCAGTATGCATAACTCAACTCCATATCTGAGGGCCAATAAATTCTTTAAACATTGTTGAGTTCTTGTACAGATTAAATCAGATCTATAAGTCAAACTTCTGGCAATGTAGGAGATGCTCAACACCTATTTGCTCCCCCTGTGGCTCTCAGAAAATGTAAAAGGGATGGAGTTTCCTTTTCTTTGTTTCTCTAATAATTTTATAAGTGAAAATGTGAGTCTCAAGAGAATGAGGTATGAAGAGTAGCACTCAGATATGAGTGTAGAAGGCTGGTTCTCCACCCTGGGTACATATCACAGTCACCCAGGGGATTTACAAAGAATTCAGATAATCAGGCTCAATCCACTCATTCCCTCCCCCAGTGACAACGTATATCATCATCTCTAGGTGCAGGAGGAAGAGGGGCCAGGGCCAGGGTCCACAGTACATTTTGAAAAGCGTTAGCCTTGGGCCGGAGGGTCTGTCTGTCCACTGTGCTCTCAGCCACTCATGTTCTTTGGATTGTTGCTTTTGAAACTTTCAAGGGCTTTTGCTAAATAAAGCGTCACCAAATTGCTCAAAAAGAAATACATTTCAAAATATATGATTAGTGTATACAGTATGGTACCCCATCTGCTCTTCCAAAATACTTGAGTTTTAGAAAATAATGTGTAGACAGGTCTATAAATTGCTACCTCCCACAAAACAAAGTAGACTCACTTTAAGGGGTAAGGAAAAACATTTTTTTGTCTTTTGGTTTACCCATAGCATAGCAAGAGAGCTAATCTATAAGAGCAAGCAAGCATGCCTTCATTCATTCATTCATTCATTCATTCATTCATTCATTCAGTGAGTCAGTAGGCACCTGGGCTAAAATAAAGTACTTTATTCTAGGGATGGTTCAGCTAACTTACAGGAATTCAGCATCCATAATAAATATAACTTGCACAAACATAGCAACTTTTCTTCTCACAGCTCAATACTCAAGCAAGTCAATATGCACCTTGGGTTGCAAGATCCTAGAAGGCAGAGAATGTAACTCTGTTGAATGTCACTACGTGCTCCATGTTAACCAGCATTTGGTTAACAGTGACTAGGACAATCGTTCATATCTATTACATTTCCCACAGCATTTAGTATTGTGTGAGTCTCAGCCTTTTCCAACAATGCTCAGATGCTGGCTGAAGACTTTGAGACTTCAGGCTATCCCTGACAAATTCCTGAACCAATCTTTCTGGCAAGTGATTGAGGCTCAGACTGGCTCAGGAGAAGTAGCACAGTAAACTAGGAAGAATGTGGGCTTTGGGGTCAGAGACCTCTGGGTTTGAAACCTGGTTCTCTCGCTTATGGTCTAAGTCTCTTCATCTGTAAAATGGGATAATGGCATCAACCTTGTT
The DNA here is from genome assembly GCF_007565055.1 of Rhinopithecus roxellana. NCBI lineage: Eukaryota > Metazoa > Chordata > Mammalia > Primates > Cercopithecidae > Rhinopithecus > Rhinopithecus roxellana. The sequence continues at coordinate 90,194,787 of NC_044554.1, forward strand.
GGGTTGCTATGATAATTAGATAATGTACATTCAGTGCCTAGAACAGAGTAGGCCTGGCAACTGTGGAAGGGAGGCTGCTGCCAATCCAAGTGTGTTGCTGCACACCCAGTATCAAGTATCCTAAAAGAAGCTCTGATTCCCCATTGCTCATGAAACTCCAGTTGGTATTTCCAAGCTCTGTAATGGATGCTGGGCTCAGTGGGAAGAGTTTCTGCAATCCAAAGCTCCCATCAGAATGGGAGCCCTTCCTGAACCCCATTGCTAATGTGACTGCAACTGAAACAACCTGTCTAATCATTTCCATCTCCCTCCCCCTGATTCATTTAAGGAATTAATCAATGCCTTAATTATGTGGACCATTCAGAACTATAACGTGTCACGACTGGGAACTCCCTATGAGATGCCAAAAGCCCCACCCTTTTGACATCAAAACAGTGGCCTGGATCAGGGATGCTTTGGTTCTTTCCTCTGGGTATTCTAGTCTGGACTGATGTCCAATCACTTTCTTCTGCAAGGGCCAACCTCACACTTTATCCCTTCAGCCTGGCCACTAAGACCTAGCTCTTGGCTCTTCTACTCTGGCTAACATGCCCCTTGGCCAGGCCCCACAGCCAACTATAGGGCTTAGGAACTACCTGAAAAATATTTGTTGAATAAAAGAGTCAATGAGTCTGTGAACATGAATGAATGAGTGAATGAAATGAGTTGCTTCTCATCTCTGAATGAGATTTGGATTAATTGTTTCGTTGGACTGTTGCCCCATGCAAGCAACCATCATCTGGCAGTGCCTCTGGAGGAAGAGACTGACCTCATATGGCTCTAACTATGAAGTCCAAACATATAGTTTGTTTCCTAATTCAGCTGATTTGTGGATATTAAAAACAACTGCCACAATGTCCAAAACTAGATGGTTCTTTAAAGTTAATCACAACATGGTTTTTGGTTTATATTCTAAAACATAATCTCACACCCAATACATTAATTTACATATCCACATAATGAGATTCATGCATATATATGTGCACATATTTTAATGAATCTAAATAGATCACTATAGTTTTATGCATGAAAGGCTTTTAAAAAAATCTGGCATAAAACATAGCATATTAAATCCCTCTCCAACATGGTAATTTAAGAACAGAATTTTCCATGTTGTTTTCTATTGCTGATTTCATTTTCTACTGTTAGACTGACCACCTTGTGTCTCCTGAAATGCCATCTTGCTTGAGAAGTCCTTCTTAACTCTCCCACAAGTCCCTCTCTTCTCTATGCACCCCAGATCCTTTTTATAGGTCTCTATGAGCAGTGTCAAGGTCTTCATCTATGGTCTGAATGTTTGTGTCTCCCCCCGCAAATTCATGCTTAAATATAGTCCCCAGTGCAGTAAAATATTAAGAGGTAGAACCCTTGAAGGGAGAGGATTAGGTCATGAGGGTTCTGCTGTAATGAACAGGATTTATTGAAGTTATAAAAGAGGTCCAAGGGAACTTATTAGTCGCTTCCACCACGTGAAGAAGCAAGAACGCATCATCTATGGAGCAGGAAGTAAGGCTTTGCCAGGCACCACATTTGCTGGTGCCTTGATTTTGGATTTCCCAGCCTCCAGAACTGTGAGCAACACATTTTTGTTGTTTATAAATTACCCAGTCTAAGGTACGCTGTGACAGTAGCCTGAATGGACCAACACAATGTCCTTGAGAAGCAGTGTGGCCTTGTGGTCAAGACCAGGCAGGCCCACTGGACCAAATCTTCTGCCTTTGTAACCTGGCTCTGCCACTTACTAGCTAGCTGATATAGGCAAGTTATTAAACCTCTGTTGGTCTTAGTTGCTTCAAATGTAAGATGAGGACAAAAACAGTATCTAAAATCTTGTGAAAATTGTGAAACCCGTGAGCAGACATTTATGTCCTGGCATCAGAAACACAGCAGCAAACAAAACGACAACTCTTATTATTGTTGATGTTATTATTATTGTTATTGTTATGACTACTATTCCTTTCTCACCTAGTTTGTGATTTCCTTGACAGGTGGAAGAGGTTCTCTTTCTTGCACCTGGTTCAAGAGTCAAGTAAAATTGTGGTTATACTTGCAGGCATTTACTAACTATAATGCATTCTCCAGAACTCCTCATTTTCCACACAGAAAAGCTTCCAAAATGCTCTTCGGTGAAGAAAGTGCTAGGATAGGATTCCTTGCACAAACCTCTCAATTATGGTAGTCTTTTATTTTTCAAGGCTGTATATCTCCTGTGAAAGTTCTCTAATGAAGGATCTCATCTGGGGCATTTGCTGGGCTTTAAAGATTGGACAGTGCCCAGGTAAAGTCAAATAATACCTAAGAGTGGTATGATCCCTCTGTGTATGCCTGCGTGGCACTGTCAGATCTCTTTTCTTGTGGAGCTTTCCCATTCTCCGTCAAATTCTTGAAATTCTAAATATTTGCTCCTTGCTAATTTTGTTTTTTTCTAATCCCTTATGGAAATGAAGCAAATCTGGGGGAAACAAAGTATGGTACCTGTTTGCAGTAAGCCAGTTTAAAGTTCTAATAAAATCAATAGGTGGTTAGGTGTCTAGTTGTGCAACTGAAGTAAGTTAACAAAGAGGAGAGGAAGTGGACTGAATGATGCTATTTTTGAAAGCAAACCCACAGATTCATTAGCTCTTTTACTAAGACTGTATTTTCTCTCAACCTCAAAATTCACACAAGCTCATGAACTTCTATTTTATTTTATACTCTTAAACATTTTATCACTTTTTTCTCTTTTAAAGTCAGATATCACAGACTTGTAAAAAAAAAAAAAAAGAAAAAGAAAAAAAAACCAACAGATAATTGAGTTCTTTTATCAGCCTCCTCCACCAGGCACTTTAAAAGACATTTTATTTATTCTTGGCTTTTGGGAAAATTTCAGCCCACAGATTATTTGTCATTTTTTTTATTTTGGCCAATTTGTCATTATAATTAGTTTTATTCTTGGATTGCGGGATCTTTTCTTTCTGCAAATTAAGAAACCTTCCCAAAGATGACTTGACAGAGAAGGGAAAGGAAGGAAAACAAGTAAGACAAAGAAAAAAATGACAAGCTCCATGTTATAAATGAATATGACTTAACAGTTAACTTGCTGCTGCCGGGAGGGCATCAAAGGGGCATGGTGGCTGGGTTCCAGGCAATCGTAAGTGTTTCCATGTGGATGCTACACTCAGATGCCAGCACCGATCAAGGCCTAAGAACCTCCCTTTCATATTCGTCTTTCATGACAGCTTTTTAAATGATGGCTGAGTGTTAGCCTAACACTTCATTCTAATGGCATACTTCCTATGGAAAGTGCTCAGAGTCTCTCAAGGCACCTCCTGTCTTTCTTAAAGGTGACGATGAGTAGAAATAACCACCAGCAAAGTGGTCATGGAGGATGGGCACACCACTGGTCTCTAGGGATCTCACTGTCACAGCCCAGTCCCTCATCTGGGAAGCTGTGTCTAGACTTTCCCACAAGCTGCCACTCCCTCCAATCGGCTCTCTCAAATTCTGGTACCTGCATCCAGGGAAGCCCCTTCGGTGGGCAGTGGAACTATTAGATGGGTTAGCTACCTCACTGAACTGTGAGGTCCTTGGTACTTTTTCTTTTCTAGCATCCCTCAGATGCCAATTAATTAATTAAAGAAAAGGAGGAAAAAGACCAAATTCATAGGACACAACACAACCTTAGAGAACTAATGGGTTTGTTAGCATAACAATGAGTGAAATTTCTTCTGAAACTGGACTCACATCTTGCAGTCAAACAGTGTGTGTCAACGTTATGTCTTCAGGTAGGAGAGTAAAGTTCAAGAGGAAATTCAATTTCGGTTTAAGAAAACAGTTCCAAGGAAGCTATGACCATTGAAAACCTACAAGGAAGAAAATAATGATAAAAACCCTTGTATTGGTTGGATCCACAGCATCAGAGGGCCTGGTGTGTGGGCTTAAGATTATCTAGGCCTTCCCCAGAAGAAGAGGCTGGGTAAAGACTGTAGAATTGTCTAGGCACTTTCTGGAATTTAGAACTTCAGTAACTGATTTTAAAAAGTCTTCTGAAGAATGGCACATCCTAAATTACCTCTGTGGGATAAGGATCATGCCTTAATCTATTCAATTACATTCAGGGAATTTCTACTTTGTACCATGTATTGGAAATTCAGAAAGGAACATAAATAATTCCAATCTATTATGAGAACTTTAATATACTATAGGTATTAGGCAGAAAAGCAGCACCAAAGAGATGTTTGAGGTAGGTCATGAATGATGAGTAGGAATTTCCAGGCAGAAGGGAAGAAGAGAGGGACATTCCAGGTAAAGCTGTGGAATAGCCTGGCACATCGAGAAAACTGAAAGTGGTTCTGTATGTGTGGAACACAAACACTGAGGAAGCTTCGCTGGAGGAAAGACTGGTGGTGAGGCAATTACGTGCAATTATAGGAGCCTTGCACTCCAGGCCAAGGAGGCTGAACTCATTCTGCAGGAGCCACTAAAGGGTTGTGAACAAGGAGCACTGAGGTCATGAGAACTGTGTATTAGAACGACTGCTCTTCTAAATACCACTCATTTCAACCACACTCCGCTTCCAAAGTCTAAATTTAGGTCTTATAAAACATTTAGATCTTCGACTGTTGCCCAACAGCTTTGGCCTTGACTTTACGGCTTAGCTTGCCTTTCCTAGGAGAAACGCCTCGCGTTCTTCTTTGGGGGTGTGCTGAAACTGGGTGCAGGAGGTTTGCAAGTCCATGGGAGGGAGGCTGCGCCCACTCAGTATGCATCACCACCAGCCTACATGATATGTAGGTGCTTCCCAGCGAGGGCCCTCCTGCTGGCAGAGCATATCTCCTTGTTCTCATTCTGGAACCCCAAATACTCAACAGTGTAAAAGAAAACCAATGCTGTACAAAAAAATAGAACCCCAGAGACCTCAGGACGAGTATGTCCTCTTGACGCTGCCTTTAAAAAACACACATAAACAAAGCCAAATGGAAACACTGAGTAAAAATGTGTTTTCTCCTGCCGAAGCAGCACATTTGGCAAACTTTTACTTAAAGGAAATATATTTGGTAAATATAATGCAAATATTTCATGACAAGAACAGTGTGCACTAAACTTATTATGTTATGGGGGGGAGGAGGAATGTAGAATCATTTCATCTGATGGAGGCCATCAGAGAACGCAGGGGAACAGCACCCCCATGGGGGGGTGGCACTGGCCAACTGGAAGGCAGGTGGGCACAAGAGAGCTTGGTGGTCTGGGGGAATAATTGAAAACTGAAGAAAAACAATGCAACAGCTGTAGGAAAGGTTGTGTTTTCTGCCCTTGCTTTGCATTCTGTGAAGGAAAAAAAGCTGATGACTTTGAGGATAGAGAAGTGATTTCAACTTGGAACAGTTTTACCCCCTGTGGGAACATAGGGCAATGTCCGATTATCTCCAGTGGTGGCGGGGGTGCCACGGGCATCTAGTGCACAGAGGCCAGGGATGCTGCTATACACACAGGACAGCCCTCCAGCCAGGAATTATCCAGCCCAGAATGCCCACTGTGCTGCGGCTGAGAAACCTTTGACTCCTTATAAAGTTTCTGCTTGCACCCACCCTTGCCTGCACCATTCCACTTCCCAAGGCTGCATCTGAAGACAACTGCCAGTAGATTTTAAAAAACACTGTAATCTAAAAATAAAACCATTTTTATACTTTAAGGAACAAACAGAGCGATCATTTTTTTCGTGACTCTCTGAGTGCTTGAATGCTTCCAGAGTCTGGGAAGAGCAGCCCTGCAATCTATACATAGCTCCTAGCCCCTCAGATCTTCCCTGTGCCGTGTCTGGCCTTGGCCTATCTGGGCTGGCTGCTGCACAAAAGATAAGACCTTAATTTATGAAAGGATGCTATTCCTGGCAGGTAAGGACCAGGTACTTCCAGGAAAGCCTCCCTTCCTTATAAGCAGAGTCTCTCCTGTCCCATTATTCCTTGGGTCCCTATATTGCCCACAACCCATTCCAATTTTCCTGGGCCCCAATGCAGGGCCTGAAAGCCCAGAAACTGTTTGGTCCTTTTTTTTTTTTCACTTTGCCCTGACCCCTCCAATTCTAATTGCAAAGATAGGCTGGAAAATGAATTTTTTAACAAGCAATTTTTAAAAAGGCAAAAGGTCCAAATGTCATTAAGGATCCGGAGTTCAGCCTGGCTATTACCTCCGACAAATCACCTACTCGTAATTTTCTTCCAACAAATGTCTGTGAGGGCTGCCAGGCTGCAGCAGAAATTTGTTTAATGACAATCTCTGGAAGTTTAAATACTCTGAGCAATGGTGATGGATGTTTCTATCCCCCAGCATCACTCCCTCGGCCTCTTTTTCAGCCACAGACCCAGCAGCGACACCGAGAACTGACTACAGATGACTGCCCAGGTCCAGAAGAATCAATCTCGATTTTACATGGGCTCTGTTCCTTCCCATTTCCCTTCAAGTCCCTTTCATCTTCATTCTTCCATCCCCAGAACCCAGTGCGGTCCCAGCTTGGCTATAACTGCAGGGTAATATTTTTACCTTCCTGCCCTCCTTTTCCTGAACGTGTTACATAAGGAAGATCCCAGCTGCCCGAGGCAAAGAGGTGGAGGAAGGGAAGAACTCCAAATTCCAGACTGAGAGTCCACCCTTATCTCTACTCTGCTTCATAAGTCTCAGGACAATTGCAGATAGTCCCTTTGTCTTACACGTGAAGAACAAGGCTTGGGCCTGGAGTGACTCACTCAAGATCACACATACAGTTAGTGACAAGGTTAGGACTCAGACCTCACTAAACTCCCATCCTCCTGAATAATTTGGCTTTGAATTTTTAAGCCTAGGTGGGCATTTTTTTTCTTCATTCTTCAGTATGGCAGCATTAGGGCAAATCAGTTCTTTGTGTGACCCCCCCCTAGAGTCCCATGGGAGAGGTGACCCCTCCAACTGAGGTTGGACTCTCAGGTTTTACCTTTTCCAGCTTTGGGATCCACTCAGAATTGTACTTAAACCCATATGACTAAACCTTCCCCTCTCCTCCTTTTTCCCTTAGTGTGAGGAGGAAGAGGACAGAAAGAAAATCCAGCTACTTAGTGTCTTACACTAACCCTAAGAGACAATTCATTCAGGTGTGCTCTTAATATATGGAGTTGCAAATAACGTTAAGATCTGGTACTCCGGTGTTTCCATTTAGTAACTCATTGCTGAAGCTCAGAGGCCTCTTTCAATTCCTATTTGATATTCATGAGTTACACTTTTCTGTATTTCTAATGCAACAGAATCCCATAATTTAGTATGTGTTCTGCTTTTTGTATTAATTTTTTTCCTAATTCCATACGTGTTAGAGAAAAATTAAAATCCCATAACTTATTTTTAAAGCAAACAATAATTAGCCTGATAAGATTAGTTCCTATGGGAATTGTCTCTTGGTGATCAGCACCATTTAAAAAGATACCCAGCCTTTTGGTTTCAAAAAATATAACAAGACTAATACTTCTAGAGAACTTACCATGCATTAGGAACATTTTAAAATGCTTTATATGGTTGCATTCATTGAATTGTCTCAACAACCCTAGGAGTAGATACTATTATTCCCATTTTACAGACGAGAAAACCGAGGCAACTTGCCTGGGGCCACACCAAGAACCTAGATTGTCTGGCTCCAGATTCCTTAATCACTATGCTATCCCTGCCTCAAGAGACATTCCTTAGCAAATGAGTTTAATGAACAAGGAAGAATGCAAAAGACACATAGTACTGGAGATTTGGAAACAACTAGCGAAATCAAGAGTGTTTCTTTAACCTAATGCTTCTCGAACTTGTTGGGTGACAGAACACTTTTAAGTGTTATGCCTGTTAACAATACATTGAAAACTTATTCCATGGAATATAATTTATAATCTGCTGCTCAACAGCAAGCCCACATATAGAAATCCTTGTTTAAATTAGTGCTAGTAGAGTTCTAGAGTTTACCTAGGCTGATTCTCACAACTAACACCAAGGAGTAAGCTATAGTCTTCCCTTGTGAAGAGTCAGAGTAGCAGAATTGAAAGCTTACAGTATTACAAGGCAGCCCAGAACTGGGGACCACACAGTGGTTCCATACTCAGCCTTACTTTTGGGAGACAGTCCCACACTATTTTGTTTATGGTAAAACACATACCCCTCCCTATACATTTAGCATCACTCTAGGGATCAAACTTGAAGGAACTAGTTCATACTGGAGTATGAATGACTGACAGGGGCCCAAGGGCTATTTACATATTTAAATAAATTGGTTACTTCCAAGGACTGTCATTTTAACTACAGTAATGGGCTCAAGGGGAAGAGATTTGGGAGTTCAAATATCAGTAAATAGGTGATTGATCTTGCAACAGTTCTGGAAGCCAGCCTTGGATTTAATCTTAATAATTCATGCCAGTCAATCTCTGATTGTTCAGAAATCCAAAATTTATCACTTTGTGGTTTAGCACTGTCTTTGGGTGATAGTAAATCTCTGAAAATCCTAAAAGGCAAATGAGAGAAAAAGAAGATTCAAAAGTTTTATTTATTTATTTATCTGTCACTTGTTAACCAAGAAGATAAACTCCTTTGATTCAAGCGAGGCTTCAGGATTAACGTCAGGATTCGTAAATGCCTCTTCCCTCTGCATGAGAAAACAGAAACCTGGCTGTCTCTTGCCACCTGCACTTCTATCCAAGAATAGGATTATTTTAAGACATTCTAAATCTCCTTCTGCCTCCTTTCCCACCGACTCAACAGGGCCTTAACAGCAACGCTTACCCTTCCCCATCCAATCAATAAGACTTTAAGCAAATCATTTAGCGTAACCAGTCAAAAAGAACCATCTGTAAATCAGGTGCAGAGGGCAATTACAACAGCCTCAGTGACACACAAATGGCATTTTGTATTTGAAAAGTGAAGTCTCTGATAAGAACAGTATATTACACCATCATTTTTTTTCCTTCTATCCAAGAAGCACTGACAAGAAATGCATCAGGGGCAGTGACACCCTGCAACAAAGAGATAACACCGACCCCCTATTTCAGCCCTGTTTGGTTCCCACTGCCTGGTTAATAATGCTCATCTTGAAGGAGCAGGCCGAGTAAACTCTCAGCCCCATTCCCAGGCCAGACTGTGACTATTACCTATGGTCTAAAGTGCAGTCAGTCATCCCAGCCACCAGGGCTGTGGGAGAGGCCTCAGGGAACCACACAGTCCTGCTGAGGAGCTAGGGGTCTTCTTCCACTAGATTAAGTGTGAAAGGGAGCTTTTCTGAGTGATGAGAATGTACTAAAGTGTGGCATGTGACAGACAAAGAGCTGCACAGCATGCGCACCCACAACAAGGGACCAGAAAGACAGGAGGGACTGGTAGCAGCATGACCTCACTAGTCATGGGCAACCTTCACCTATGGAAGTTTTATCTGGCCAGCCACTGAGCTACGGGTTGCATCTGCCCTAATAGTGGGGATTACCAAGAAAGGGCAGTTGAGAGAGGTTAAGAGTTTTACTCCAGGCACCTGGTTAGCAAGTAGCACACTCTGCTAGAACCAAAGCCCGTACTCTCTAGTACTGCCTCTAATGGGGTTACCTTGGTCTAGGCAGCTAGAGATTGGGGTATGGACTCCTGCCGGGCTTACTTCCTGATGTCCAGAGGCTGGCTGCACCACCAGCACTGCACTGACTCTTTCATCCACATAGAAGTGGGGTCAAGCTCCACATGAAAGTGCAAGTGCTGCCACCTCCTCTTAGTTCCCTAGGGTCACTCCCCTGTTACGTCTCCTGCCTCCCAAATCTGAGTTTTCTGATGGAGTGCACATCAAAGCATTGGTAAATACACATCAAGGCATTAGATGTGATGCAATGCACATCAAGGCACAGGTAAATACACATCAAGGCAGCAGATTGAAAATTTTTCTATTTAAGTTGAGATTAAAATGATCATATAAGTATTTCTTAATGGGGCAATATGCCACTCTCCAAACCTTTATTAAGCACGCTTTATGGTCCTCCAGCTCAGTGTTTACTGTGGCCCAGTTCAGAATGGTCAGCACTCATAAAATACTTGTTGAAAAAATAAACAATGAATGGGTCAAGCAGCTGATGACTTTTATAGAGTATGCCTTAGAGTCACTGTAACAGAACAATGTGAAAGTGGCTGGCGATGTGTACTAAAATATTATATATTCAAGTCTATGATGGTCAAATCTATTGTATTGGCTTTCAAATGCACTTGAAAACCATCACTCCCAAGTGAGTCCCCTGGAAACAAGCCAGAGCTTGTCCGGTCAATGAGTTACTCCCAAAGTGTAAGTAAAGAGGTTCATCAGCTTTGCATACCCCTTCGGGAGCAATTGAGAATGAATAGTCTGCTGCTCCATGAGATCCAAGTGGCCTAATGAAATAATGGGTCTCCACAAGGCCCTAAATTATGTTTAGAGATTACGTTGCTCATTAGGTAGCATCCCTACTGTGAGGAGCACTGGTCGACCCAAATCAAAGCGAGTTGGGAAACACATCCAGTGACTGAGGAGTCATGAGCTCGTTGCCTGTATAAAATGCAACTGAACTGACCACCCTGGTGTGCGGGTCTCTCCAGCCCATGGGCAAGCTACGATTTGCCAGGGAATATTTACGCCCTCTGGACGTGTCTAGAAATGGTTAGGTGGCTTTTTGGGCCCAATGTAGTTATGTTAATAAAATCAATAGCAAGCCAATATTAGGCTAATTCAAAAGCTGTATCTTGCTTCCAAATGGCAGATTCAGTGAATTTTATTCCATGTTCATATACTGTAATATTTTTTGATGTGCCTTTTTAAGATAAAAAGAGTAGAAAGTCTAACTCCATGCAATTCCCCCAAATGAAAACTACCATTTCCTAACCTTTGAAGGTTCATTTCTCTTAGGCTGTCATTAAAATTACTTATGCTTTTAATTTTCTGAGTTGCATTTAGTGGGAAGCCTCCCAAGTCACATGCTGTGCTCTGTTACTCACTCCTGTATTCCAGGGGCATTGCTCCTCACAAGAGTAGTCATAATAGAAACACCCGCTAAGATAGGATGAAATCATCTTCTACAGAGCATGCTCAGGCACATCATTTTTTAATGCTGTGTTTTTAGAACCACCTCACTGATTTTTTAAAATAAACTTGACTCTGCTTTCTTCCCTTAGTGAGAAAGTCTATCATTCCAAACATGTCATACTCACAATTTCAACTGTTTTCCAATAAGGCAAGTGCAGAAACGGTCAAAGCATGTTTTCAAGGGTAAGAAAGACATGCTTCCTCTCTTTCTGCACAAAGCGGGCATGCAGAAAAATTCAGTGAATCTTTTCAGACTCACCTTTGAGGTGAGAACATGAGCACCTTCAGTCTCCTATCTCTTTCTCCATCAGTCCTTGAAAGGGGTCAGAATGGATAACAGTTTCTTTCTTTCCTATTGCACTTGATTCATTTTTGTCAATTTGATAGTTAAGAAATGTATTCTAAAATAATGCAGAATTTAATAAAATGAAAGCTTTGGTCACTATCATGCTTATTGGGCACCATGCTAGAGTGAAAAGGATGGATACAAATTTGGAATAAAATGTGCTTCCTTTAGAACACTTAAGGCAGCTTTTCGGGATTTATCCCAGAGAGTCAGTCTCCCAGGACCAGTACTAGCTGCTTAAGCCGTAAGGGATGCTACCGGAATAGGGTCCTGTGGTGTAAAAACTTGTGGCCTTAAATAAAACTCTTCTTAAGACCTCAGTTTCAGGCCAGGTATGGTGGCTCATACCTGTAATCCCAGAACTTTGGGAAGCCAAGGTGGATGGATCACCTGAGGTCAGGAGTTCAAGACCAACCTGGCCAATGTGGTGAAACCCTGTCTCTACTAAAAATACAAAAATCAGCTGGGCATGGTGGCGGGCACCTATAATCTCAGCTACCAGGGAGGCTGAGGCAGGAGAATCTCTTAAACCCGGGAGCAGAGGTTGCAGTGAGCCGAGATTGCATCACTGCACTCCAGTTTGGTGACACACCGAGACTCCGTCTCAAAAAAAACAGACCTCAGTTTCATCATCTCCCTAATCACCACACTAATATATACTCTGCAGAGTTGTTGTAGTATTAAATTATAAGCACGTGGCCAGTTCCCAGTGGCACACCCAGCACATCCATTCAGGATGGGTCCTGAATACATCCAACCTGAACACAAATCCAATGCTTGAGCTGTGTCACCTTGGGCACACGTGGAGTTACCTCCACAAAAGGGAGAATGGTATTCCCTAGCTACAGACTTCCCTTAATAACCATCTGTGTGTATTAAACACTAATTGAGCAAATTTTATGTGCTGGGATCTTTTGTGTATATCTTTCTCTCTTTAAGGATACGTAAGAAAATCAGAAAGTTCAGCATAATATATTGTTTCAGGTAACCAGAAACTATACACAAGACTTTAAAGATTGAAGATACTAAAACACATGCTGAGGTGTAAGATGATCTGCTCTTTGGAGGGTTAACCTCACTCATTCATTCACAGAACACTGACTATAGCTGTGGGAAGAGGCAACTACTAGACACCATTGAAGGCTCCTGTCCACACACAGGGAAGAGTTCCCACACAGCACCTGGCTCAGGCTCCTTCATAAAAAGTATTAGTTTTCTCTTTTCTCTCTCTCAAAGAGTTCCCTGATTAACTAGGAGACAAATGAAAATCAATTCAGGATTGGGTGATAAGTGATAAGAGAAAGCAATGTGCTAAATACCCTTCTGTCACTTCCTGTTTCATGAATGGAGAAAAAAAGCGTGTTAGATTTAGGAGTCTATCTACTTCTAATTAAGAATCTTGAAATATATGGATGAAAAAATGTCCTGAATTCAAACCCTGCTAAATGAAGTTTTTGTACTTCAGAAAAGGATTGACTGTGGCTTACTCTTGGAGGGGGGCAAGGGCAGCAAGGAGAATACAGTGCAAAGGAAGCGAAACAAACTAAGTGAACTAAGTGAAACAAAGCTGGAAGGTTCTATAGAGTCTTATGCTTCTGTAACTGAAGAAAAAGCAGGCTGAGAGGATCAGAGAGGAGACAGACACAGAGCAAAGATGAGATCTGATTTCATTCTTCTGTGTCTCTAGTATCCATTAGACTCTTGGATGTTTCCAAGATGTGGGCTCCTTGTACCTCTTCAGCCTGCTCTGTTAGGCTGGCAATACCCTCTGTGTGCTCCATTCATCACTGAGTGTCCAAGCTCAGTGCCCGGGACAGCAAGAGCTCCCTAGATGTTTGTTCAGGCAACAGATGAGTGGGAAACGCTTGCTCTCCATGTCTGAGATCCTCTGGGGTGCTGCAGAGACAGTGAGTGGAAGCCTTCCCAGGGCTGGTGCTCCAGCCAGGGCTCAGAGAGTCTCAGCATAGAGACTGACTTTGAAAAGATGTGAAGCTATCACTTCTGTCCCATTCTCAATCACAATCCTGCACTGCCATGAGACAGGGACAACGAGGTGTCCTTTTGGCCCAGTTAACTTCTGCTCAAAGCAGCTCAGAGCACATGGGGCTAGACAGTACCTTTATGCCACTCACCCATGCTTTGAGAAGACTATGAGACTCCAGGCTGCAGGTGAGGAATCACTGTACCCCAAGTTTGCGTAGATAGGACTCTTCACAATGTCACCAACTTTCTACAGCTAAAATGATACAGGCACAGAGTGTACAATGGCATTTTTAAGGATATTAATCCATTTGGTCCAAGGTGCCCCAGAGAGGAAGCACTAGTCACTTTCTCTAAAAAGTCCAGGTCATTTTCTAGTTGAAGATCCACAAGGGCTTACATCTCCACTCTTTCCTTGGAAGTTGGTATGGGAAGATGAATAGTAGTTCCTGCTAAGCCTCTAAGGTGAGAAGTGAGCTGTGAAATCACAATTGCATGAGAAACACTTTAAATGCTCTGTGTGAAATACTCTCTGTGCTTCGATGCCCTAGAGTGAGAGGTGTGGGGCACTGGGAGGACGGAAGTCTAGGACCAGGGCAATAGGATGTGTGCAACGCTCTCCTGCTAAGAGGCTCCGTCTCTGTGGGATGAAGGGCAACCCTGTGGGATTCTTCCAGACACATGACAACTCCGGGAGTTCTGGAGAATCTGGCGGAGCAGGCAGAAGTTGGAGAGGGGAATGCAGAGGCAGGTAGCACTGAGGCACCTGTCAGACAGACAGCAGGCCTGAGGCTTCATGGCTGCAGGCTTGTGACTTCAGGTCTGTGATCTTCAGTGTTCAAAAGAGGCAGGGCTCAACTCGGAGTGCCAAGGGGCAGGATTTCAAGTTGCCCCTCCCATCTGAATGTCAACAGCTCTGCTGTACAGCAATTATTTACTGAGTTTCCTCTAAGCCTTTTTTGTTTTGTTTTGTTTTGAAGAAAGGGTTTGGTATGGGAAGGTCTGAAATGTGCTGATGTAGGCTCTCCCAGCAGGATCCTGGCAGCTTTGGGTGGCTTGTGGGGTTGGAGAGACCCCTCTGGGAATGAAGCAAAGAGGGCTGGGTTGAGGGTAAGTCACAGTTTTGGAGGGAATTTGCAAGGGAGAGTAAGTTCTTGCAGAGATTGGGCCATGATGGTAAGAAGTGGACTTTGGCAAACTAGGGCAATGTGGATGACAAGTCACATGCCTGGCCAATTTAACTCAGCCCTTCCCCAACCAGAGAGAGGCTGCTGCAATGCTTTCCTAAAAGGCTCAGGAAAGAGAGTGGCCTGGGTAGTGGCTCTGGAAAGTGAGTCAAGGGCTAACAACATCTGCCTTTGCTTTGGCAGCTCTGCACGGAGGGAGGAGCGCTGGGTTTCGCACCATCCACACTCTAGTCCCCTCTCCCTGCACACAGCTCAGAGACCAAACCTGCTGAGAGTGCCTTCCCAGGGAAACGGGAACCCTCAGGCATGGCTAGGTAGGGCTCACAGCTGTGTACTTTTGGGCATTATAAAAGTTAATAACATTGGGATTGTTTCTCCTTTGGATGCAAATAATTGAAATGATTGAAATGGAAATGAAAACATGCGGTTTTGATGATTAGGAGATGAAAAAAGAAACAATTAGCATGAAGGTTAATAATGGGCAAAATAGTTTTTTCTCCTTGACAAGAAGTCAGATGCTCACTAAAGAAAATGTCCTTGAAAAACTCTTGGATTTTGTAATCATCTTCTGGTGACACTAGAGAAAGCTTTAAATAGCCAAGGGCCAGAGAAATTCTAAAGAAAAATGCACAGAAGGAGTTCAACTCCAGGTTAGAGCCAACGGCCCACGTTGTCCCCAAGGTCTAAGCCAAGGAAGCTTGTTCTTCATTTCTCGTCACTTGAGTGAGATGCCAGGGACACAGGAAAATTTTTCTTCCATCTGGGAGATTTGCTATTACTGTGAACAATATTATCAGGACCACCGTGGTCTCCACCACTGCAAGTTTTTCCTGAGAGGCTGTTCGGGTATTGCCTTTGATATGGTTTGGCTGTGTCCTCACCCAAACCCCACCTCGAATTGTAGCTCCCATAATTCCTTCATGCTGTGGGAAGGACCCAGTGGGAGATAATTGAATGGGGGTGGTTCCCCTTATACTGTTCTCGTGCCAGTGAGTAAGTCTCACGAGATCTGATGGTTTTATAAGGGGAAACCCCTTTTGCTTGGCTCTTACTCTTCTTATCTGCTGCCATGTGAGACGTGCCTTTCACCTTCTGCCGTAATGGTGAGGCCTCCCCAGCCACGTGGAACTGTGAGTCCATTAAACCTCTTTCTTTTGTAAATTGCCCAGTCTTGCATATATCTTTATCAGCCACATGTAAAGGACTAACACAGCCTTGCCCCTTCTAAAGAAAAAAAAGTACTAGTACTCCACTGGCCTAACTGCAAAGTTGAGGAGAGCAGCTCTGTTTTTCTTGATATCCTTATCTGATGATGCAACCTATCTGATATCTTGATCAAACTGCATGAAAGCACAAAAGGAGGCAAACAATTTAATGAGTGGTTCTACTGCGGCTGTCTATTCAGGTGGGGCATTTTCCCAGCACAGACACCCCCAGAATTCTCTCTAAACACTCAATGACACCACAACAGCATTATCATTCAAAGGGGCACACATATTTTGAGGCTATTGATGCTCTTACTACAAGGTGCACAGCTGAGGGTTTTGAAGGCCATTTCTAATAAGCTATGACTACACTACTATTCCAAAAAGCCCAGGAAAATGACTGGCCCCTCCAGTAAGAGAATAGGTGGTGGTATGCTAGACAAAGTCAAAGCATTTGGTCTTGAATGTTCATCTAACACAAGCTGTGTGATTTTGGAAAGAAGTGAGCGACTCCCTAAATCTGAGTGATTTCATCTGTACCCTGGGCCTCCTGCAGTGGATACTGTTGGTTGCTTCCCTAAGATTGCCCCCTCCTCCTTCCTGAGAGGACCCTGTTTTATTCAGGTATGCTAGACAAAGTCAAAGCATTTGTCTTGAATGTTCATCTAACACAAGCTGTGTGATTTTGGAAAGAAGTGAGCGACTCCCTAAATCTGAGTGATTTCATCTGTACCCTGGGCCTCCTGCAGTGGATACTGTTGGTTGCTTCCCTAAGATTGCCCCCTCCTCCTTCCTGAGAGGACCCTGTTTTATTCAGGTGTCCACTCACCCTCCAGGCAGCCCTAGCACCTGAGTGAATGCTGACCACCCCACCCACCTGCAGAGGTAGCTCTGATTGGTCTGAGTGCAACCCCTTTTACTGGGACAGTATTTGGTTCAGAAATAGGGAGTGGGCACAAATTCAAGCCAAGGACTAAGCAGAGGGTGGACTCAGTGTTTCTGTTAAGTATTTTTGATCCTTCTGGGATCACGTTCTGAAGATAGCCCTGTCTCTTCCATGGGATGATGTGGTGTGCAAATGTCCCTCATTACTGCCACCCCCTTACTAGCCGCTGAGCAATAAAGCTGCCACATGGAGGAGGAAAGAGCCCAGGGAATCATGGGGAAATGGGCTACCACCCCTGGATTATGCTGGCCCTGAATTCTACCTTAGTCTGGCTTCTAGTTAAAGAGCCAATACATTTTCTTCTCTCAATTTTTTATTTTTATTTTTTAGAGATGGGGGTCTCGCTCTGTTGCCCAGACTGGAGCGCCATGGGGCAATCATGACTCACTGCAGCCTCCACCTCCCAGTCTGAAGTGATCCTCCTGCCTCAGTCTTCCAAGTAGCTGGGACTACAGGTGTGCACCATCATGCCTGGCTAATTTTTGTATTTTTTTTTTAGAGATGGGGTCTATATTACCTGGGATGGTCTCAAACTCCTGGCCTCAAACCATTTTCCCTTCTTGGCTTCCGAAAGTGTTGGGATTACAGGTGTGAGCCACTGAACCTGGCCCATTTTCTTCTTAGAGACCATAAATGTTTGGTTTTCTGTTGCTTACAAATGAAAGCATATGAAATGCTAAAGATATCTGTTAGGATTTGAGGGAAGATACATTCAAAAAAGAATGTGCTTAACACAGGATTAAGTATAGAGTAAGCACTGAAAATATGGTATTTCCTTTTATTGTAGTTTCTTTTCTGGGCCCCACTGCCTCACCTCAATTAGGGGGTTCTCCCAGGGATCTACTTCAGTTTTATTCAGGCACAGGGACATCACTGGCATTTTAAATGTTGGGAGGCTTTGTTTTATTTCTGGCAGTTTCTAGGGGCAGGGAAAAGAACTATATTAAACAAATTCTTCAGCACCAGTTACGGGTTTAATTTTGCTCCCCGCAAAACATATGCTGAAGTCCTCATACCAGTACCTCAGAATGTGACACTATTTGGAAACAGTGCCATTGCAGATGTAAGTAGTTTACAATGCAGTCATACTGGAGCAGAGTTGGCCCCTGGTCCAGTATAACTGGTGTCCTTACAAGAAGATGGCAATATGAAGACAGTCACACAGGGAGAAGGCCACGTGACAACAAAGGCAGAGACTGAAGTGATGCAGCTGCAAGCGAGGGAATGCCAAGGATGGCCAGCAATTCAACAGAAACCCGTGTGAGGCGAGGAAAGATTCCCCTGCAGGTTTCAGACAGAGCAAGGCCCTGTAAGCCATGCTCCAAAACTAGGAGACCATAACTTTCTCGTAGCCTCCAAAACTACGAGACCATAAGTTCCTGTTGTCTGAAGGCTCCTCATTGGTGGTACTTTGTTACAGCAGCCCTAGGCAATGAACACAGTGCCTATTCAGAAACACGTAATGGAAGAAAATCAACTGTAAACCAGACATTTAAAATCACTTGTCTCTTTAAAAGATTTCGGGCTGTTATCAGATGTCCTCTATTGATAATAGTGTATGCTACTGCTAAAGGTCTAAGATTTCCTCTCTAAAAGCACCACAATATCCATTGTTTAAAGATAATAATGGTTTGCTCAGTCTTCTTATTTGAATAAAATTAAATGCAGCAGTGAGAGGTATAAAACAAAAGTGTAGCTCCCACAGCTGCAGGAAGCTGGGGGGTTTCAGACTTGCTGGCAACACTCTCTAGTGGCCCCTGAGGCCACCCACGGAACTGCCAGGTGCCACAGAACTCAGAACTCAGGCTGAGAAACACTGTTCTAGGAGCTGCAAATAATGTCTGCTTATGGTCACATCCAGGAGTACAGTAGGAGTTCTCTTAAAAGATGGCCACCATAACAGACTTGCCAGTTTAAGAAACACCCTCCATCCTTTTTGTAAAACATACTGACTGTTGCCCAGGCTGACACTCCAAGCTCATAGTCAAGATGCTGGAATGCCCCTGGGTTTCTGCTCCCACCAGCTGAGATGTGAGATTTAGGGGTCTTTGTCTCCTAAATGTGTTTCTTCCAGTTATACTTGTCTTTGTAATTATGTAATTTGATTGCATATTATATACACTGATGAAATATGAGTAGAAAAAGCTCCAAGTTGAATGCTTTGAAAGACTGGATGAAAACGAGTTGCTGAAACCAAGCCAAACCTGCTGTCGAACCACATGTGGGTGGGTCAACCACAAAAAACTAGAAGAGATTGTACTTAGATTACTTCAAAAGTATCTTCAGAGCTCGTTCCACTTTAAGAAAACTGAAACTGGAAATCACAGATTATGTCTTTTTGGCATGGTTTATCTAAGAATGGTAATTAGAAACTCCAATCTGCAAATTTAAGACAAAGCTTGGGTCTCACATTAAAAAGTGGGTGATTTAACATGCATTTGTATGTTTTAAGTTAAAATAAAATATTTAAGGTATGCATATGTCATATTATGATTAACCATAACCATTGTCATCAACCTTTTCATTAACTAATTAGCTGCTAACTCCTGATACATGAGCTAAGAGGGCCTTTACTACAGTTTCTTCATTTTGGATACTGTGTTCTTGGATGAGAAAATCCTATTTCTCTATTTTAGTTGTCATCAATGGCTACCTAGAAGTAAGGTCCATGAGAGAGATTTTTTGTCTATTTTGTTCAGTGACATCAATTTTTTAAAAATTCAATTGATTTAAACATCAAAGATTAGCTGGGCATGGTGGTGCATGCCTGGAGTCCTCAGTACTTGGGAGGCTGAGGTGGGAGGATTGTTTGAGCCAGGGAGTTCCACCAGGCTGCAATGAGCTATAATTGTACAACTGCACTCCAGCCTGCGTGACAGAGCAACACCCTCTCTCTTAAAAACAAAGCTATAGACATTGCTGATTAAAAAAAAACATGAACATCTATTTACCTGCATAATTGTTTAAACTAATAAAAATAGAGACTAACCCCTAAAGCACTATGGACATAACTATATTCTGACACATCTAAGAAATGAGTTTTTTGATCTCCTAGCCACAGCATACAAAGGCCAAAGACTTAGCCACTTACTGAAGACAGAGTCTAAGAACTGCTCCAAGACTTAATCTAGTCAGGCTGGGGGCTCAAGTACTCACAGAAGACTTAACTTAGTCAGGCTGGGGGCTCAAGTACTCACAGAAGACTTAACCCAGTCAGGCCGGGGGTTCAAGTACTCACAGAAGACTTAACCCAGTCAGGCCGGGAGCTCAAGTACTCACAGAAGACTTAACCCAGTCAGGCCGGGGGTTCAAGTACTCACAGAAGACTTAACCCAGTCAGGCCGGGAGCTCAAGTACTCACAGAAGACTTAACCTAGTCAGGCTGGGGGCTCAAGTACTCATAGAAGACTTAACCTAGTCAGGCTGGGGGCTCAAGTACTCATAGAAGACTTAACCTAGTCAGGCTGGGGGTTCAAGTACTCTTAGAAGACTTAACCTAGTCAGGTTGGGGGCTCAAGTACTCTTAGAAGACTTAACCTAGTCAGGCTGGGGGCTTAAGTACTCATAGAAGACTTAACCTAGTCAGGCTGGGGACTCAAGTACTCATAGTAGACTTAACCTAGTTAGGCTGGGGCTCAAGTACTCATAGAAGACTTAACCTAGTCAGGCTGGGGGCTCAAGTACTCATAGAAGACTTAACCTAGTCAGGCTGGGGGCTCAAGTACTCATAGAAGACTTAACCTAGTCAGGCTGGGGGTTCAAGTACTCTTAGAAGACTTAACCTAGTCAGGCTGGGGACTCAAGTACTCTTAGAAGACTTAACCTAGTCAGGCTGGGGGCTTAAGTACTCATAGAAGACTTAACCTAGTCAGGCTGGGGACTCAAGTACTCATAGTAGACTTAACCTAGTTAGGCTGGGGGCTCAAGTACTCATAGAAGACTTAACCTAGTCAGGCTGGGGACTCAAGTACTCTTAGAAGACTTAACCTAGTCAGGCTGGGGGCTTAAGTACTCATAGAAGACTTAACCTAGTCAGGCTGGGGACTCAAGTACTCTTAGAAGACTTAACCTAGTCAGGCTGGGGGCTTAAGTACTCATAGAAGACTTAACCTAGTCAGGCTGGGGACTCAAGTACTCATAGTAGACTTAACCTAGTCAGGCTAGGGGCTCAAGTACTCATAGAACAACTCTTCCTGCAGGCTCTATGTGTTTCACCTCCTGCAAGAATAAGTCTACACAGAGTAGATCCTATTCCAACTTGGATATCTGTTTTGATCCAGCTTACTTAACCAAGAACTGCATTTTTAAAATATTCTCAGAGATGAAGTGGTGAATAGAACACAAGAGAAGCATTGCTGTGGCTCTGGACCATGCCACACATAGACAAGGGTCCCCATGTTCGAAGTGCAGATCAACCCTTTCCCTGGGACTGGCGGGGGGGGATGCCCCACTCTCAGCCAGGCCGAGAAGGAGAGAGTAGGAATTGAGAAAGCTCACTCTCCTGCTTTTACTGCTGAGGGATCTGGGAGGCAGAGGGGCCAAGTGGCTGGCTTGAGGCAGGCATGGAATGGCAACTGACCCACAGTGAGAAAACAAATCTCCTGTTTCATTCTTCACCACACTGTATGCTCCTAGCAAAAGCAAACCAGTATGAATGAATTCATAACACTCACCCTATCCTTACATGTGGCGTGTGCTCAATAAATACTGGTTGGTTTTATTGCCTGACTCCACAGGTGGCAATCGACAGTATTTTGAGTGTGGAAATGATCAAGACTCTGTAAACAGGAAGAATCTGGAGTGGCATATGTTGTTGCCATCCCCTTAACCCCATTAGCAGCTGGGTGAGTGAAGAGTGAATAGACAACCATCTCCTAGTTCTGAGGCTGCTTTCCCTGAAGGGACTTTCTAAATGAGAACCTTGCCTAAATTGGCAATTAACCCAAGCTTAACAAGGGCTTACAGTCACACTGGGGCAAATCTGGTGAAAGCAACCTTAGATAGAATAGGCCAAGGAGAGCCTTCTACACTCACACTGTATGTGAGAAAGCAATTGGGTAGTAGCATTCAAGTCTTTCATCCGTAGGGGTGATTATCTCCACAGTGGGACTTAAGGAGAATGGGGAACTACCAAGGCTCCTCTGAGGTTGCCCTTTTGGGTTGTAGGTATTTGTATATTCTTTAGCCCTTAAGAGGGTAATTTAGTGATTTAAAGCACAGGCTTGGGCAAGATACAATTGTAGTTTAGAATATTAGTTCTGATACTGGGCAAGATATTTTATGAATTCTTAAAGCCTTGGTTTCTTTTTGGAGAGGGCATGTATCTACTTCAGAGTTTTGTTGACAATATTGAGTACAGTAATCAATGCAAATTGCCTAGCACATAGATGTTCATGAAATATTAGTTAATTGACAACTAATTATTAGCAACAATAATAATGACAAATTAACAATCTTAGGGAAATAAAAGGAAGTCTCACCAAGTCAAACATTTGAGTGTCTAGCATGTGCAGGCTCTCTGCTAGGCACTGGAGGACTCTACAACAAAAGTTTCTTCATCAGCAGGAGAGACAAGCCATGCACACGATTAGCTCTTGCATTAACAGTGACAGTTATAAAGGAAGATTTATATAGTTAGGAAAGTTATAAATGCACAAGAGAGGCACAGATAGTGTGATAAGTGGTTTGGAGATGGAAAGGACAACTTCTAGCTGAGAAATCTAGAGAAGGTTCATGAAGGAGGTAGCATTGGCTCTGAGCTCTGTGTTTTATGAAATATGCCTAAACAATGTAAACAAAATTCCAAGTTTGTTTCCAATTATGTAGTATATTCTTTGGATATATTCCATCACTTCTTATCCAGATTGGCTCTAAAAGAATAAATTGATTTCTGAAATTTCAGCTAAATAAAAAACATGTAGAATAAAAGCCTAGTGCTTCAACCAATCACCTTCACTTACTATAAGGTATATTCAGAAGTCACATATTTGCTTTTTATATAGTGTTTGGTATTGGCATTGTCTATAACAATGTGCCTTTCTGCTAGCACAGGTGTCAAGAGCTGAGAACACTAACTGTGGAATTCCTTAGATCAACACTTTTCAGAGTAAGCTCTGGGTTACACAGGTTCCATGATATGTTGGGTGGGGCAGAAGAAAGAAAGGGAGTATGGGATAAAGGAAAGGATTCTATGATGTAACATTTTGAGAAACTCCATCTTTTATCTACAAACACATTAACATCTACATGTTAAATCTGTTCAATTTCTTAAACCAAGCATATCACAAACATTTGGTCATGTGAGGCCTTTTATCTCCTAGCATGACACCTATTAATTTCTCAGTTCCCTTTAGAAATTGTCACTTTGAGCAACTGGCACGGCATTCCTAAAGGGCCATTAGAATAGAATGTCAAACCTAATAATTTGGATCTCTAGGAAGAAGTTCCATGGCTTTGGTCTTGTGACCAGTCCTGGGTAAATGGCCAAACATGTACTTTCAAAGGATTGAACTCATCTTCTCCATTTGGAAGACACTGCATTCACTCTACAAAACATCCTGAGAGGGGGCCTCATTTCTCTAGTTTCACAGATGAGCAAACTTATGCTCAGAGATGTAAATCACCTTGCCTCAGTTCCAACACCTGGGAAGTGGCAGGACTTGAATTCTGTTTCCTAAGCCTTTCTGCTCACTCCACCCCAGGTGCTTTGGCTTTGAAATTGTGTTAGTAAGCTAGCATCACCTTAGCTTCGTGCTGAATGATTTCAAGGGAGCAAGAGTTTTAGAGGTAGAGGTTAACATTAATTTGTAATTTACATAAAACCAATGGACTATACAATCATCATTTCACCAATGGCTATACACAGACAAATTTTTTTCTAAGGTACAATGGTCCAAAGCACTCCCCTGTCAGTCCAGACCTCCAGGTAGCTGGTTCACAACCTGGTGGATGTGGATCAAAAAATAGTAAAGGCCACTGGGAGGCATCCAACCCTGACTTACTAAGGAGGCATCCGCCTCTCTGCCATATCTAGAACGTCTTTCCTCTTCTATCAGGAATTGCAGCTGCACATTACTTACTTCTAAGACCCCTCAGCTATACTAGAAAAACAAAATGATTTACCAGAGCACGTCAACAATGCTTAAAATAGAAATATAAAGTAATTACAAGTGACAACCTTCAAATTGTAGTGAGGCTTAAAAGCAACGTTTTCTCTTGTCTCAGGAGACAGGTGGGTGCTGCCACCCTCTGAGGAGGCTTATGACATGGATGGGGATTTCAGGAGGGAAATGAAGAGGACGTTTTCTTTGGTGTAGACAACAGATTATCTTTAGTCACATGAAAAATATAGATTTGTATGGCGAGGGAATAAATCTGGACAAATGGCAGGGTTTACCTTTTTTTAAGAAAGCACTTGCTTTGATGGTGGGTTCACTGTGTTTTGGCTTGAAGGAATGATAACATGAGATCATATACGGCTTTGCATGCTAATTAGATTTAGTACCCCAGCCAGGAAATTTTTTAGGCTCTGTAAAAAACCTACACTTATAATGAACACTTCCCAAGAAAATGAATACATAGTATAGAAAGGCCTTTCCCAGTAACTGATAAGATGCTCCCAGGAAAGAGAAGAAAAGATGTCCAAGGATCTGGAAGGAAAAAGGCAGTCCTGACAGCACACCACTGAGAGCTTCCAGAATTCTCATGCAGCCAAAATCACCATGACCAGCCACCTTCAGATCACGGTCGCAGCAGGCTGGCATGGGGGACAGTGCAGTGTGACACAGACTACCTGTGGAACCTGGGTCCTACCTCAGACGTGCTCATGGTGAGGGCTACTGCCTCATTCCCTTTGAGCTCTAGTTCCCGCATCTGTACACTGCGGACAACACTGGCCACTGCAGCGGGTCGAGGTGGGTGAATATGAAAATGAGCAGGCGACACATTCATTAAAGTCCTTCCACTGCGTATGTTCGGTAGCACTTACCTACTACGGTTACGCAGTTCTGTGACTGTTAACCTTTTCTTTTATGCTTAAAAAATTCATAGTAACATGGTGTTTATATAAATCCAGTCTTCCCTTTCCCCTATCTTCTGTAAGCTCTGCCTCAGCTAAGCTGCTACACTCATCCTAACACAAGGGCCACCAGCCTCCCATTGTCTCTGTGCTCTCTGTTGGCATTTTAGATCCTCAGTCATGAGCGGCTCTTTGTTCAACTGCTTGTATCACCAATTTCATTCATAGACAATTTGATTGGAGTTTTGGGGGATAAGGACTGTCCTTTTCCTATTTCTATCCCCAGAACCTGGCATAGAACCATGTACAACTGAACTGCTATGTAAGAAAGTTTGAATGAATGAATAACTGGAATATTTAATGCCTCGAATAAGTGAAGTGTATTATATGCCTCTGAATAGTTCATTCACTCCTTACTCAAGAAACATGTATATTACTTTTAGTTTTCAGAACACTTTGCACTTTTGTTTTCAATTGCAGAACGTATTTTCATAACAAAAAAGAAATGAAACCTTAACCCCAGTTCTGAGTAACAACACTCATCTTTTTCCTCGAGAGCTCCCTTCCTGGCTTTCCATGAAAGTCGTGCCAACATCTGCTATGAGGGGGGAGATACACTAGACAGGGTCTGCACAATCTTTTAGGAAAATCACAACAATGGGGCTGGTTTCACATTCAAAAAATGACCAGGAAACATAAAAGTGATCAAGAAAAGAACAGGGAGAGTAAGAGAGCAAGATGAAGGTGGGGAGTACCACAGGTGGGGCATCTCGGCTCAGTGCCACCTGGTACTGTCACAAGCACACATGCAGTTCTTATGTGCTTCACAGTGATCTTAGAATGTTACATAGATTAACTATTCCTCATGGCAACTTTCCCTATTTTAAACATAAGGACATGAACATAGAAAGACTAAGTAATTTGCTGCAGATGACTCAGCTAGTAAATGTCAGAGCAGGAATCTGAACTCGGCAATCTGGCTCCAGAATCCCTGCTTGCCACCTAACATTAGACTGCTTCTTGGACACGACAATCCTGAGAATCCAATTATTATCATGTGTATTTTTTAAATGGGGAAGTTGAGATTCAAAGAGACTCAAACTTGACCGAAGTCCACCAGCTCACTCGAAGGAGTGCACGATTCAAACTGAAGTCTGCTTGATTTCAAAGCCCACATGATTTTCACTCTACTCCTGGGACCTCCCGTATAGTATTTTCTATCCTCACAGGCTGAGCAAAAGATGATTCATCGTTTTCTCTGCTGAGCATCTTGCTAAGCTCAACTGGTGAATATCAAGGTGTAATTTTACTCATGAAGCATGTCTCTGGTCTCTTCCCCAATGTGGAGATCAGATTCTCTGATGACCAGGGTTCCTTGAAGTCAACAGGGCTTCACAAACATTGATTTGTTGCCTGCTGGATGCCTGGTAGTATAGAAAGTACTTGGGAAGCACAATGGACGGCATGTAGCCCAGCCTGGGAAGTGTTCCCAGCCCTTACTGAAAACATAGGCCCTCATACATGGAGACAAGATTTGGGAGAAAAAGCCCAAAGCCCTAAAACACTAGTACACCTTCTTAATGTAGAATTAGAGCTAGAAGGGGCTGCCCCACCAGAAAAGCAAAAGAGCCTATGCTAGCAGTGACTGGTTGCCTTGAAGTGGGAATAAAGGGTCCTGAATTCACTCAGTGAACCTAGAGCAATGGCAAGTGTATTTGCTGTCCTTTCCAATGCCTGCTGACTCATGGCAGCTTTGCTCTACTCTCCGGGGATAAGGGTAAAGAAAATACCACAATAACTCTGCTTTGGGTGTGGTACCATCATTACTTCATTATTCACAGGTGATTTCCTATTCCAGTTCTCAACACTGTCTTCTTCCTAATTTTCAATTGTGAATGTTTAATTGCACAAGGTCCATTATTATCATACATTTTCTCAAAGCCTTTGTAGGATACAAAATTTTTTAAGTTACTACTGCTATCTTAGGTACCTTCCAGAATCCTCTGACTCACTTTTATATGGTTTCTTTCTTTTCTTCTTCCCAAAGGGTCTTGAAGGGGCTTACAATACAAATGCATTCAGTCAATGAGCCCAAAGAAAGAAATTGGAGCAGAATATAAACACCAGGGAGGGAAGGAGGGAGGTACAGGCATACCCCAAACCAGAGACCAGCCTCAGTGACGGGCATTTAACTTAGCACGAAGCTTTCTGGGCATCCCTAGAACGATCATTTAGACTGTCATCACCTCAGTCGGCTTTATTACAGTTATGGGCTCTTAGTCACATAGTTGAAAAATAAGAATGCCTCTGTTTTTTCCAATGGTGGCTCACTGTGTTTCCCTTAGCTCCCCGGCTGGGGTTAAATCGGGCAAATTTCCCCAGTGAGATGACCCGCTGTGGCTCCATACCCCTCACATTCCCCTTAAGTCAGAGTCCACGCCTGCTAACATAATAGCCTGACATGCTGCCCAGAGTCCTTGAAGGTACTATTTTTAGCAACAGGGCCATGTGGCACACAGTCTAGAGTGACTGTATCTCACTCCATCCAATTTTCTTTTCAACGGGACCAACTTTAATTAAAAGGGGTGAACACATCCCCAGATCAGACAAATTCCCACTTTGGACTATAGAACCCAAAGAAGTGACATTTTTAAGAAACCCCTTCGGAATCCTGGAATGAAAGGCTTCGGAGGTAGGTTATTGAAATGACTGATCTCCACCTGTCCCTGCCTCTCCCTGCCAAAGGAAGATGGGATATGGACAGTCGGCAGGCACAGCAGAGGTAGCCTGAGCTGGGAATAGGAACAGCAAAGCTGACAGCTGTGCTTTTCTGCACCAAGCACCCTGGGAAAAATCAACACTTGGGCAGCCCTGCTGCCATCTGTGGAGTTTCTACAGCAGACAGGTTATTTATAGAAACTTGTTTGTGCAAAGCCAATATTTACCTGTCGGGGCTGTCAAAATTTACATTTCATCTGTGCCATTAGCCTGCTGTTTCCCTGTCAATAATGGAAAGTTCCATCACTAGGAAGGGAGACTGGGGGGCAGCTATGAGACTACAGTCCCGTCCCAGTAAGTGAGAGAATGAGTGGTATTCATGGTTACAGGGTAAGTGCAACTGTCATCCAAGTGGCCACTGGACCCTCCTGCTATGCTATGAAGACAAAGAGTTGTCAGGACCCAAAACTGGAATTTTCCCAACTGCTTCTTTGTAATTTAATCTTCAAAGCCACCCCTGATTAAAATGAGAATGGCATTTTCTGCAACCATCTCTGTGTTCGTGTTGCTCCATGCCTTCCAAAGGACTCTAGTTATCTATGGTAAGTATGAGGGGTTGGGGGCTCTCCCTAAAAACCCACTTTCTTCTAAAACCATCAAGATCCTCCATTTTTCACTGAAAATAGTAATCTCTTCTACTTCTCTGATTATCCTCTTCAGTCTTTTGGGAGTTCATCTTCTCCTGCCTGTCCCTTAAATGCAGATGCACAGTCCTGGTCCCTTCTCTTCTCACTCCCCACCTTCTTCCTCGGTGAGATCATCTATTCAAATGACTTGACAATTTTATCTAATTCTTGTCACTCCAATTTCTCCAGCCCATCTCACTCACCTTGTCTCTCTAGGCTCTTCAGCAAAATTTAAAAACAATCACAATGCATTAATTTATTTTTTAATTTATTTTATCTTTTTGTTTATTTTTTAAACATTATTTTAGATTTGGGGGTACATATGCAGGTTTGCTACATGGAAATACTGCACAATGCTGAGGTTGGGACTTCTATCGAACCTGTCACCCAAATAGTGAGCACAGTACCCAACAGGTAGTTTTTTAAACCTTGCCCTGCTCCCTCCCTGCTTTGGGAGTCCCCAGTGTCTACTGTTTCCACTCTTATGTCCCTGTGTACCCAACGTTTAGCTCCTACTTATAAGTGTGAACATGCGGTATTTGATTTTGATTCTGTATTAATTCACTTTCTAGCTTTGAACAGGACAGTATCTCCATCTGGATGTGCCCAAAGCAGTTCACAGCTAGTTCATCCACTGAGCTATTCACTCCCTAATCCTGGTGTGCTCTTATTCTCAAATTCTCTATCTCAATTGGAGGTACTATTACCCACCAATAAATCATCCCCAGTTTCTCATTCTCCAACTCAGTCTCCATCACATCATATCAACCACCCAAACCTGTTGATCCCACATCTGAAACATCTATTGACCACATTCCCAATCTGGGCCATGACGTTGATTAGGTGTTTATCTCCTAGCTTGGATCAGACATTGGCCTCCTACTCTTTTCAATCCAAAGAGTTTTCTTTCCAAAACACAGATCTGATCATGTCTTTCCTTAGCCTAAAATATTTCTGTAGTCTTCAATAACCTTGGGTCAAAGTCTGAACTACACAGCAATTTATACGAGGCCCTTCCTAAGCTGACCTCACCTCACCCACTGCATTTCTTGCCCCTTTCCTCCTCACACTCTGACCAGTGACCTAGAAGCATCCTTCTCTCTTCTGGCCTCCACCCAAGAGGCCACTCCCTCTGCCTGGAATATTTCGTCATCTCCCCACAACCACGTAGGCCCTGGGGATTCTTTTCCTAGATGACTCTCTGTCTTCCTTCAGGATGTAGCCCAAGTTTATTTAATTGAATAATATGGCAAAATTAATGAAGGTCGAGTTCCAGTGACATAAGCTAGGCAAACACTTGTCTATCACAGACACAGTCAAGTGAGTTATTGTGTATTCTTTGACTTACTATCCCCAACTCCTATGTCGGTTCCTAGCATGCAGGCGATGCTCAATAAATGTAGTTTGAATAGATAAGTGGTGAAAAACATAACTAGGATCAAGAGGTACTTGATTTTATATAAAATATTTATCTTAGAGAAGCTTATAAATACTTGAGAGGACAAACACTTGGTTCTTAGAATCATTTAGAGGGGTAGACAGTGGGTGGGGTGGGGAGGGTCACCGTGTCCTGCACTGGTGGGTTGGGTGAAGGACACTAAGGCAACATGCGGGACCCAAGTTGACATCATCGTGTGCAGAAGACGCCAGACTCCTTCAACCAAAGTCCAGAGTACGGAGAAGATTTCACATTGAGTTAGAATGTCATCTATGCACCAGGCACTTGGCATACATTGTCCTTTTATCCTTACAAAGGTTCTACAGAGCACATCATTTCATCTCTTTTACAGATGAGGAAACTGAGGTTCAGAAAAATTAAACCAACTGTATAAAATCACACAGCTCCTACCCCTCCACAGAGCAGTAACTTCCTCCATACCACAACAGTCTCTACCATTTATTGAACTCTTGACTGTGTGCCAGGTGCTACTTGAACCATTTTAGATTATCTCATTTTTTTCTTACACTATAACCCTACAATTATCTCCTTCCTATGAAGAAGGAAACTGAGGGCTACGATACAAACCCAATTCTCACTGTTCCGAAATCCGTGCTCTTAACCACCATGCTATATATATCAAGATGCAAAAGGGCTTCGAACATGTTCCCACCATACAGCAGAGCCTCTAGGATATGCTCCCTATAGAAGGTACTGCTCACTCACTTTTTTTTTGTTTGTTTTTGAAATGGAGTCTCACTCTGTCACTCAGGCTGGAGTGCAATGGTACAATCTTGGCTCACTGCAACCTCTGTCTTCTAGGTTCAAGCAATTCTACTGCCTCAGCTTCCAAAGTAGCTAGGATTATAGGCACCCTTCACTACGCCCAGCTAATTTTTGTATTTTTAGAAGAGAAGGGGTTTCACCATGTTGGTCGGGCGGTCTTGAACTCCTGACCTCAGGTGATCCACCCGCCTTGGACTCCCAAAGTGCTGGCATTACAAGCGTGAGCCACCATGCCTGGCCTGCTCACTCACTCTTCAAAGCTCTCCTAACACTTTTTCACCCTATGGTAGAGGTACTTACTTCAATCTGCCTTGCGTGATAGGAGACCCTATCACTGAACTGGAAACTCTGCAGGGTGGACACCACTTCTTATTCCACTGTGTTTCCCTCACATCCCCTTGCCTTGTGCCTTGGCCACAAATGGAGGATATAAGTATCTGTTGATTTCCAGGGAGACACACACAAGAGCTGAAAAGACAGGTGGAACTTCACGGAATGTTCTCATCTGGTTTCCCTGATGACAGACCAGCTGAAGAGCCCCCTTCTCAGTGTGCATGGTCACACTCTCTCTCCGTGTCAGACATCAGGCCAGGTTCTCTTGCTCTGTCCTCTTCACTCGGTCTAGGCCAGGGTTCTTCAAAATTGGCACTACTGACATTTGGGTCAGATAATTCTATGTTGTGGGAGCCTGTCCTGTGCATTGTAGAATGTTTAGCAGCATCTCTGGCCTCTATTCACTAGGTCTCAATGGTCCCTCACCCCCAACCCAGATGTGACAAAACTATCTCCAGAAGTTGCCAAATCCTCTCATCCCCATGGCAAATCCCTCCTGTTCATTGTAGAATGTTTAGGAGCATCTCTGGCCTCTACTCACTAGATATCAGCGCCCCCCTCCCACCCCACCCAGATGTGACAAACAAAACTATCTCCAGACATTGCAAAATCCTTCCTCCTGTTTGAGTACTACTGTGTGGTCTCATGCCAATCACACAGACAATGCAAACATCTTTCAAAGCAAATCTCCAAAGTCCCATGGCTAAGCTGGTTCTGCAAAATTAGCTTCTCAGATTTAGGTTACGGCTCTTTCGGTTGGAGTTCCCTTGTTCTATGTTCGCCCCATGCTCCTATACATCTCATTTCCATTCTCCCCATCTAACTCACCACTTTTTTTCAGCATTTAAATCTAGAAGATACAGCTCCCTGAATATCCTAAACAGACACAGAAAACAAGAAACAATGTACTATTCAAGACCCACCATCAACAAGGTGCGAGGGACAGCTGGAGATGAATGACTCCTGACTGGCTGGGCTGACTGGCATGCTCATTATTAATGTCTGTGAGAGACAGAGGTGATGCTTCCTTCAGCCCTGTGAGCAAGACTCAGGAACTGAGCAACCCACAGTAGCTTTTTATGTAACCAGCCCACCTTCTCTGCAGGAGATGAGCAGAGTTAAAAGATCTGTTTTCCTTCCTATTCCCTCCTGCAGTTCACTCTTCACAGTGGGTGACTGGGCAAAAGGTCACTCACCACCAAGCCACAGGTTTCTCCTATTTTCTCCTGGGCCCCTGGCGACTCCTGTCTTCTGTTTCTGTCTTTGGTTCAACCCCTTGGGCTGTCTGTGTTTCATGGCGCCAGGCAATTTATCTCTTTTCTCCTTCCTAAGGTGAAGGTAACAATTATACATCTTTAATCAAGGCTGGGGACTGACTTAATATTTTTTTCTGATAGGAATGCTGCTCTTCCTGCAGACTGAGTCACTTAGGTATTTCTCAAATGTTCACTGCACACAGGACATTGTGCTAGAGGGACAGAGCCCTTATGGAGATCAAAGCAATGGCTCCTTGATCTCCATGAGGGCTCAGGGGTCTGGGCTGAACTGAGGACTGGCCCACGAAGACAAGCTGAAGATGGACTCCATGAAGCTGTTTACAGTGGATTTTCAAACCCAGCATGTTACAGAGTGTCTGAGAGGAAGGCCGAGAGGGCATGTCCACTTCTTGCCTCTCTGGAGCAGTAAACGACCCATCCATCTACCCAGTTCCTGAAGCCAGACACCAGGAAGTCAATCACGATTCCCCCTCTCTACCACTACCCCTGCCCACACCCCTAATCAGTCAACAAGTCTTTTTGAGCTTATTTCTAAAATATATCTCACAAGTACCTTCTTACCTTATTCCTACTATTGCCACCTTGGTCCAGGCCACCTCCATCTACTTCTTGGACCTGTGCATCCGCCTCCTTCCTGGTCTCCCACTTCCATTCTTAAGCCACTCCAATCTACTCTGGACTCAGCAATAGAGATCATCTTGAAAGGGAGTCCAGATCAGTGCAAGGCATTGCTTAAGATGCTTCAAGGGCTTCTCAAACTAGATTAAAATCCTGTCCCTTCACTTTGGTCTGCAAGAGCCTATCTGATTTAATCCCTGCCCACATCACCAACACTTGGCTCTGGCCAAAATGGTCTTGGTTTCAGTTCCCCAAAAAAGCCAAGCTCTCTCCTGTCTTTGCTCATCTGGACCCTCAGCCTGGAAGGTGCTTTCCTCCACACTTCACATACCTACCTCCTTCCCATCATGCAGGCATAGCCTAAATCACTGGTTCTCAATCTAGGGTGGCCACTGGAACCACCTGGAGGGCTCCTTAAATACAGACCACTGGGGGAGTCTCTGATGAATCAGACTGAAGTGGGTCTGAAATACGGTCTGAGAATCCGCATTTCTAGCAGGTTCTCAGGCAATGCTGATGGTGTTGGTCCAAGGACTACAGTCTTCTCTGGCCATGCTATTCAAAATATGGTGCCCACTCCTAGTAGATTCTGTCTCTGTCTCCTTTTGTTGACTTCATAGCACTTCTTACACTTGAGACCACGTTGCTTTGTTTATTCTTCTGTTTTTCTTTTACATGTCTTCTTTGCTAGAAACTTCCATGAGGTCAGAACCATGTTTTTCTGGCTCTGAATTATGTCTCCAGTGACTGCTGCAGAGCCTGGCATACAGTAGGCACTCAATAGATGTTTACTGAAGAATGATTAAATGAAGGTGGGTTTAAAGGCCAAAGCAAGGGACTCTGAAGTCAAAGACCTCTATGTGGAAGTCAGGAAGCGTATTAGAGAAGGATCTGGTGAGGAAACAGGAAGCAGGGAGGAAGGTCTTGGCACCAGTAGTATGTCCCCGGATGGAGGGGGCATGACTGCTGAACAGGTGCATCCCACACAAACCCACGCCAGAGAGATGCTCAGTGTCTCTGAGGCCTTCATCCACTCCCAAGGGCAGCCACTGGGCTCGGTGTGGAACATGCATCCTGAGAAGAAGCTTCCAGAGGATCCAGGCAGATTTGAAAGGAAATTAGTCAAAGAAGCCATCAGAGGCCCTGTAATTTAATGTTCTGCTTGGTAACCTCTTAGTGATCTTTCTGTGTACCCAGGGGCCAAACACAGCACATGGCCACAGGAGGTGGGAGAGAGATGGAGCCGGTGATGGAAGCACTGGTGGCATTTTAATGAATGCCTCCAAGAGCAAGTGGGGCGGGGAGATGAGCACAGCGAAAGATGACACTAATGAATCTTATCCAGCTGTGCAGGTTTAAGTGATTAATGCCCAGCACAGAGCAAACGTTTGATTAATAAGGCAGCACCTCCATATCATCACTCTAACCTTCTGAGGCTCCCAGGTAAAAGTGGCTCTTGTGAAAGGGACAGGATACATTCAAGTACAGTTCAAAGAAAAAAGAAATCACTCTAGACTCGGTTCTGAAAATGAATGAATGGGAAGCAGGAATTGTGATGATGCTTTTTCAAAAAAGGGGAAAAAACTGAATACATTCTTTTCCATCACAGAGTCTCAAGAGAGGTCCACTTACATAAGAGAAATTCTACTGGTGTGTGAATACCTGGGAAGGAAAAAAATATGCAGAGAGCAGAGGAGGAAGAGAGCAGTATCATCTCTTGGAGGAGATAGACCTCTTTGTTACTCCCAAAGCATTTCTTAGGTGACCCATTGGAGAGTGAACGACTCTCAAGATATTTCAATATAATAAGGTCAGCGTGCCAAATAATGGAAGGTACTACTCTCTCTCTCTCTCTCTTTTTTTTTTTTTTTTGAGATAGTCTCGCTCTGTCGCCCAGGCTAGAAGTGCAGTGGCACAATCTCGGTTCACTGCAAGCTCCCAGGTTCCCGCCATTCTCCTGCCTCAGCCTCCCGAGTAGCTGGGACTACAGGTTCCCGCCACCACGCCTGGCTAATTTTTTGTATTTTCAGTAGAGACGGGGTTTCACCGTTAGCCAGGTCTCAATGTCCTGACCTCGTGATCTATCTGCACCTCTCTTGACATACTACTCTGGAAGGTACTCCTCTCTTGACATTTAAATGGACATCACACAAGAGCCCTTAATTAGCTATGCAAATATTTTTAGGTCTGCAGCTGAAGTCTAAAAGCCCCAATTATTACAATCTGTCAGACATATGTTTATCATACAAGTATGTTAGATTCAAAGTAATTAAACTAGACAGAATAGATAAGCAATATTTTAAAAGGTGATCTAATCCTATCATTTACAGAAAATGTCAAAAATGTTGGTGCATATGCTTTTAAAAGTTTTTCTAAGCATGGTTGCAATATAATATTGTATATATTGTTTTCTAATCTTTTTAAGGTAACAATATTTTTATATGTAAATGATGCTTATACACCATCATCTTTAAGGACAACACAGTTTTTATTTATTTAACTGTTCCTCTACTGTTGAACATGTAACAATCTTAGCCACATAAAATGAATCCACTGAGATTCTGGCAACTTAAAGGTGTGTGTGTTTTGCATGTTGCTGAATGAATGAGTAGATTTCACTCTTCCCCGCTCCAACTCTGGTACAGTATATGGGGTATGTTTTGAGTGTGTGTGTGTGTGTGTGTGCGTGCGTGTGTGTGTGTGTATTAGTCATTTCAGTAGGAACTTTGGAAGAAGGGGAATTAAATGTTTCAATACAAAATTACTATCTTTATTTAGAAGCTAATTATCTTTTAGTAAAAATTGAAAAGCTGTTTTTTACTCTCAACTCCATGCCTCCAACTTGGACCCTTGCTCTGATCCCTAGGCAGGATTTCCAAATTCACTGTTGTTGCTCAGAAGAGCATCTACATACTAGTTCCTGAGGGGTAAGAGTTCTTCATGATCTGGACAGCAGACCCCACACAGCAGGATCTCACAGAGCCTGAAGCACTCACTTCATCTTCACAGCAATGCTGCAACCCAGGTGCACCTTCCTCATTCACAGGTGAGAAATTGGAGGCTTGGAAAGTAAAGGAATTAATGGGGGTCACAGAAGCAGAAGTATCAGAATTAGGGTTCTGGCCAAATGTTTGGGTCACCTTCCAATGCATCACAGATGTTCCCTGAGGCAGTGGTGTGGGGGAAGCAGGGACAGAAGGGGAGGTTTTGGAAGGCTGTTAGCCTGATTCCCACCCAGGGACACTGCTGACAAATGAACGGTCAATGTGATGGGAGAATGCAGTGGGTTTGAATTTCCGCTAGCAGCAAGCAGGGTAATCTGTTCTTGAATCCTCCACCCCAAGCATACCACAGGAGTTCAAAAATGCTAGCACCTCCTTTATTTGGTGCAGGAGAACAAGGCCAATCTCAGCTGGGGTGCCTGTCAAAGAAGACCTTCAGAAGCCTAGCAAGGGGTGCTTGCATTTTCTCTCAGAAGGTGAGTCCAAGGTTTTATTAATGGCTGGGCAACTTCTGGCCTGATTTTACTGGATGCACATAACTTTTAAGATCTTTTAGGACAGTTTCTACAAGAAAATGGTCTCGGTCCTCCTTCCTCGCAACTCATGAGATGTCTGCTCAAAATGCAGATTCTTAAACCCTGTCCCAATCCCATTAAATTAGGAAATCTGGAGATGGTTCCCAATATTTGATGTTTTTACAAGCATACCAGGTGAGACATGTTTCTGCATCCCAGAAGCTTGAGAAGCATTCAATGAGCCATTCATTGCATAACCTGTGACCTTGAAGTTGTAACAAAGCTAAATTCTCAAAGTATACCAAGAGATCAGGAGGACTACCAGCTCCCATTTCTACAGCATTTTATGGCACACAAAGGGGTTCTCTCATGCCTCACACGTAGTATCTTAGGAGCCTCAGAATAGCTCATCACCTCCCTCTACATGGCGGAAGGCATGAAACTCCAGGAGGTCAAGGGACTTTAGTCTAAGGTCGAGTAGCTCCTAACTGGTCACACTAGTAAATAAACCCTCCTCTCAGCTCAAATCTTCTTTTCCTATACTATCTGTTTCTACACTACAGTTTCTCTACAGCTGCTTCTTTTTCTACACTATCTTATCTCCCTTCAAACTCAGCACTATACCCCTTGGCTCCCATTCACCAAAAGATACAGAATCTATTTTCAAGCAGAAATTCCAAAGTAAAGGTACTTGGAAAAACCACATACTGAACAGGTGTAAAACCTTCCTTTATGAAAACACCCACCAGATAAATTATTTAGACTTGTCATAGAAAAATGGGCCAATTCTGCATTATTTCAGTAATCTGATTTCTTATATCCTGGAGTATGTAAGTATCAAGTAAATATGTGTTCTCTGCACCATCTTGGAAACACATATACATCTTTTTATTCATCCTAAATCTGTCAAAGGTTGGGTGCCAGGAAACTCACAGAGTCTTTTCCATATGTAAGGATCCAAATCACTTCTTTCTGTCCGTTGCTACTTCCCCAGGGTCCCAAAGTCTACCCTATTCGTGCCCTTAATCCTTCACTCAGGCTATTGCCTCATCTTTAAATTCCTTCCTGACACCCTCTAGCCCATTCCTATCCAAAATGGGTGGTAAATTCTTGATATCCTTCAAAGTCTAGTTCAGATATCTCCATTCTTGTTCTTTGTAGGATCCCAGCTCCCTACTCACCCAAGAAGATAAACTGTTTTTACTCCTCTGTTTCAGTCTAATGCTAACTCAACAGGGCTACTGGATTCCACGTTTCTCTCCTCTGCTAGACCATTCGATGCTTTAGAAGATCCCTTTTTCATGTTTAGATCTCTATCTCTTAGCACACTGTGTGATGCAAAATAGGTGTCCATCTCAAATTTATTTATCGCAGTATCTGTTCCCTTTCTGAAAGCCTTTTCTTGTCTAGGGTGCCCTGAAGGCTACACATATTTCTTGGAGGCTGAATAGGTATACTTCTTGCTTCTGCTTTCTGCTTCCAGACTACTATCCTTTCCACTTGCTAATCTCTTGCCCAGTTCCTCTGAGGTGCCTGCCATGGGACTACAGCCTTCCTTATGTTACTTATTCTCCTTTTGGTCATGCCACAATCCATTGATGATTTTCTTATCTTTCTCTTAGGGCAGAATCTATAATTCCCTTCAAATTCTGCATTTGCCTTCTTTTCTTTTTTGAAATAAAATAATTAAGTCAGAAACTTTCAAAACAAGGTCTTATTCTCTTCTACATCCAAGAAGTAATTTCAGATCCAAATGCCATCAGATCAATCATCATGTTACATGTTTGTAAAGGACAATTCTGAAATAGACTAGACTGCATATAAAAAAAAGGTCACTTTATTCAACAAGTTTTATTTTATAGCTCAAAAATACACCCAGGCGTACAAGAAAACTAATTAGACTTTAAGACTACCAAGTGATGCCATCTTGTGACAGCTTATAGTGACAAAGCTTTTTAGCAGTTGTGAAAAAGACTTTCATCAAAAATATGTTGTTCCTATATAAAAATCATCAATTGGGCAATTTTTTTAAACGACGACTTTGAAATGGGAAGAGTGAGAAAGTGGAACTTAATGAGTAAATAATCAGTAGCCTACAGGTTTAATTACAATGCCGGAAAAAATGGCAAGAAATCACGAGCCAAGGTAAGCGCGCGTTGATTGCCGTTTCCCAATAACTACTCTTCTGGTAGCCTGTTTCCCAAGTCCAAAATGCTCAGTGGCGAGCAAAGAAAAATATCATTTCCAAGTTATGTTCCATGGTAATGTTGTCGATTTCCCACAAACTGTGATCTCCCCAACAGATAGCCAAAGCTATTTAAGGGCTGTCAGCCTTGTTTCTGTGGAGAGGATGGCACCAGCTCTTTTCCAATGTAAATATGAAGTGCTCTCCATGAAAACAGTATTTGTGGAAGCATTCAACCAACTTAGTAATTCTGAAATGCATTCAGGCAAAGACCCCAGTCGCTGAGTGGTGATTTCCTAATCTAGAAAGTAATGAGCAAATGAAGGGGTATGGCTCCTGGAAACCTTGAGGTTGCCTTTGACAGGATTGAGGCTAAGCCCTTGCAGCTCTGCAGCCCCTACTGGACCACTGCTCCCCCCTCCTGCTTCCAGACCACCATCCTTTTTACTCCCTAACCCTCTGCCCAGTTCCTCTGAGGTGCCTGACATTATACTACCCACCATCCCTCTATATGGAACTTACTGTCCACCTGGTCATGCCATAATTCATTGACGATTTTCTTACTCTTCCTTCTCTTTATCATCATTCTTAGTAACTTCAATATCCTCACACATGATCTATCCACAAAGTCCTCATGGTGCCCTGAGCTTCTGGTGCAATTTTCACTCTCCCTTCTCCAATCTTGCCCACCATAAATACCAGTCCTAACAAGTAGCTACATTTAGTGCTGAGTATCCCATTCTCCTGTCTGGAAGCAGCCCTGTTGCACCTCTTATTCCTGGGCACCTCAGTCAGGAGCAGGAGCCCAAGACTCCATCCAGCTTATCCCATAACACCCAGGTTTTCACAGATCCACTGTGTCAAAGGCTCTGCTTACTCCCTAATTTAAGCTCCTATCTCCCTACTTCTCTACCATCACCAAACCTCTCCAAGGTGCCTTTTGGACCTCAGGGTCTGTCATCAGTAAATTCTCATATATCTTCTCTAGGCATTTGCTTCTCTTTCTTGCCCTGATAGAAACCTAGCTGACTCTCCAGGCAACTGCTATTCTCTTGCAGCCTCCTAAGTTTTTTGTCCCACACCCTTGGTATTGCTGGTCTTGAAGGCCAGATAGGTGTGCCTCTTGCTCTTCCTTTCTGCTTCCAGACCACCATCCTTTTTACTCCCTAACCCCCTGCCCAGTTCCTTTGAAGTGCCTGACATTATACTACCTACTATCCCTGTTTATGGTACTTACTCTCCACCTGGTCATGCCACAATTCATGGATAATTTTCTTACCCTTCTCTTTATCATCATTCTTAGTAACTTCAATATCCTCACAGATGATCTATCCAGTATCTAGCTTCTCAGTTCCACAATCTCCTCAACCCAAAGATCTCGTCCTTTATAATCTCCTAAAGCAGACTTTGCTGTGATTGTAGCCTAAGCGCTGTCATTGACAATACAGAACCATTGCTGAAGTCTTAAGTTTACAAGCACCATCTCTTGTCTTTCCAATTCACTCTTTCTAGTATGCCCATTCTGTGGAGTCCTGATTAGATAAGTAAACAACAAGGAAGATGCCCCAGGTGTGGAGAGAACATTTGTTCTGAGAGAAGGCTAACCACCAACAACCCGCTGACACAACATCCTGTTCCCAAATACCTTGCTTTGCATGTAGCCCCAGCAGCACAAACTTATCTGTAGGTAGCCCCTCCAGCACCACCCTATTAAAACTTCCCTCCAGATCCTGTCTCTTTGCAGACAGCTCCTTCTCTGCTGTGCTGCCCATTGCTTTAACTCACTACTGTCTTTGTAAATTATCTTACCACCCACCATGCTGGCTCCAATCAGTTGCAACTTGCAACACATTCCAAAAGTTCTTTGATCCTACTGTGACTTTTAATATTGCCACCTTTTCCATCACCCCATTCATGGCTTCACTTTCCTCATTACCTAACTTCTATTCCATTATAATTATAATCTCTCCTTTTATATTCATGAATACATCCCCAGCACCTCTTCTCTCTATCATATTTGCTTAGCAAAACCAACCTTGCTTAAATCCTATTCTCTGCCTCCTCCACCCACCTCAACAGCTGAACAGGCTGCAGAAAAGCATACAATGGTGCTGTCTGATCTCATTTTAAATTTATGACCTGAACTAACAAGAGAGTTCTTAGTTCTGTTTGAAATCTGACTGTATTTTTCTAGCTGATTCACTCTTCACACAACTATGTACAGCTTCTCCTCTATTCACAAACCTCCAGAGTCCTTCCCTCCCTCCTTTTTCATCAGATAACTTAGATCCTCATTTGACTAAGAAACTAAAAGCAATCATAAGAGAACTCCTATAATCAGGCAGTGAATCAGAGCTGAATCTGCTCTCACTGGGGGCACCAGTGACCTCCATGAGGTCAAATCTGATCACTTGTCATCTTCATTTTACAACAGAGTTTGAAACAGCTGATAATGGCCTCTTCCTAAAGAGCCTTTCTTCTCTTGGCACTATAAAACACCACACTTGTTGGTTGCATACTTCTTGCTTCCTAGCATCACTTCCTCAGTCTCCCTTGCTAGGTGTTTCTCATCTTCCTGACTCTATTGGAATGACCTGAGTTTGGCCCTTGGACCCCTTCCCTGTCTTCACTCACTTTTTAGTAGAGATAGGGTTTCACCATTTTGGCCAGGCTAGTCTTGAATTCCTGACCGCAAATGATCTGTACACCTTGGCTTCCCAAAGCATATAATCTCATCAAACAAAGAGAATTAACTCCCAGGAAAGACCAGAGGTGACATCCACACCCGGCCTACAGGAACTTTGTCTTAGTCTATTGTCTGTTCCTCCTGTCCATTCATCTCCCCTAAAAACCATTTACTTTTCCTCTAAATATGCCTACAGCCCCCAGTTCCCTCTTTCAAATGAGAAGGGGACATGCATTTCTAAATCTCATTGAGCTATTGGGTACCCACTTTCCTGTGATGCCCCCACACAGGTAATAACTTTATTTTCCTTTTCTCCAGTTAATTGGTCTACTGTCAGTTGATGTCAGCAGACTCAATTATGGAAACTTCAGAGGGTGGAGAGTAAATTCCCTTTGCTCTAACACTAGCTCTCTGACTGAGTCCACTCACAGGCCTCTCCTTGTTCACTGCCTTCCAGGCACAATGACTGACTGGCTTCTTAAAGTTTTATTTTATTTTATTTTTTTGCCTTGCTTTTTAAATAAACACTCCAAGTTTGCTGTCCACCTCAAGCCCTTTAAAGCCTGTTCTCTCTTTCTGAAATGCTCTTCCCCCGGCTGTAGTTCTGTAGCTCTCTCTTCACAGTTCAAGGGTTACCTCCTTGGAGAAACCAAGCACGACTGAAAAAGCAGCCCCCATCCCCCCCACTCTCTCACCCCTTAAACCTTCTTTATTTTTCTTCTATGACACTGCTATGACCGGACAATATTATCCACCCATCTATCTATACTGTGAATACTTACATCTTATATTTTAAGAAATAACCATTCAACAAACTGAAAATAGCACTGTAAAAAGACAGCTTGGAGATCCCTTGAA
Organism: Rhinopithecus roxellana; assembly: GCF_007565055.1. Taxonomy (NCBI): domain Eukaryota; kingdom Metazoa; phylum Chordata; class Mammalia; order Primates; family Cercopithecidae; genus Rhinopithecus; species Rhinopithecus roxellana. The sequence continues at coordinate 90,236,668 of NC_044554.1, forward strand.
CTAGATTAAGACTTCGATGAAGATCAGTGTTACGTAAATGACAGGCTACATAAATGACACACCTGGTCAAATCAAACCAATCCACTGGGCCCTATGCAAAGCAGACACCACCTCCTCCAGCGTCCCAATACAAGCAACCACTTTTCTGCCACACATGGGGTTTCTCTTTGTTCAAATCCCCCTTCCTCTGTCTCTGTATGGGGGATTGTTTTCTTCTTCCTTTCTTCTTTCTTGCCTAACAAACTCTCTGCTCCTTAAAACCACCCACGTGTGTCTTTGTAGTTTTATCTAAACTGTCGCAAGACCAAGGACCCTGGTGTCCTCCAGTCATTGATGCCGTATCAATAGCACAAAGCTTTGAAAACTCAGACAGGCTAGGAAAAAGTATTTTGCACTATTACAAGCTTCCTCTAGGTCAAGGATCACATTTCTCCTTCCCATATACCTTCTCAGAGAGGCCGGTTACACAAAATTCCATTCTTCATCATGCAGGCTTTAGCTCAGAAGATATTTACCCTGGGCCTGCCATCACCCAGGCACGGGGACACAGTATGAATAAGACAGAGACAGTCATTGTGGAAATTACATACTAGAGGAAAAAAGAGAAGGAAAAGCAACCAAAGCTGTTTCAAAAGCTAATCTCTCTATTTTTCAGAAGTGATATTAACAATATTAGTAGCCAAACTAGGAGTTCACATTACATGGTATGAAAATTACAGAGTTTTAATCCATTAAAATACTATAAGATTAGTGAAAGATAAAACAGAAAATAAAATGCTATTACTGCAATATCCTTTTCAGTTTCACAAAGTACTTTTTCTGAAAACTTCACCATTAATTCAATGGAAACATATAACTGCTCAAAAATCTTTTTTTCTTTTTGTTAATAGTTTGATATTTATGAATACGTTGCCTACACACAAATCATTAAATAGCTTTTAAGCATTTTTTTCATAAAGAACCTAAAATTTAAACATTCTACTTGAAAAAAAATAGTTTAACATAGTGCTCTAATAAGATTGAAACAAAATACCCCTCTTGCCCCTCTGTCCCACAGAACAGTACTTTCTACCCTGACCTTTAATGTGGCCAGGCATGTAAATAGTATTATCCCAGAGCAAATCCTCAATTCCAACTACCTGCTTTGTATTAACAGAGAAGCAAAAAATCCTGACTCAGCAAGAAAAGACTTCATACCTCAAAAATTGTGTTACTTAATTAAATTAGACTTCCTAAATGGAAATGATCTTTTAATCTATACTTGCAAACATGCTGCTTTTTGGTGAAATGCTTTTTAAATTATTCCTAAAATAATCACACTGTGCTAGAAAATTTTTGGCTGTAGCTTAGGGAAGTTTCCAGCTATAACTGGCCTCGTGACCTAGTGTCGGTTCCAAGCAGACCAGTTTCCACACTGCCCATTTTGGGGATATCTGAAGAGCCAAGCTGCTTGAACTGAAATCACAGTGGAGGTTTAAAGAATATCGATTCTCAGGCCTCAGCCTCGGTGACTTGATCCGGAAATGAAGGCCGGTATGTCCAGCTGAGGAGTTTGAAGTGTATCTAGAAAACAATTTGGGGCCATTAAAAACTTTGAGGCAAGCGAGTGCATCATGAGATGGACATGAAAATGAAGTATGAAAGATGGATTAACGTGGGAGCCAAACCCAAGAAGCAGAGAGCACTGAAGAAGTTCTGTAGGGACGCTGGGTCACTATAGAAAAACATCAGGGAAAGCTGAATGATGTGGGAAGAAGGTAAGCATGAGATTCAGGGAATTTTTCAGGAGACAGAATGTAGAGTTTAGTGACTAATTGGATGTGGTAGGTGTTGAGTAAACAGAAGGAGCTGAAAGTGCCTTCCATGCTCTGGCTTGAGTTAAGCATCTAAGGGAATTAATGGGGGTGGGGTGGGGGGTCAGAAGAAAAGCACAACAAAGGAGAATCTAAAATTCATGAGCTCCTTAGGAGCTTTGAAGTCCTCCTTCTGCAAAAAGGATAGCTTAGCATTGTCTGCAGTTAGCATCAATAAACAAGTATCTTACATAAAAGCTTTGGGTATGTGTGTGACTCAGTAAGACGCAGAATCACAAATCACTGTTCTCTCCACTACTAGAAAAATATTACAGAAAATTGGAAAAGTGAGAAAAGATATATTTAAGGAATGTTCACACAGTATTGTTGCTATAGTGTACAACTGAGAACAACCTATGTGTCAACTCTAGAAGACTGGTTAAATAAATCCTGATAGAGTTACACACTTGAGTGTCATGTAGTAATTAATAATGGCATCTTTGAGCCGGGTGCAGTGGCTCACGCCTGTAATCCCAACACTTTGGGAGGCTGAGGTGGGCAGATCACGAGGTCATCGAGACCATCCTAGCCAACACAGTGAAACCCTGTCTCTACTAAAAATACAAAAATTAGCTGGGCGTGGTGGTGTGCACCTGTATTCCTAGCTATTCGGGAGGCTGAGGCAGGAGAATCTTTTGAACCCAGGAGGCAGAGGTTGCAGTGAGCTGAGATCGCACCACTGCACTCCAGTCTGGTGACAGTGAGAGACTCTGTCTCAAATAAAATAAATAAATAAATAAATAAATAAATAAATAAATAAATAAACAAATAAATAAGTAAAGGCATCTTTGAACTGCATGTCTTGATGTGAAAAGAGGTGAAGAAAGGGGACCACAGAACAGTTGGGATAGTGTGATACAGATATACACAGAAAAATGTCTAAGAGATAAATACCAAAATGCTTGCAGTTTTTCTTTAGGTGGATAGATAAGGGGCATTTTTCCTTTTAGGATGTCTACTTTTTCTAATTTTCACCTGTAAGCTTGACTTAGTTCTATATAAAATGCATGTCTTAACAGGAACAAAAAGCACCACTGAAATTTCATAACTGTTGATTTGTCACCTATATGTCTATATTCAATGTGTCTTCAATTAGTTATACAGAACACCTGTGTCCCAGCCTCCCGAGAGAGTCAACTTTGAAAGACATCTTATAAAACCTGCCCTTCCCCTGTCTCTACTAAAAATACAAAAAAATTAGCTGGGTGTGGTGGTGGGCGCCTGTAGTCTCAGCTACTCAGGAGGCTGAGGCAGGAGGATGGCGTGAACCCGGGAGGCGGAGCTTGCAGTGAGCTGAGATCCGGCCACTGCACTCCAGCCTGGGCGACAGAGCGAGACTCCCCGTCTCAAAACAAACAAACAAACAAAAAAAACTCTGTCCTTCTGCCCTGCCCCTGGGTACTGTGTGTTAAGTCCTTGATTACTAAAAAACTATAAACCTGACTGGTTACTTTAACTCTTTCCCCTCACCCTAAACTGTCCCAGAGTCATGCTTTAATGCGACATCTGAAATTGACAGAAAGCAATTAGAGTACCTACCTTTAGATCCTATGAAAACTAGTATTTGTATCTGCTGTCTTGTAGTATAGTTATTTGTGTAGGTTCTTTATATATCCTATTAAATTGCAAGCCCCAGGAAGGCAGAATTTATGTCTGATTAAAGCTTGCATTCCCTAGAGTACCAATAGTTTTTGTATATTTGGCATTTAATGTTCATAAGCAGAATTATTGATGAATTATTGCATAAGACTCAGTGAAATACAAATATTTCTTGACTTATAATGAGATTATGTCCCAATAAACCCATCATAAGTGGAAAATATTTTAAGCTGAAAATTCACATAATTCTGAACATCATAGCTTAGTGTAGCCTACCTTAAACATGCTCAGAACACCCACATTAGCCTACAGGTAAGCAAAATCATCTAACATACAGTATATTTTATAATAAAGGGTTAAATATTTCATGTAATTTATTAAATACTATACTGAAAGTAAAACCAGAATGGTTGTATGGGTATTCAAAGTATGGTTTCCACTAAATGTGTGTTGCTCTCACGCCAGCATAAAGTTGAAAATCTTAAGTGGAACCATCGTAATTTGGAAACTTAAGTCTGTACGTTAGGTTTAGAATTTAGTAGTAGATGTTTCTTTCCTTAAGAATGAAGGGCCTTCCTTTTTTAACTAATTAGAATTATGTAAGCCATTCTTTTCTTTTTTTGTTTTTTCTACTCTGGCTGTGGGGAACACAGAACTACATTTTAAATTCTCAATCCTACTATCTATAGTACCCTACAGTTAACCTCCTTCCTTCTTCCTCCACATGGTCTTGAGCTTTTATGAACCAAATGAACCTGTGCATACACAATGCATACGTGAGTTACCACAAAGTCATTTTGGAAGTCGAAGGAATACAAATATAAACAGCTTAGTCATAAGAAGTTTAATAATAAACAAACCAAAGTTAAAAGCAAACTTAAAATGAAAAATTCTGAGTTTCCATCACAGCCTAGTACATGTTCTCCAACCAGCCTTGCTTCCCTCTGACCTCTTGGCCACTATCACCCCAACATCCCACATCCAGGATGGGCTCTGGCCATCTTCCCATTCCTTGAATACCTCTGTCTCTGGGCTTCCAGGAACTTTCCTGGCCTGAAACACTTTTTTCCAAGCTCTTGATGTGGCCACTCTTCCTCAGCATCCCGGTTTCTTCCACGGGCCTTACCCACCCATCCTTTCCCCATGAGATCCCTCCCTAAGATCCGTTTTCTCCCCATTCTTAATGTATTCATGGCATCACGGCTGGGGTGGCCTGGCTGCCTCCCCAGCTGCCTTCCTGAGGACAGTCTCCTTGTCTTTCTTCCTCACTGCTGCAACCCATTGTCTAGAAGAGGGAGGGCCTGGCTTATCATAGGCACTGAATAAATATTTGTTCCAGCAGAGGATGAATGAATAATTAAAGGCACTTTTCCCCTAGGTTATACAGAAGAAACCTTGTTCTTTCTCCCAGAAGATTGTTTTCGGACTTGGCTATGGGACAAGAGAGGGAGGCACTGGAGAAAATCGCTCAGTAAGGGGAATTGCCGAGATGCTCAACTTGGTTTCCCTCAGAGTTGCCCTTTCGTGGGTTTTATATGTAGGGTTCTACTCTGTTTATAATAAGGATTTGGCAGCTACAATAAAATGTGAAAAACAATGATCAACATAACTGATATGCCTGCAAAAGAATCCTGTCTCTAGTCAGTACTGAAAATTGAAATCAAGTTTCTATGAAAAACCTAATCCCAATCATTACATGTTGCAGTCCATAAAGATGACAGTGGAAAGGTACAAATGGGGAAAACCCCCATTCTAAACACATCATTTCCTCTGCATTACCTAGCAGATCATTAACACTGCTTGGGAGCATCACATCTGCCCATACGATGTGACCTTAATTGGAAGCAAGCATACGTCCCCACAGAAGGAGATATATGTTGGATATAATGCTCACACTTTGATGTCTTGATCCCCCATGCTGCCTGGGTTCATATTTCATTTTTTCCCCTTACCAAATGCCTTCAAAGCAAAACTCTGAAGGAAAAATGAGTACACTTCATTTATTTTTAAACTCTGCCAAATCATCTCAGACAGGTAATGGAAAGGAAAAGAGGAAAATGCTTGGTGTAATAGAGCCATATTTTTACTGCAGCTCCTCCATTTAATTCTCAGGACCTCCGGCTGCCTGCCTTTCAGGATGCAACCCCATTCAAATCTTACATTATCTTGCCTACTTTCAGCCATTCATTATTGCAGAAGTCACGCCACAATGGCATTCTGCCAATATGAGTTTAATGTCACTTTTATACGACCTAACTGTATGCCTTGGAAACCATTTGTGAAATGGGAATCAGACCTGAATCTATGGGTCAGCTTGAAGGTTATTTATATTTGGAATCCTTTGTGTAACACTGAATATTAAGACCACAAGTTTTTAAGTGAGACTCCTAAAAACCTGGCCTGTATCTACTGCTCCCCAAATAATGCTGTTTCACATGACAAGGACACCCCTTCTCAAAGCAGAAGCAGCAATGAAGAGAGAACACCCATCCACAACGAAGGGCTCTTTCCTTTCTCAATCAATAATTCTGACAAATCTGTTCTCTGCAACTTTACATGTGAGTGATAAATGATTTGAGGAATGTGTTGATATTCATATGAACTGTCTTCTTTTTCCTCCATGGATGATTAGCATCAATGAATTGAATTAATGTGCCACTTGACAGTTTTGAACAAAGAAGTGGTAAAAAGACATCACCAGAGCCCAGAGCGAAATAATGAAAAATAAACTTTGACCATAAGACAAATTATTCTTTAGAGAGGACCAGAATAGAAACACCAGTTCAAATTAGGGCCAGTTTTATTTAAGAGATGCATTAACCATCTGGAAAACATGATAAGCAGCATGTTGATTAAATCAGCAGGCTGCTCCAAAGAGGCTGGCTGGCCACTGGAGAACAAATTTCAGGTATGGGGGATGTTTAGAAATAGAAATGGAGAATAAGAAAGCAACAGTGCCAAGATATAACGTGCTCGGTTGTAATTTATACACTGATATGGCTGCAGGTAGAATAAAGTAGCAGCTAGTCTTTTCACAAGTGTTCACTGGAGGACATTAATCACAAACATCTCTGGTTTCTATTCTCTTTAGTAATGTATACTAAGTTTACAAGAGAGTCACTCTTATATTGCCTCTCTTCTCTAAAATATATAGAACTATATGCTCTAGGCCAATGAATTTGAAGCTTGAATGTTTTTTCTCACATTCAGTACTAAAAATTGGAATCAAGTTTTCTATAAAACACTGAATCCCAATCACTATGTATTCCACAAAAATGACAAAGGAAGGGTACAAATGGGACAAAAACCCATGCTTGAGATGCCTGTTAAAAAAGAATACGTATTTCTGGGCCACACTCCTGAGGTAGGGTCCAGTGATACGTCTTTAATTAACAAGTGCCCCAGTTAACCCAGCGTGGCATCAGTGCTGGGCCTTGGCTTTTGGGTTGGTCAGTTCAGGAATTTGTTAAATTGCCACTAGGGGGAGTGTTGGCCAAACTTTGCACTTCTGGCAAAGGGAGGGTGCTGCTGACCACTTCCAGAAAGAAGCTCAGATTCAGGGACAGAAAGGACAGAGAAAGGAAAGACCAAGAGAAATTCATGTCCCTGGATAGGTAACACCGAAAGGAGTTTCTGGTAGGGATTCAGGCACCTGGCGATGAACAACTGACATCTTAGAGATTAATGATAAAAGACCCAATGATGGAAACGAAATAAAAAAGAATTCAGATTTTGGAAAGAGAACACATCCTAGCTAATATCTTCCCCCTCCACCTCTCATTCATGCCCCTTTCAGGGAAATGGAAAGTAAACAAACTAACCGGGGAACATTAGGATTTGGTGGCATCCTCAGTCTTGATATATTATGCAGGCATGATTTTTGCATGTGTTTTGCCTGTTATTATAACCCTTCCATTATGTTTACATTAAATTTTTGTTTTAGTAATTTTATTATCGAATTACAGAAATATTACCTTCTAATTGAATAATATTAGGAAGAAATATAAAAATAAAAGGAAGAAGTTAAAAATCACTTGTAATCCTTACACTCCAATAATGAGTGTTAGCACTGTGGTGTAGAGTCTTCCAGAATTATTTTTAAGTTTATAATTCCATGCTATTTTTTCTAGATGAAATATTGGTTTTACTTCTCCCCACAACCATTCGTATCATCAGCTCACTCCCATGACATGAGTCTTCCTAAGGTCTCTTAAAATATCAAAGAATATTTATTCTGCACTTCTGATTTTCTTAGGATGAACTCTTTGACTTGGAATAGAAGGATAAATATCACAGAAAATTTTGAGTTCTTAATACGCATTGCCACTTTCAGAAAGACTGTACTAATCTATATTTCAACTGGCAAAGTATAATACTTTGCTTTATTAGCAATGTATATATTTTATCTCAAATATATTATTCACAGGTAGCCTATGGTTATTTTGTTTGTGCAGGCATGTGTGTCTGTGTGTACTAATTGAGCTTTGTAAAGCACACGCATATTGCCACTGATTAAATTCATTAATTAAATTTTAATCAGCTCCATGTCTCTGTCATTTTCAATTAAATTTTGTTAACTCTTATGTTTTCTCTATATTTTGGTTGATAGACTGTCAATGTCAACTGTCAATTATTTCTATTAAATAATTGCCTTAATAGAAATAGTTCTTAGATGCACTTATTGATCCTATTATTTCTTTTATTTTCTAGTTTATTGCCTTTTATTATCTTTCCTTTTGTATTCTTTGGGTGCTTTTGTTGTTATTTTCGAACATGAGTTATATCCTGAGTTCATTTGTTTTTATTCTTTCTATATACATAATTAAAAAATAGTAATTTCGGGGCTACAAATATACCATTTGAGGGCAGCTTTGGCTATATCCCATAAGTTTTGGCATGTGATGTTCTCACTGTCATCATTTTTCTAATCTTTAGTAGTAGTTTAGATTTCCTCTTTGGTTCAGTGGTTATTTAAAAGCCTTTGAGAATTTACTGAGGATCTTTAGCTATGTAAGTGATGCATTTTTGAAAAAGTTGCATGGATACTGAAAAATAAGGCCTACTCTCAGTGGAGGGTGTCAATTCAGTGTGTTCCTACCTATTAGTTGACACGTTCATTATATTATTAAAGTATTCTATATAATATATTTTAACATAATACAGTTACAATGTAAAGATATGCCATTACAGCTATATTTAAAGGTATCAATTCAATACGTACCTATTAGTTGACATGCTATATTACTGAAGTATTCTATATATTATATTTTAACATAATAGAGTAATAGTGTAATGAATGTCAGTCCAGCTATATTTTTGTTCATTTCTTCTTGCATTTCTAGTTTTTTCTCATATTTGGGTGATAATGATATGTGGTAAATTCAATATTCATGATATTGTATATTGTTTTTCAACCCAATTTAAGATCTGTCATTTCACAAGAAGTTTAACTCAGTATGTTTACAGCCACAACTGCTTCCCCCGACTTTCATCACTTCCCTAGTTTTATGCCTTAAGTTGGTGCACATTAGGATTGACTGAGGAAGCTGCTGGTGGTATATGTGTGTAGTATGTGGATTCTGTGTGTGTGTGTGCTGTTTAAAACACACTTGCTGAAGCCTCACTTGAAATTCTGGCTTAGAAAGTCTGGGATCATCCTGGGGCTGGGTCTCAATTTTTAAAAGACTCAACCGGTGACTATATCCAGCAAAGAATGAAAATCACTGCTTTAAATATTTCCAAAACAAACTCTAAATAAATCATATTTCTTTAATAATTAAAGTCAAGAGTAAAACATTCCCTTTATGAACACCTTTTGTCGCTTTCCTATTGATATTATTGTAAGGGGTTTAACTTTTATTAATATTTTAACAAGATTTATATTGTTCAAAAATCCACTTTGATGGTTAAATAAAATTATTATAAAAGTCAAAACATACCGATAGTAAAAATATGTACTGAAGAATACTATACTAAAAATAAACCTCTTCATCTGGATTCTCCAGTCTCATTCTCTAGCATTATCCACTCTTGACAGCATTGTATTCATTTTTCAGGCTTTCCTTTAACATGCAAACACACACACACATGCACACACACACACACAAATATATTCATACACTTAATACACGCGCGCGCACACACACACACACACACACACACACACACACATACACCCCAGGGATCATACACCCCAGCTCTAGCTGTCCTAATACCTTCTTTATTCCATGAATTATTTCTTGGTAATCTTCCGTCGTCAAACACACACAGCTGCACTGCATTCTATACAATAAAATCATATTACACAATCTATCCAGATGCGGCTGGGCAGCAGACATGATAACCTGGTTGGGAAAACCATGCCAGTGTGGAGTGTGCTGCTTCCAAATGTGGTAGCCACAAAACAGTGGCCTGTAACTTAGTCCACTGGAGGCTTCCTCCTCTGTGGTTAACTAGCTAATGTTGCTTACAACCTTATAAACTTTTCACTGTTTTCTAAGATCCCTTCGAGCAAAAGCTGGATTGTATTCTTTTTGAATTCCTTCCATGTCCCTGGCATATTACCAGGCACCTAGTATTCACTTGATAAAGGTTTTGTTGAATCACTGAATACTGGTAACAAGTGACAAAATGACCACACTTTTACCACTCTTCTGAAATAAGAGCACAATAGTTTCCTGTCTTCTCTTTTCCTGAATGCAAGAACAAAAAACAAAACCTGAGTTACTTAGGTATGTGGTTGTGCAACGTCAGAGCTGGTCACTCAATCTGAAACTCCTGCTTCTCCAGAACTCTGAACTGTGGGATTAGGAAGAAACATAGCATTCAGAACATGGGTGCAGAGTATAAGGCTGCTCACATGAGACAGATATCAGGGGAGAGGCCAGGAGCCTTGCCATTCCAGCTACCTGGTGCCCGACAGAGCTGGACATCAGGATGGACACACCATCCTCACTGCCATTGCCAAGGAGATGGGCCCACCCTTGGGACATGTTCTCCCTGCAACTGTGGAAATCTAGGTATGGAGGCCTCACTGGTGAAGTTGTGTGTATGACTCATTTCAACTTGAAGGGAGATTGGAAAGCACTACCTGGAGAAGTCTTCTTCAGCAAAAAACAAAAGTTCTAGAAATACTAAGTTTCACCAAACATTAAGAGGATAATTATCTACAAGTACTTAACAGGCCTTACCACCAAGGTGAGGCATGAACTGTTCAAGGTGCTTTGTGGAGGTGAGAGAAAGTTTTGGCAGGTGGTGATAATTAAATTAAACTGAGAAAAATTACATTTCAGCTGGGCATCCAGGGAAGCCTCCCTTTGAGAGAGGTCTATTAAACAACCGTCCCAAAGGATACACTTAAGCCATTTAAAGTCAAACTGAGCTTGTTATTTGAAGACATAAGAAAAGAAATCATTTTAAATGGGGGAACAGGAGGAGTTAAGGGAAGAAGTAGCTGACTTAATTTGTTACATTTTTTTCTATTGCTTTGAAGGGTTGTAAACATTACACTTCCACCTCTCCCTGGGAAGGAAACATCCAGATTCCAGTGATTCAGAAAAGCAGTATTACCAAGAGATCTAGGCCTGGTGTTATTTACTCACTAAATTTACTCTTTGAAATGTGTTTGGTCAGCTGTGCTTGGCGTCTGTGACTTGCGGTATTTGTCCAGAGGCTAATTAGCTCGAAGGGTAAAAAGATCAGAGAGTTAATCCATAATCTCGAGTGACTGATGAAACCTAACTGCCAACTGGTGTCGGAGCGGATCCTTTTTTAAAAAAAAGGATTAATAGGACATGCCAGCTATTCTCAAATATTAACTTTTCCAAGAATAAGACAGGATAAAACAAGAGAAAAGACAAGCAGAGATTTTTTTAAAACCTCTCCAACATTTGTAAGGTAATTTCACAAATAAAACTTCTAGAATTCCAGGGGAGCATGCGGGTTTTCTTGCTGTGTGATTCATGAATCTGGGGTGCTCTTAGGCACTGCTTGCTTTCTGGCCCCCAACAATGGCAATGAATGTTTCATTGTCAAGCACTTATTATGTGCCGAGCACCAAGAGTTTTACATGTTATTAATTCACTTGGTCCTCCAAGTAATCTAAGAAGCAGGTATTATTATTCTATTTTATAAGAGACACCATTTGGGCCAGAGGTCACACAGCTAATGGGATTTAAACCCAAGAGCTCTGGCTCCAGTCTTTGACCTTAACTGCTCTTAGGGGAAGGAGCTAACAATTCCTATCCTGATGGCCCATGCCATGTGGCAATTTCAAAACACAGCTAAAAGAAACAGAAGTCCCTGGGCTTTGGAAAGTCCATGAAAAGAAACTGTGCTTTTGAGCGCACTCTATCAGTTTGCCAGAGCTGCCATGATGAAGTATGGCACACTGGGTGGTTTAAACAACAGAAATTCATTGTCTCACAGTTCTGGACGCTGAAAGTCTGCATTAGCAGGGTCGGTTCCTCTTTAACGCTGTAAGGGGCTCTGTTCCAGGCCTTTCTCCTTGGCTTGTAGATGACCATCTTCTCCCTGTGTCTCTTTACATCATCTTCCTTCTATGCATGTCTGTCTCTGCATCCAATATTCCCTTTTTATAAGGACACTAGTCATACTGGATTAGGGTCCATCAGATGTCCTCATCTTAACTTGATTACCCCTGTAAAGACCCTATCTCAAAATAAGGGAGCTTTCTGAGGTTAGGACTTCAATCTATATCTATATATCTATCTCTATATATTCATATATTTGCCTAGGCTGGATGGAGTACAATGGTGTGATCTCGGCTCACTGCAACCTCTACCTCCTGGGTTCAAGCGATTCTCCTGCCTCAGCCTCCTGAGCAGCTGGGATTACAGGTGCCTACCACCATACCTGGCTAATTTTTTGTATTTTTAGTAGAGACAGGGTTTTAACATGTTGACGAGGCTGGTCTCGAACTCCTGACCTCAGGTGATCTACCCACCTCGGCCTCCCAAAGTGCTGGGATTACAGGTGTAAGCCACCCACAGCTGGCCAGGACTCCACTATATATTTTTGAGGAGGACACATTTCAATCTATAACACACATCAAGGTTTCTAAGCAGACTTAAATGTCCACTTGAGTGGTACAACCTAATTGGTGAAGCCAGAGCAAGGTGCAGGCTCCCATCCATCCTACAGGTACATCCTGATAAAAAGCCAGCTTTCCGCTTCCTGGAGGGAGACTGCTGTTCTTTGTCTACCCTAGCTGGCTAATTAGAAGTGCTAGTATAGGGGAAATTTTTCTGATCTGCATAACTGAGGCCTGACATTTAGGAGGAATGTGCTTTGACACTGTCCCATTAGGGCCCTATGTCTCTATCAGCTACCCTCTAAGTTGTAGAACAATAGCCTGAGTGAGGGCTGAGATGCCCACATAGGCCTCAATTTGCCCCATGAGAAGGAAACAAGCTCTGGCCCATCATTAGGATGGTCTTGAACTATGGAAGCCACACTGGTGATCCTGTCTTAGTGACTTCCCCACTCCCTATTTTAAAAACTGTATGTATCACTCAGACATTTTTAAGTCAACAGTTGAAGTTTTTCATCAGGCCAGGCGTGGTGGCTCACACCTGTAATCCCAGCACTTTGGGAGGACAAGACAGGCAGATCACTTTATGTCAGGAGTTCGAGGCCAGCCTGGGCAACATGGTGAAACTCTGTCTCTAATATTACATGCCTGTAATCCCAGCTACTTGGGTGGCTGAGGCAGAAGAACTGCTTGAACCCAGGAGGCAGAGGTTGCAGTGAGCTGAGATCATACCACTGTACTCCAGCCTGGGTGAGAGCGAGTCTCAAAAACAAAACAAAACAACAGAAAATTTTCATCAAAGTTGAAATAGTTTCAAAGAATATCATTTTCAGTGTACTACAATATTGACATTTAAAAGATAAAACTGGCTGGGTGCTGTGGCTCACATCTATAGACGTGAGCACTTGGGAGTGCTCCCAGCACTTTGGGAGGCTGAGGCGGGTGGATCATCTGAGGTCAGGAGTTCCAGACCAGCCTGACCAACATGGTGAAACCATGTCTCTACTAAAAATAGAAAAATCAGCCAGGTGTGGTGGCGCATGCCTGTAATCCCGGCTACTTGGGAGGCTAAGGCAGGAGAATCGCTTGAACCAGGGAGGCGGAGGTTGCAGTGAGACGAGATCGTGCCACTGCACTCCATCCTGGGCAATAGAGTGACACTTGTCTCAAAAATAAAAAGATAAAACTGTATGCCATCTTTTAAATATATAGCTGAATATACATACAATAGTAATTTGAGATCCATATGACTCACTTAAAAATACATGAATAATCTCTACTCGAATAGTTGGAAATCGTAATCATTATTTTCCTCCTTGAATAGTGGTCAATAGGATTTATGTAAAAGCCCCAATACTAAATATTTTAGGCTTTCTAGGCAGTCTCTGTCACAGCTACTTAACTGTGCCACTGCAGTATGAAGACAGCCACAGACAGTACACAGAAAAATAGGCACAGATGTGTCCCAATAAAATGTATTCACAAGTCCAGGCAGCGGGCCACAGGCCATCATCCTCTAATGCCTGACCTAGAACCCAAACTCCCATTTTATTTCCCATTTTCCCCACTCTACCTCAATCCTACTCATACAGAATTTTATCATAATGGAATTTTATGCATAAAAGTCTTTTATTAATCATCCTATCATACTTCTCTGAAACAAACACACACACACACTAAAATCTAACTTAAAAAATACTTCCTGCGAACAGAAGGCTCTAATAAAACTTTTCTTCTTGATTGAGCTTAACAGCATTATTATTAATATAAACTAATTTAAACATGACTTTATTACCAATTTTGATACATAATTTCCAAACCCAAGAGAAGTATCCCATTGGGAATACATCTCTTAACATAACAGGGACCCACTTATGGTTCCTTATTTAAAAGATAGGTCACAAGTCCTTTTGTTTGGCTCTCAGAGAACGTTTATATACTTTGGGCAACACACCATAGTAAGATCTGATGGAGGTGAGCGGGGGGCTTTCTTTTATCAAGAGAGAGAAGAGCGGTTGGGAAAAGCTGGTGTGAAAGCCACAGGTGCGGTTGTAAGATGATCAGTTTTAATGTACGTGTGGAAGCTGAGAATCTGAAAATGGATTATTGTGAGGCTAATTATCCATGCCTTCCTTTCCCTTGAAAGGTCTTCACACCCTTCAGAAGAATGAGCACCCAGGTTGAAGATTACTTTTCCAGTGTATTAGCTATAGATCTACGTACAGTTGGTGTTGAAATGGAGGCACCTGACCTCAGTAAAAACGTGGGCTTGGGAATCAGACACACTTGAATTTGAACTTCACTCTGCCACTTACTAACCGGATAATAAGCCAACTCTCTCTGTGTCTGTTTCCTTATCTATAAAAGGGGACACAATGCCTTTTAACACTGCTTTCAACACGCTACTGAAACTGTTAGGAAAAGGACAGAGACTGAGAATTGGAGTCTACCTGAGTCTGGCCCTCTATCCTTTGAGCATAGGAGGATGTACTCTTCAATAAAACTTGTTGCTTGATAGAGCTTGCCATGTGGTAATTTTAAAATAATCACTACACTGAAAATTTTAAAAAAGGTTTAAGAAATCCCACTAAAGTAATATGCAAAATGCCTGGCACACAGAGATTACAGCTCTTAAAACCATCAGTGCAAGTGTTTCTGACACTGGTCTGGCCTTGAAGCAAGTAATGGGGAGTCAGAGTGGTAGAGACAGATCACCACACACAGTGGGTAGGATTATTGTATATTTACCTACAGTGTTCAAATTTGGGGATAAGAGACTTTCATCTCCATTGCCATTTATACTTCTACCCAAGTCACATGGAACTGCAACAGTTCCAGATCATCATAGGTGCAAATTCTTTCTCCTTTAACAGTTCTAACAGTTCAGAAACTTTTGATAAAGTAGAAAAAATTTGGTCCACCCAAATTCTACTTGTAGGTTGCTTTGTAAGACTAGGATAGTGTACACCTCTTGAATTTGTTTTTACAGTTCAGTTTCTCTTGGGTGTTTAGAGGGGAAGGAGGGTGGAAGGCAAAGACAGCTGTCGGACAATTTGTTTTCACCGATTACTTTCAAGTAGTTTTCAAACAACTCTTACAAAGGCCCAGTTTTTGAAAGTGGATAAATTTTCTTTATGTAAACAGGCATGGAAATGAATGCATAGGTGAATGCACAGATGACTTAGTGAATACATAAATAAATGTGGTTTGTTGAAAATTTTTCTTATTGTAGCTTCCATATTCCAGGGTATCCCAACGTTGAGGCTAATGATTGCCTGAAAAATAAATCTCCATGCAGGTTAATCCATATATACTCACAACTGGGAATCTCAAGGCCTAGAACAGTACCTGATAAAGGATTGGCATTCAGCAAACATTGGTTGTTGAATAAATTGAGCAAGAAAATGTGAACTCTGTCTCTTGTTAATAGTGGATATTAGCAAGTCAATGATGGTCTCTGAACCTCACTTTCTTTACCTGTAATAAGGTAACTGCATGCTACTACCCTCCCCTCACTCCCTGTTGGCTCATGGAGCCCAGATGTACAGCCCCAAGAGGTCACACCAGAGGGCCTAAGTTGTCACCAGATGAAATCTATTTGACATCCTACGACTCAGGTTACTTCAAGATCTAGGATGCTATAGGTTTATATCAAATAGATGTCCAGATGTGACAGAGAAAGGAATCACCTCTTCTCCTCTCTTGACAGAATACATCATGGGTATGAAGTGCGTGGCCAGCGGGAGTGGAGGAGGGGTGGAGAAGAAAGTCATCAAGAAGTGGCTGGGAATCTGCATGTGAAAGAACCAAAAATGTACACGTTTCTCAAACATTATGCCTTCAAGAAGAAGAAAGAGTTGGGGTAGTATGGAGAAAGCTCAGCTATCCAGAAAGATCATTTATGGGCCATCTGCCGAGACCAAAAACATCTTGACTTACAAATGTAAAAGCCACCAATTATTTATGGCAGGTCACAGCCTTCTTGAATGCCGCCAGGCATCTCCCTAGAAGCACAATATCATTTGATGTTGACTGGCTTCCAAAACCAGGAAACTACATATCACTGTAGCTCCACATTCTGGAGCTTCTGCTACCCTAGAAATAGGTTTCCAATTATTCCTCCTTAATAAACAAGGCTGAGTTAGAAGATACTAGATTTGAAGCATAATAGTAAGATCTTATTTTACAATCCACAGAGTACATGGGATATATTAATAAATGTGCTCTCTAAACATTTCTATGTACCAGATAGAGTTGATAAGATCTATATTTTATCCAGGAGAAAAAACACTAAAGATTGGAGAGGCAACATGGTGAAGCCTAAATCTTACTTGGTGGCTATGCTGAAACTTGACCCAGGCCCTGGGTTTTAAGTGTAGTGCCTTTCCCTCTGGGTGGCCGCCAATGCTAGCAGGGTTGGAGTGGTGTCTCAGGATTATTTAGGAGAATAATCTGAAAGTAGAGAGACCCTTCCATGGCAAAAGAGCAGAACTAGACATTCTGTGAGACACGAAAAATAAATGGCTTCTACCCAAGGGATGGAATCAGACTATTTTCTCCTCACATACATACTCTAATTTAGTAATCACTCACACAGACATCATTCATATTTTCATTTGTTAACAGCCTCATGGGAAACGTACCTACTTCTCTTTCTACAGATGAGGAAGCTAAGGTTCAGAGAGATTAAGGAGTCCCTCTACCCAGTTCTCAGAAAATTTTAGAGGCGATAGAAGGATGGCTCATAAGGTGGTCTTTGCAAAGCTTCTTATGCCTGCTTTGCCCAGATATTTGACCTTGGCTCAGGGAATCTAGGATGTGGCTTTTATCCCGCCATCATTCTCTAAAGCTAAAAGGTGTGGCCCTGCTACTACCCTCATGGTACTAGAAAGAGTGCCCTGGAACCTTTAGCATGAAGTAGTCTAGGTTTAGGGACAGTACCAATGTTGGTGGTTTTCAAACCAGCTCCTGCTTTGATATCCCTCTTTGTATATGACAAAGTTTCTGAAATGCAGACTTCAAATTGCTGGCTCATTAGGCAAGGAGGGGGCTCCATCTCACCTGCTGGGACCTGTGAGCTGGAAGACTCTAGTTAGAACTGAGTTGCCCAGAGCAGCCTGACTTGGGCTACCAGTGTGAAGGCCTGAGTTCCATTAGCTGATGGGTGCTTCTTTCCAACCAGGCAAGTGGATGTCAGAACTGCCCCAGATGCTATCTTAAATGTTCAGCTGCAAGAATTCCAACCCAGTTGGAAAGAAACTTTACTTCATTATACTTCCAGGCCTGGGAATGATGCCAGTGAACAGCTCTCCTTGACAGGTCTCTCATCACTTACAGCTCAAAGGAAAAGAGAAGTGAGCTCCCAAAGTGCAAGGCTGCAGCCCTCCTTGTCAGATGGCAACACCTCCACGGAACAGCTGAGCAAGAGGATGAGTAAAGATCTGTCTGCCTTATCACCAAAACCCTGCATACTGATGATAATTCCCTGTATGCTTCTTTTCAAAGTCTTGCACAAGGCCCTGAGCTGAAGCAAGGACATAGGAGAGGGATGAAAAATCAGTGTTAGCTGTAAGACAATTCTGATATCTCACTAGTGGTTGACTAAGTGCTGTGTTAAGAAGGATTCTGAAGTTCGATCTGGATACACCGGGAAAGATTGTTATTTTCAATGGAACATGGGTGCCAGAAGACAGACGGATAGATAGTTCAGAAGTTTGACACATATATGCCATAGGAAGTCACCAAGTCTAAACTTCAGTTTACCCATGTAAAGTTGCTGAGAATCACAAAGGTTAAATAACTTGCAAAACTTAGTTGCTAAACTAGAAACCACACTCTAAAGCCTTGGATTCTAGATTACTGCTCATCATCATATGAATACTTTTCTAGTCATTATTTCTAGAATATCACAGATTGCTTGAAATGAGCTAGCAAATTAGCAGACTTCCAAATCCTGTGGTAATCCAAAGATACTTATTGTAACGATAATTCTACGTATGTGATGTTCAGCTACTTCCCAGCATCTCTGCACTCACTGAAATCCCAAATCACTAATTTCCACTCATGACTGAGAGTATTAGGCCTTGGCTTGGCTGAAAATCAGCAGACACGCAAAGCAATTCATCTTGCCCTGAGATTCAACCCTGCCTATGGTTTAATCTATTTGTTCCACCAGTGTTGCTTCACTACAAAAAGTTAAGTAATATTATCAAAAGAAAGAAGTTGTAAAGGACCCACACAATTTACTCCAACCAACATTCACAAGGCGTTCTTCGGAATTCTGTCCAAAATGCAGGAAATGGGGACCACTGGGTCGGAAGGCATTCCTGATAGGAAAGATGGTATTCAACCACATGGATTTTTTTTTTCTTAATGTTTTGTGGAATTCTTAATAGAGCTCTTTATTAAAGGAAAGTTTAAGAGGACTGAGCTTAGAGTGAGCATTGGCAAATGGAGGCCAAATGAAGGCCAAAGCTCACTCTAAGCTCAGTCCTCTTAAACTTTTCCAAAGTTCACTCATTTCCCCCATTTGATTTGGGTGAAATCATCAATTGGGGATATCATTAGGAGACTAAGACTAGTTGCCTCTAGGAAGGCTTTGCAGGATGGTTGTGATGTAGTTATTGAAGAGATTGATTACTTTTTCATGGTGAGTTTTACATTAAAATAAATCTTTTGGGGAGTGAAGATATAGGATAATATCTGGTATTGAAGGCATGGATTTGAAGACCAAATTAACTGAAAGAATTATTTAGTCAATATTTTCTCGCTCAACAAAATTTGCAGAATTGAATGAGATGACAGCAATTAAATCACTCCTTAGCCTGAATTTATACTTGTCTTCATGAAGAATTATCTCCTTGTAACCGAGTTACCTTCTCAGTTATGGTTTGTTTATAATTAAAATTAAACCCACGTTCCATACTGAGTTGACAGAGGGGGCCACAGAGCACAGTAAATAGCAGGGCCAAGATAAGTAAGGATTAAGAAAGAAATGCCACAGATGGATGAGTACTGACTTTCTGCAAGAGAAAACAGCATACTATTTTAATTCCCCCTTGCCAAACAGTGTAATGGAGAAACTAAGATTCAGCTGTCCATCTTGAGTTCACTATGAGCAAGGGTGAAAGCAAAAGTTAATATGTTTGTGAATACTAATATTCTGTTTCTCTGTTACCAGAGCAGATGGTCCAGGTACCTTGTGGAGGTAAAAGAGATAGAGGTGCCGTGGCATGATGATGGAGTGAGAGAATTTACCGGCCTGGTGTGCGAGGAATGTTCTGAGATCCTAGTGCCACACTATCCAGTAGAGTAGCCACTAAACACGTGGCTAGGGAAGCCTTGGTGAGTGAGTGTGGTGAGTGTGACTGTGCAGCTGAATTGTAAATTTTATTTAATTTTAGCTCATTTAAATTTAAAAACCAATACTCAATTCAGTTATTGGAAAACTTTGATGTATGTTTGGAACAACTTGTGCACATGAATCTACTTTTTTAACTATGAATTTTATGAGATCTAAATACAGATTTCCTGTGAAAATCCAGTATCCAAATTGAGTTGTGTTGTAAATGTAAAACACATGTCATATTTCAAGGACTTAACATGAAAAATTCAGTGTAAATATTTTGTTAATAGTTTTGTAGAAATTTTGTAGTTTTGTAGAAAAATAGTTTTGTAGAAAATGTGTAGTTTTGTAGAAAAGTTGAAATAACTATTTGGACATAGTGGGTAAAATAATACATATCATTAAAATTAACTGGCCTGTTTCTTTTAACTTTTTTTCAGGTGAACTACTAGAAAAACTAAAATTACATACATAACTTGTATCATATTTCCATTGGACAGCATCGATGTAAAATGAGATCTGCTATATTGTCCCTGTAGTATATTTTTTGTACACTTGTTAAAATGTCTTCTACACATTTACATACCTAGTATAATACTAGAAAGTGCATAATACTAGGCAAGCATAGCCAAGAACCCACGTTTTAAAAACCTGTTACCATGACCCCTACAGATTCCTTTCCACTTAGCATTGCAATCTTGCTTATTTTTTATGTCAGATAAGACATCCTGATAAGATGAATAGCTTTTCTTCTTCCTTCTAGCAGCCTAACCCCTTCCTTCTCATTTTTTATTGTTACATCTTCATTGTGAATCCATTTATAAAACAGATACAAGGGGAGATGCAGTGGCTGAACCAGGAGTGGAGGATTCACACACTCATCCAGCTCTACATTGCCCTAGCAGTCATCAATTCTCCCTCAAACTCTGAGGAACACAGTTTCTATTTCTGAGCTGGGCCCACCTCCCCTGCTCACAGGTCTTTAGAAAGCATGGTAGCCCTGGTGATTCCTGCAGCCATTGCAGTTCATAGGCACCCCCAAACTGGCTGCTTGGTGGTTCCTGGTTGTTCATCACCCTCGCCATTGCTTTGGCCACTGCAAATCATTCCTGGCAAATGCAAGCAAAGGGCAGCCATGGGACACTGGTGACCTGTTACCTCTCCCAGATGGTCCAGGAGGAACTGGTCTCCTAGGTAAATTGACCCAAATCATACCAGGTAAAAATGCCACAGGAATGAGATGGTGCATCGCACGTAACATAAAGGGGCAACCAATGGGGCATCTTGTGATGAGCTTTTTCTTAGCTCAAACTTCCCAAATAGTAGTATTAATAATTCACCCTACCACCCCAAAACGCCTTTTCAATTTGACTTTAATTATTGTGATGACTGTTTAATTCAACTACCTGTGGTCTGACTCCACTTGACAGACTGATGGGTTGATGAAACCATCTTCCCCTATCTACTCACTCTCCTTCCATACATGAACATAGCAACAAGTACATCAACATGCATGGAGCACCAAGCACCTGTCAGTTCCTAGCTGGATAAACACAGGAAAGGTCCTTAATATTTTGGCGACTAAATTTCCTCATCTAAAACAGGCAAAAAACATTAGTCCTATTAGGGCTGCTGGAAGATTCAATGTATTATTATATCTACATATAAAATGTACTGAGCAGTGCCTGGCACACATTAAATGGTCAGGACAGATTGAGATGGGGCTGCAGCATTTAGTGGACAAATATGAAAAGAAGGAGATGATGAACTTCAGGGTATGATACATTCTTGGCTATTCCCCCAGGACAGGGATCTTGCTTTACCCTAAAATGCCTGATAATCAAAGTGTTATTTGTTTATGCATGAATGCATTTCGGAGGGGGGGGCGCAGAGAGGAGGTTCACAGCTTTCACATTCTTAAAGAGTTCCATGATCCAATAACAGCTTAAGAACTACTGTTTTAGATTTTTTTATGAACATTTTCTACTGCTTCCATAAAAGGCTGGTTTCTTCTCTCATTCTTACCAACAGGTGCCAGCACTTCACTCATGTAAAGTGACACTACTGGGGGAGAGAAGGGGCCAAGGCAAAATGGACACTGACTCTAAGGAGCTGACTGTCACTTAATGCACATCCTCTAGAAACCAGACTTCCTCAAAACCGAGCATCGAGGTGTACTGAGGAGTGTGGTGCAGCAGGCAGAGTTAACACGCACACAAGCTCTTCCAGTCAGGCAGAATTCTCAATGTATGCAGCCATCTGGAGCCTCATGGGATGAGAGAGCAGCCTACATCTCCAGAAAGGCCTTCAGCTAACAAACAGGTCACTGACCTTGTCAAGTGACCAGGTGTCCCTGATGCACTGTCACCCGCAGTTAGGAAATTCTCCCTCTCCTGCAACGTCAGCCCTACTTCTTTAACAGACAGAACAGAAGGTCTCTCCCAGACACCCAGTCGCCCTGACCCTGCCTTGAGTCTTCTACAGGCACAAGCTTCCTAGCTGTTTTGTCTCTTTAACCATTCCTCACAAGTCCCATTTAGGATGAAGTAAATTCTATTCTAGAGCCACGTGAAGACCCACAACATCCTCCTCTGCAAAAGGACATTTTTTAAAAAGGACAAACCAATAAGATTTCTCTTGTTTGACTATTTCATGTGCATTTCTTCATAAACCAGATGATAATGCTTCATTCTCGTTTCCTCTCTCGATTATTTGAAGTCAAGTGGACTGTAAATAGAAGACATCAAGTGTGCTATGACACTTTCAGGCACATAAGACAGGAAATCACATTTTTTAAAAAAAGCAACAGTGATGAATCCTCAAAATCAGGAGACAAACAGGGGAAAAGATCTTAGGCAGAGATAGAAGCCCCGACTTCATCCCCCACTCTCTGCACCCAAGCCAATGGCAATACCTTTCCTCTCCCCGTTCAGAATGATTATAGCTGGTCTGGAATCCTGCTCTGTGCTTGGGTTGCATCTTGCCACATACATTTTTAAGTTTGCAGCTAGAAGGGTCCCTGCAGGCGAAGAGTTTCTCATTCCCCACGCTGTCCCTCCATTGCCTGTTTATAGTACTGCTTCCCTGTTCTTCCTGTTTCTACCCAACGAAATTGAAAATTTCATCACCAGTGTCAGAAAATTAAACCCCAGGGAGCAGAGCAATAGCTCAGAGCATCCCTTTCCTGGCAGAGAGCCAATCCTTGAATATAACTTTGCAAACCCTCTCTGGTTTTTCAGAGGTTTGAAAGGATGCAAAATAGAGTCATTTTGAAGCATGCTTTTTGACTGCTAAAATCCTTCCAACTGCACTTCAATTTATCTTTGCAATTAATTAAAAAACACATTTAAGTTTGGAAATAGGTTTCATAAAAGAAGGAAAGGACATGACCTAGCTCAGTTACACATTTCCCAAGCAGAGAACAGTGGCACACGGAGAAGAGATGCTTCGTTCCGTGGCTGGGGATCTGAAGAAGTGTTTGACAGACCATTGTAATAACATCTCTCTTCACAATGCAAACACCAGCAATACATTCAAGGAGCTCCGGGCTCCGTGCCTGCACCTTTTTCTCTCTTCCTAGCAATACACAGGGTTGACTCTTATTATTAATGTAGCTTTAAAAGCATTTTCTTTTGAAATGCATCAACACCCAGGGAAATAAAGCAGAACTCTGCTCCTTACACTAATCCTAACAAGACAACCAATGTCCAAGTATAATGTACAGTCAACTACAAATCGGATCAGACCAAAGCAAAGCATGCAGTCTTTTGAATTCAGAGTCTCCTACATCATGGGAACCCTTGAATGCCCGCTCTTCCATGTGCTTGTTCCAATTCAGTTTTCTCGGCAGACAATAGGACAAAGCTACATTTAGCTCAGGCTGCTAATACTGGTGGACAGATGTGTCAGACGGAGGTTTACTCACCAAGCTCCCGTAAGTCCATCTTTCCCAACCACAAATACTGATTCTAAGCTGCTGCCACCACAAAGCGACTTAGAGTCGTCCCCCTGAAGAACAATGTGCTGGAATACCACCAGATGGTTCCTGAGTAAGCTTGTTCATGAAACAGGTTTCCAGTTGAGCCATGTGAACAGAGACCCGCCGCACACCTTTGAATGGTATACACTCCAAGTCTGGAGGAATAAGCATGTAGCTTTGCTTATGTTTATGGAGCTGGAGCCCAGGGATGCTCCGATTGGCAGGAGTCGAGGAAAGATCAGCCAATCAAAGGGCACCTCCATTTCAGGGAAACTCCTGCTCATTTATTTAGCATCTTCAGAGATCATCGGCTTTTCTAGGAAGAGCTTTTCTCTTGGAGTATCACAAGAGAAAAATAATAACTTCGTTTCTATTTTAGTGTCCTATGCTCTTTTATCAATAAACACATAGCTCCCCTTCTTGGTACTTCTCAATATCCCCCACTTTTTCTTATAAGGAACTAAAAAACAAATAAGGACAAGAAGAAAAAGAAAAAGCTGGTGATGGGCTGGAGATAGTTCATATTCATCAGCCTCCACCTTGTTGGGAGAAAGGGGGGAGTGCCTGGGCTCAATAATTACTGATTCTGTTGCCATAGAAACAGACTGGCTGCAGCGAGTTGGATTCGTGTAGAACATCTGCTGCCAGACCCACAATCAACTGCAATCTCATCTCTTCCCCTCTCTCTACTTTTATTTGATTGTGAGTTTGCTTTCTCCTACCTTCTCTTCACATACAGTTTTTATCCAGAAATGTCATAGAACCACCTCGCGATACCTTGCCATGTACACACCAACGCATGCACACCAGGGGTGCTCACATACCCAGGAATGCAAGCATTCGAGAATGCATCCCAGCAGGGGTCCTACTGGGAGGATCCATACTCTAATTCCTACCCAGGATGTAAACAAACATAAACAGCCTCCATCCCTAATTAAAATTACTGCAACTTTTAACCTAGAGAATTAGAGGTGCATCTTTAAAAACATTTGTTGCCTAACAGCCCTGAGAGCTCCGCAAATAAAAGTTAAAGTTTTCAATGGTATTCCTCAGAGGGCACTGCAGTGGTTCCTAGCAAACCTCTGGAATGAAGTGATTACACTGGCGGCTTGTGGAAGATTTTGTAAGTACGGAGGGTTCAGGCCCAGCTCTTTTCTGCATTAGCACCTCACCAAGGCGCCCGGAACACTGGGGATCTCCCTGGATTTTCTCAGCCCATTTTCATCCCCTCAGACTCCTCCCCTACTTGCTCCAAATTCCCCGGGTTGCATGACTAGAATTAATGTCATCAACTCTGAATGTGCTGCCATCTCTCTCCTTAACAGCAGGGGCCGCCACTGAGCAGTGAATGGCTACATATCCTGGTCAGACTCAGGAGGGGGATCATAAGGTGGCAATCTCACTCAGGGGTCTGCGGAAGCCCTCAGTTCCACGGTAAGTGTCACAGAAGGCACTGATCTGGGCTTATGTTAGAGAGAAAGGAATTACTCTCTGCCCTATCGTCGTCTGCCTTGGCATCATAACAACCTCAAGGAGAACCTTCTCTTCCTTAAAGGTCTCTGCAAGCCTGGGACCCTCAGCCCATAATGACCCAGATGAGGCTTCCGAGGAGGCTGGGACCTGCTTTTCGTGTGCTTCTGATTCTTGAAGCCAAGCTGAACTGTCCATCTCCACACATCCACTGTCCAAACAGCAACAGTAGCCCTCAGCCTCCTTTCTTCCTAAATGAAGCTCAGTATAAACCCCATATCCATCCAACTCCAAATGCTCAGCTATACCCCACTGGTGTTATTGTTGTTGTTGTTGTTTGACAGTCTTGCTGGAGTGCAATGGTGCGATCTCGGCTCACTGCAACCTCTTCCTCCCGGGTTCAAGCAATCTCCTACCTCAGTCTCCTGAGTAGCTGGGATTACAGGCATGTGCCATCATGCCTGGCTAATTTTTGTATTTTCAGTAGAGATAGGGTTTCACCATGTTGGCCAGGCTGGTCTCAAACTCCTGACCTCAGGTGATCCATCCA
Organism: Rhinopithecus roxellana; assembly: GCF_007565055.1. Lineage (NCBI taxonomy): Eukaryota > Metazoa > Chordata > Mammalia > Primates > Cercopithecidae > Rhinopithecus > Rhinopithecus roxellana. Next base: position 90,262,516 of record NC_044554.1, read on the forward strand.
CCTTGGCCTCCCAAAGTGCTGGGATTACAGGCAAGAGCCACGATGCCCAGCCGCCCATTGGTCTTGATGTTGGATTTGCGCCTTCAAGAATCTGAATGCTGGTTTTCCATTTTGTCTATGTATGCCACTAAGTGTAGGAAGAAAGTCTCACCCAGGTGCAGCACCCAATGCCAACACTGTCAATCTTTCTCTGCTCTGCCCAGACAACTTTCACCCTCAGGGTGGTGGATGGCTCAGGTTTTCTCTACCAGCTTTCTGGAACATCTCCTCTAACCCATCCTGCCTAGTCTCCTCTGCCGTGGGGACACCCAGCCTTTGCCATCCCATCCTCTTGAAGGGTGTCCAAATCCTCACTGTTTATGCCAAAACCATCATTCCATCCAAGTCTTCCTCAATCAAAATTTAATTATCTTCTCAACAAATATTTAGCAAGTATCTATATGCCAGGCACTTGTGCTAGTGATACAACAAACCGACAAGGTTTCTACCTTACAGCCTGCAGACTCTAGTACAAGAGGCAAAAATATTAAGCATAACTGTGATACGGGGTATAAAAACAGAGCGACTAACTCTGTATTCTCTTAGCACAAATAATCACTTAGTGAGATCAGGAAAAGCATTTCAGAGAAAGTGACATCAAGCCACAATCTAAAGGAAGAGTAAAAGTTAATAAATTGAGAGTGAGGGGAAGAGTGACCCAAACAGAAGGAATTACATGTGAGCTAGGAGGCAACATGGCATCTTTGAAAACCTGAAAGAAGCCAAATGCGAATGGATCACAGTGAGAATGGTATAAGATCAGACTAGCAGATGCCTAGAGACCAAGTTAAGGAGTCTGGTTCTTGTTCTACAAGCAATGACAACCCATTGCAGCACTCCATTAAATGACTCCTAGCTCCTCCTAACACACCAACATAACCCAAGATACTCCTCAGTTGAGCTGAATGACAGATTAACAGAATACCAACCTGATTGAAACAATCTATTTCAAGACATCCCTGATTTGTTGGGTTGATCTAGCTAACATTTACTGAGCAATTAATAATCCAGGAATTAATCCAGCAATTAATAATTCAGCAATTAATAATCCAGGAATTAACCTAGCAGTTAATAATCCAGTGCATTCTAAGCACTTTATCTAGATTAACCAATTTAATCCTCCCGAAAGACCTGTGAGATGTTATCCAACTATTTATACAAATGAGGAAATTGAGGTATAAGGAAGTTAAGCAACTTGACTGAAATGACAACAACAAAAAGAGTAGCCGAGCCAGGATTTGAATCAAGGGATTTGAGCTCTGGATTCTTTAAGTGTGATCCACAAGGATCACCTACATTAGAAATTCTCATTACATAAAGATTCCTGGGGTCCAAGTGCATCTCTCCCCAACCAGAATTTCAGGGGGTAGAGTCACGAATATTTTTCCAAGCACTCCAGGACTTCTTACGCACACCACAGTTGAGGAATCACTGCTAAGAGATGTTATCGTAAAGGAGGAGAAGACTACCCCAAAAGTAATCTTCCACGTACAAAATAGAAAAAGGCATTTTTTTGGAAAATGGGACAGAGGGTCTCACTATTTCAAACCACTACAAAAGACCATCTACATGAAAGTAAGATCATCCTTCTTGTGAATGACTGCAAATTCTGGTTGTATCATATAATCCAAAGTTAAAGTGGAGGGTGGGTAGACAGCACAGTCTGGCGCTTGGTAGTTATCCTAGTAAGGAGGTTTATGAAGAGAGAGCATGCAAATTCGTAAAGACCACATTCATGAGGTAATACAGATGCTATTAGATCCGTCAGCAATAAGGTAGGAAGACTATGTATTATTATTATTGACACTATGTGAAATGTCATAAAGTTTTTTAAGGTACTTTTTATCCTGAAAAACTCATTTTTAATACAAAATTGCAAGGTAAACAGATAATTTGATTTTAGCCTTCAATCCTTCTCCCCCTCATCTATTCAAAAGTTAGCAAGTAAAAGCTCTTTCATTCACCTAGCTAGTCATGGTTTTAGTTCTAGAAAACAAGCAGCTTCATCAATATTTTTAGAGGGGCTGCTTCACAAAAAAATAGCTATAGTATCTTTGAGGAAACTTCCAACGAATTTTTCCATGGGATCTTGTCCAGTGGTTTTGTTAAGGAGATCACAGACTAGGTGCTCTATTTAGTTAACCTGGCCTTTCTGGTGATTTTTTTCCACTCTAGATTGTGATGAAAACAGTATATACAAGCTTACAGAGCTGCTGGTGAGCCTCAAAAAGAGGGAAACCCAGATTTTGTTAGCATGATATTTGGATGACTGCTTGTCAAGCTCCCAAAAACTGGCATGAAGCTCTTCTGCATACACCTAATGGACTTGTACTCCATGGGCTCCACATGGATGACAGGTAGCCTATCATCCAGCTTCTAAACACATTCAGATTGACTATGTGCCATCCACAGAAGGGAGAAGGGAATCACAGTATCAGATACTTAGAAAATTCAGGGGGTGGGGTGGGAATCACCCCTGGGCATCTGAATAAAAGTCAAAAGAAATCCCTTTTTATTTTGCTTACACGTTACAACCTGTACCCTTTGTTCTGCTTGGAGCAGGCACTGTCAGTACCATTTCTCCCATATTGTCTTGGGGCAGATTCAACCTCATGAAATTTTATTCCTTTCCATAAGCATGATTTATTGAATGTATTATTACTAAATCTGATGTAATTCTTATACATTTGTAATAGTTTTTAAATAAATCCACAAATCAAAAAAGAATGTTAGGTGGTATGCCTGTATTTTTGAAAAACAAAATAGTGACTGTTATAGAATAATTTTTAAACTGGCTGTCCAAATTCTCTTTAGTTCACCTATAGGTCCTAACTGAAATGAGCACCTTTTATATTGAGCCTTTAAAAGGCAGACGAAGGGATTCCATTTACTGGGCCCTATGAGAGGTGGCACTTGCAGCCATTCCTTTCATTTTCCAACTCCTGTTCCCAAACTGGATGCTTCCACTGAGTATCCATTTCATCAGGATGCATGTTCCTTGCTGGCAATGAAGGTCATGGTAATGGTCTCTACAGTTTATGGCATGGCTATGCTGCAACCCATTTTTGTTTGATTAATTCATTCTTATGAGGGAGGTCATCAGGGTCAAACACAGCCTCATGAAAATTCCAAACAGGTAGGGTGTATATGCAGCAGGCGCTTCTCCACCTATATATCAGCCCTCTTATGGAAAGCCCTCATACGCACATGTGCACATGCATGAGCCCACACAAACACACTGACATCGCTTCCATAACAGCAACAGGCCCAGTGCAGACTGAATCAGACCGTATCTCCCAAGGGTGTGAGGTGAGAAGTGGGGACTCTTCCTCAATGGGTCAGAGGTGCAGCCACTACTGGTTCAGTGAGACACCTTCATTTCATTCAAGAGACTTTGGAGAGATATTTCTCTAGATTTTGGGCTGACCAGTATAGTTATCTCTGATTATTTTACATGGTGCATTTTTAAAACCAAAACATATGCAAAACTGGAACTGAACATAGGAGACCTTTTACAACTCTTTTTATCCTCAAAGGGAGATATTAATAATATTCCATAGAAACATTCCCATACATAGGCACCTGCATCTCTTTTCCTCACTTTCATGGAGAGATGATCCTGAGCAGAATGTGCAAACCCTGCCACACTGTCACTTTATCTTTTGGTCCCAGGATGCTGAGCTCTCTGTGATAAGCCTGGACATCTGTGGAAGCTTAGGAGAGTAACAGAAAATGCAGATGCAGTGCTTACCATGGGCCTCTGCTATAAAAGGCCCCATTTACAAATGGAGAAACGAAGGCCCAAGACATTCAGATAACACGTCTCCAGTTGCCATCTAGTAAGTGGGGCACTCAGGATTCAAACTCAAGTGTCTATCTGTGGAGCACCTTGAGGAGCACACCCCATTGTGGCCTCACAGCTCCCCAGGCAAGCAGCTGGAGCAGGTGGGATTGTTCCCAAGCATCCTAAGGCTGAACTATAAAATATGAGTCATTAATATGAATTTTATTTCCCTGGGTTTTACTACTTTTTATTACCCACAAAATGCCTAACATGTAAGTGGTACCTACAAACAGTAAGAAATAACACCAGGATCCACAAAATGCATTTCTTCCTGCCTCTTCCAAAGCACCAGGCTCAGAGAGGTGACCATGATTTGGATTCACAGGACTGGAGAGTCAAGGTCTGGAAGTTCCTGGGGCATCACAGACCTAATAAGTGAATGGGCTGACCCAGAGGAACATGGGCCTGAAGAACAAGGGCCAAAATGATGCATCTCTGATCATTCTGAAAGCCTTCAAAGGGATAGTTGGTGAAATTCTGAGTTTATCACTTGCCGATTTGAATTTTCCAAATATACCATGGAAATGAATTCCAGAATTGCAGGCTGGTGAAAAATCAAGCCAGAAGCAAAAATGAAAATGCCAAAATTGTCAGCTCAGTCTTGCCAAGCACATCCACTGGCAATATGGTGACAAAAAGCGACTGGGCCAATGGTAGGATATCCTTTAGATGGTGCAAAATGAGAAACAGCTTCTTTGCCATAGGAAAAGGAAAGCTTCATCACATCCTCCTTGGTTTTCAGATCTAATGAATAAGTAAACCTCTTCTAATTCCAAAACACACCCATTTCACGTGCAAATAATTCTACCTTTCAAGAAAAAAACTAGTTTCTGATATTCTCATTAGAGGACTAATTTCATTGCAGTGTGTAGAGATTAAACCCATGGCTCACCATGTTTTCTCAAATGGTTAAACATTTGATGTCCTTACTTTTTCTGCTCTTTCTTTTCAGAGATGCATAGGTATTTTATCAAATGAAAAGGCTCACAGATAACCTATGCATTCTGGTCTCCTGTGACAACAGGGATTATACCACAACAGAAAAGGGTGCACCAGGGATGCGGGGAAGAATATAGCGTCTGATGAGCAAGACAGAAACCCCCAAGGTCAAGAACACAAGCAAACTCAGCTTACTCAGGCAAGCAAGGAAGCAGCAGCAGAAATTGGAGATGAAACTAGGGATAAAGGCAGTCAGTTCCAGGGAGATCATGTTCTGAAGGGGGTGGACAAAGCAGAGAGGCTTAAAGGGGGATCCAAGAGGTCTGTACAGGGCCAGATATGGAACCACAAGGGGAGGGTACCCATAGGCCCAATAAGTTATCATATGAAATTCTAGGGTGAGTCCTGTTTAAACCCAGTTGTTTTAACTTTGGTTCTTGGTAGTAAGTTGGTTTTATCAGAAGCCAGTCGCACAATGAATATCAGCAACAACCCATAACCTCTCTAAACAAACCAACGGTCTTAGCGAACCAGCACTGCCATCACAAAAACAGGATTGCTGTTCTTAAACCCATCTTTTGACAGCAACAGCATGTACGAGCCAGATCGCTTCAAACTGTTCTCTTTCTATGAATACTTCCAATCAAAGGAAGCTTTGAAATGTGAACCATGACCCCTAAGCAAATGATATTTGACAGGTTATTCTCCATTTTCACCAAGAATAAGCTCTATAACCTAATTTGTGGAGAAAATAAATTTAGAAAAAAAATCGAATTCTATTTTATTGTCCAGTACTTGCCTGCAACTTTTAGCTACTAATTGTGGAAAGGAGTTAATTTGATAATAAAAATAAAAATTGGCCCTGAAGTGCAATAACCAATCCATGTATATACAATGCAAAAATGTATCCCTGCCCCCACCAAGTCATCTCGAGCTAAATATAGAACACGGTTTCCAAAATGCATTACCTACAATTCTCTCCACACAATGAAAAGCATGAGAACGACAAAGCAAATCTTTCAAATAATCACATACATTGAACCTTGAATAAGTGCTCTTGTTTATGTTTTGTGAGAGTCTATTGTGTTGGACCTCTCAGCTGTTTGAACACACATTGAGAAAACATATTTCACACACAAAAAAATCCCAGTTGGGAAGTGAAGAGTCCGTGCATTTATTCAAGTAATATTTAGGAAGTGCCTGAGATAATGCACTTTAACATGTTGCCTTGTGTTTCCTTCAAGTCTTGGGAACCCAAGAATATAGCCTTAATATCTTGAAAATAATAAAGTTCCATTTATTACATTTTCTGTTCATGAATTTCATTATATTTAATATCTTTTGCAAGCAGACTCTATTCTGCTCACCTGGAGAGCTTCTATTCTTATGATGCTCTCTTAAATAAAGTTCTTCCTCTATGTAATTTTTCCTTTGCATTCTTTCCATACAATATATGTACTATGGCTATTGCACAGTAATCTCTTTTCACAGCTCTCCCCAGTACTGGGAACCTTTAAGGCTGGATTTACTAATACAACACCAGGAATACCATCTCTAGATATATCTGATAACTTAGCCAAGAAGACAAAATCCTACTGCAAACCTTACATGTAGACAGGTTATACAAGCCTTCTTCTGAGTACCTCTGTCATTCTACCCACCATTGTAGGTACAGCCATGGGATGAGGATATCTGAAAACATCAAAATGACTCATCCCCTGTCGTCTCCCATTCCTTCCTCCTCCCACTCCTGCAATCCCAGTCTGAGAGGGACTAGGGTGCTCTGAGAAGTACTGTTGAACACTACCCCTTTCAGAAATTCATTTTACAAGCAATCCAGATACTGGGTACAGCTCTGTCTGCAATGTGGCTTACTTTTTCAAGGGTGTCACATCTGCTTAGAACTTCCCTCCAGTTAATGAATCTTTCTTGAATCAAACCTGAGAGGGCCTTTGATCTCAGTACCAACTAACTTCAGGCTAAGATGCTGGGCACTAGCTGGGCTGGCAAAGCTGGCCCAAACCCATGCTCTATTTCAAGGAAGAATAAACAAAGTTAGTCTGAATTTATAACATGGAATGTCAAGATAAAGAAATTCCCCCTAGACTGACACCACGGATCAGACCACACCTGAAGCTTGGTACCAGTTCTACACCCACATAATTTAAAGTGTTTCTTTAAAAAAAAAGATCGTAAGATAATACGTGATAGGTAGTGAAGACGGGGAACATTAAAAACATAGTAAAAGAAAAATATAATTAATCACACTATGCAGAAGAAACCATTTTTCTTTCAAACCCATAACCCAACATCATAGAAGCCATCATTAAAATCATTCAACCCGGCTGGGTGCCGTGGCTCACGCATGCAATCCCAGCACTTTGGGAGACCGAAGTGGGCAGATCATGAGGTCAAGAGATCAAGACCATCCTGGCCAACATTGTGAAACCCTGTCTCTACTAAAAGTACAAAAACTAGCTGGGCATGGTGGCACGCACCTGTAGTCCCAGCTACTCAGGAGGCTGAGGCAGGAGAAGTGCTTGAACCCAGGAGGCAGAGGTTGCAGTAAGCCGAGATCGCGCCACTGCACTCCAGCCTGGGTGAGAGAGCGAGACTCCGTCTCAAAAAAACAACAACAACCAAAAAAAAAAAAAAAAAAAAACACCAAACGAACAAGCAAACAAAAACACAAATCATTCAACCCTTTTTAGTTTGTAGTTTTATTAGTTGAGATATAATTTTGTATGCTGCTCTACTCACATTTAATATAGGACAAAACATATTTCTGATATTTAGATACTATTCATGAATATCATTCTGAATGAGTAAAAAAATTCTAACAGAGAAATAAATGTATCCATAAATTAATTTATCATATCCCCACTGTTGAACAGTTGGGCTATTTTCAATTTCTCACTCATAAGTAACAATGAAATGAACATCTATATGCGCATCTTTGCTTTTCCCCCCTTGAATGACTATAATTCTAAATAGCTGTACTATACAGGATGGCTCTACAAATGAGATAATCAATGTTGGTGAATTTCCAACATTGAGTGAAAGGATCATGAGCCAAAGGAACCCTGTCTCAACCAGTTTCTTAAAATTCTACAGAAATGTCAAGGTTTCTGCCAGCAAAGTGGTAGCAGGGCATCCTTTCGCGTCATCATGAATGCCAATTTCTCCTTTCTGTTTTGCAGAAGGAAGTGCAGGTCTTCTCCCCACGCAGAGGGGTGTAACTGACCTCACAAACAGCTGGAAGCCAGGACTCCAGCCTTAACCCAGCGTGATCTGGGAAGGGAAGTCTTTGCCATCATCTCAGCCCTGTCTCTGTGCGGGAGCACACGCCAGCATGAAAAATCAATTGGCTTTTGTCAGACAATAAATATCACCAAAAGAAAATCCAAAGATGTTTTTAAGACAGAAAAAAGTATTCCTTTTCCTTCTCTTTTGGAAATAGCTTAATTTTTTTCGTCTTGGTCTTAAAAGAAATCGCCACTCCAAGAATCACTCTTTTTCCTGACATAGCCACACAATGCCCCTCAATGCCAAAATGAGTCCATAAGACTCAGTTTGTTCTGTAGGTTGCAAAGTTTGTTCCAGGGTGTGCTTTTTCCTTTTAAGACCTTATCAGCTGATTTAAAAATAGACATGATTAGCTTTTTTTTTTTTCAACAATAGGATAAAACTTCAATTTAAGTAACATTTGTTAAGCCCACATATATTTCTTTCTTTCTTCTTCGTAGGCACTCTGGGGTAGAAAGGTGAGTAAGAATCAGTCCTGGTTCTTAGGGGTAGAGACAAGAAGGAGAGAGAGTAGATAATACCCATAATCTAAAATCATGATTTTCAAGCCTTTGGAATTCTGCAGCATTGCCTCAAGGTAGCCATGAGGTGGGACAGAGAATGAATGGGAACCCAGTTAAATCAAAGATAATTGGCTAAAATAAGTTTCCAAACTTAGTGTATGGCTAAGTAAGTTAAGTGTTGCAAGAGAAGGGAAGAAAAGTGAACCTAAGGGGGAAAATTACTCCTGTTCCCACGGAGGGGCTCGGCAGGGCCCATGAGTTGGACCTTGAAGGACAGACAGATTTTCACCAGAAAGAGTGGATGTTCCTCCTTGCTAAGGGAACACAGTCAGGGACAGATACTGGGAAGTGCAAGGCATGCTGGGCACTCAGCATGAGTAATGATGGGTTAGTAGGAGGTGTGCTGCTAGACATAATAGGCATGTTGTTTGGAAGAATGGTTTAGGACAGAATGTGGAGTTTTGCTATCCTGCTGGAAGAAGAGAGAGCCAAAGGTTTTTGAAGACAGATGTCTTATGAGAAGAGCTGTGTCCTAGAAAGGTGTTTCTGGCAGCTAGGGGAAAGAGAACTTAGGCTTGGGTCAAGTCCAGATTTAGGAAGACCAATTAAAAGACAAACACATCATCTACACAAGAGATGATGGTGGCAGGAAGGCAGGATACAGAACAAATTGAGTCCATAAGTGAAAGGCACAGGGTGGCTAAGCTATGACAGGAGAAAGTGATTCTTGAGAGCAATAAGATTTCTTTTAAGACCAGAAAAAAAAATTAAGCTATTTCCAGGAGAGAAGGAAAATGATTTTGTTTTTTTCTGTCTTAACAACACCTTTAGATTTTCTTTTGGTGGTATTTACGGCCTGACAAAAGCCGATTGATTTTTCATGCTGGCATATGTTCCTGCACAGAGACCAGGGCTGAGATAATGGTGCAGGAAAGCAGAGTTACAGCATTAAAAGGCAGGTGGCCCTTCTCATACGGGGGCAGATCAGTAGGACTTGGGGACCTATTAGGGAGAAAATGTAGGGAAGCCAGAGATCGCTCCTGGATTTCAAGTCCGAGATATGGGGTGGACTGTGATGTCACTCCTGGAGTTAGAGCCCACAGAAGCAGCAGCAGGAAGGAAGCCATGAGAATGGAGAGTTTAGTTTTGGACATCCCGAGTTTGAGGAGTCTGCAGACCATCCACAGGGGTGGAGCTCAGAAGATGGTAAAGGTGGAATTCTGTCTGCCTCAGATGCTGGTTGAAGGTGGGGAGGAGGCGGTAGTAGGAGAAGAAAAGAGGAGGGTCTCGGGAAATGCCTGTGCTAAAGGGGTCAGTGCCATGGGAATGAAGAACGGAGAGGATCCCAGGAAGCACAGGAGGAAACACAAGTCAGTGCCTCAGAGTCAGGGATGAGGATGAACAAGAACAATCAGAAGGTGTCCTTGAGCTAAATGAAGCAATTGCAGCAGGTGGGGGTGGGTGAACATCAGACCACCTCGAAGAGAGGAGGTGGGAAAGTGGAGATGCCATTCTCTCCTGGAAAATTTGGCAGTGCACAGACGGACAGAGATTGGGTAAGAAAGTGAAAGAGGAACAGGGTTGGAAAATATTGTTTAAGGACAGGAATGATTTGGGTATATTTTTAGGTTGAAGAGAAGAGATGGGGGTGGGGGAGGATACGAATAGCATGAAGGTGTAAGGGATAAAAGATGTATTTTTATAAATTTTTTGATGTCTATCTTCTTCATCAGAGTGGGGATTCATAACAATGTGACTTCTTTCCAGTCTTAAATTTAGAACAAACTCAATGACTCCTCTCAATTCCCACTTGCCTCTTAGAAATCATGTATTTTGTGGCTACAGAGGTTTTCAAGTATTCAAAATATATATTAATGCACTTTGGAGTCATATTTCTTTTCTTGAGCTCAGTTATATTTTTAGTTACCCTTTAATTTTTTTTCTAAAAATACTGCTAGTGACTGGAACAACAATCGTTATTTTATTTCTTCCATATATATTCAATGTGCCATTTGTTATCTTAGGTGCATTGCATGCATATACATATACATATATATGTCTGTATCTGTATCTATCTCTGTGTATCTATATCTATCTTGCATGTATGTTCATTTCCAAAGTCACAGGCAAAAAATTTTTTTAAGGACAGAGTGGCCCACCGGGTCAAGGGCTGCAAAGGTGGCAAACAAGATTGAGATTTAAAACTGTCCATTGGAGGTCATTCTTTGTCAAAATCAGTGACTTCTGTGGCTAAAGAGGTTTTCAAGGACTGATACTATATTTTAGTGCTTTTTAGAGTCCTATTTCTCTTCTTTTGCTCAGTTATATTCTCGGTGCGGGCAGAAGGCAGGCTACAGTGGATTATACATGAAAAAGCGAGCTGGGAAACTGAGGCAACGATTTCAGAAACCAAGCTGGAGGGGCACAGGTGAATAGGGGGTTGAGAAAATCATTTATTTATTATTAAAAATGTGGGAGATTTGTGTTTATTTATATTCTGGTGAGAAGACCGCATGTGAGAGGAAGAGACTAATGATGCAAAGATTAGAAGTGATAACGGACAGAGCCCCAGAGGAGGTGAGAGGGGATGGAATTCAAAGCACAGAAGGAGGCCATCCCCGGGGCCACAGCCTTGTCTAGAAGGGAGGGTGGTGAGTGCAGGATAGGAGAAAAGCCCTGGGTCACACAGGAGGTCACAGGCAGAGCTGGACTAGAATCCATGCCTCTCCAATGCCTCATCTGGAGCGCTGTGTGTGCTGTGTGATCTTCGTGTCATTTCCCTCACGGGAATGGACCCAAATGCTTTTCATTTATTAAGAAGAGTGGAACAGAACTACACATTTTGTAATTCAGAAATGGTCCAAAATTGGCCATTTCATGAGGTTCCACCTAATCTTGGTTCATTTAACCCTCAGAACAACTCTATGACGATCAGTCTCTAGACAGAGAGACTGGGATACAGGGCAGGGCAATTAACCTTCTCAAGCTCACCCAGCAAGGAAACAAAGGAGCTAGGGTATGAACCCCACTCTTTGGGTCCAGGGCCAATGCTCCTGACTGTTAGACTTTACTACAACTTATTGTGGTGAGTTAAATGATCACAGAATAAGAGAACATGAAAGAGAAATAGGTACTATGAATAACACAGAAGAAGACTGTCAGGAATCAACAGTAAATACTTAAGGGTAAATACCACTGATTCCGTGTAACATACAACAATTTTTGGTTGAGCCATTTGAAATTGCTGTATTTGTCGGACAAAAACAGTCCAATACCGGCAGTTGCATACGGCTCCATGTCACCTTTGTGTGTTTGTGTGCGAATCTGCAAATCCCTCTGTTGATTCCTCAGTCATGCAGGGGAGCAAAGGCTGAGGCTGCATCTGTGGCAGCTTCAGGTCTCTATTATCAGCCTAAAAGCTTTTATAACTTGAAAATTTAACGAATAAAAAATTCTGGTAAACTGCATCCAAAAACCATTGATATCTTTTACTCACAGCCTTTTTTTCCTGGTACATGCACAAGCAAATTTTTATCCATCTGAATCCCTGACCAACCAGCATCTGCTCAGTTGAGGCTTGGAAGCAAATGTCCAGGCTTGCCCAGTGCCAAAACCACAATAAAGTAAGCCAAGAACCTTTTTCAAACACATGTTGTGGCAAAAATACGTCCATTTTATATACATTTTTTGTGGCAATAAATGCATTTTAATAGGAAAAGCATCTCTGTGTGACGCATGGGTCTTACCCTTTTCTACTTCTGCTTTAAGAACACATAGTGGCCAGGGAGCCTTCGGACAGAATCCCGTGCTCTGTGACTCACAAAATGGAAATCTGGCATTATATGCCAATGACATTTACTTCTGTGGCAGCTCAAGCGGCAAAAAGCCATATGCCATACACCTCGGAGCCAGCCAAGCCACACAAACAAATATGTGAAAGAGAAATAAGGAGAACAGGACCAGAAGAGTTCTGGGAAGTTGATCGCCTCCAGCACTTAAAACACTCACTGTGGCAAGAACTGGGTCTTCCCACTCTTATGACATTCTAAGGGGGATGCATTTTTTTCCCCCTAATTTAAGAGAACTTTAGGAGGTAAAGGTAAAATACAAAAGATAAGTTTTGTGAAGGACATGATGTGCTCACACATGTGATTCAACATTCCTGCTGCACAAGCACACATTTCCTGGGCATGCTTGGGTAAGCCCCCGTCCCCTACATGGGATGGAAGGTTGACAGTCACATTTGTCCTTTGCACTGGAAGATCTCTCGGCAGCCATTCTGGGAAAGAATAAGTGCCATTACTGACGTTATTTTTCCAGTGGGAAAAAGAGTGCTCCTGGAATGGCCAGAGTACATAGGTTAAGCAGGTCTAAGAGCAATATAATAAATGAGTGAAGGTGAAAATGAAACAGAGGGAGAGATATATATATGTATGTGTGTATATATGTATATATATACACACACACACACACACACACACACACGGTTTTTAACAAGGAGTTCCAACCAATCTTCTTGGAAAAACAATAATTCAGTTTCTTTTGCAAAAGTTCAATATCTTTAAAGCTTTCTATTCACCTTATATAAAGCTACACACGTAGAAAAATGACAACTGCCATTTTTATTAAGAAACAGATGGCAAAATCATTTCATAACTTCCTCAGAGTATTAGCATCCGAAGAGATTTTGATGGAGGGGTGTAGAAGTGTTTCTCAATAAAGCCTGTTGGCATTTGGGGCAAGAAAATTCTTTATTGTGTGGAATTCCAAAATACCCATGGCCTTCAGGAGTTGAACAACAGTGGCCACCCCATATTAAGATGGTGTACATGAATTTAGCTTATTGGTCAGGTGGACCATTTTTAATGATCATTGAATTAAACATTTCTGGCCATTAATTAATTCAACACTGAACACCAAGTATTTGAGCAGATACTACTTAAAAGTACCTGGAGGATATTAAGACATAAAATCTAGCTCTTGCTTCCAATGATATATTGACTTTATTTGGGAAGACAGATTTAAAAATAAACAACTACTACAGAGCTAGAAGACATTTTCCAAAAAAATTTGAACTCCATGCTGTGGGAGCAGATGTAAAAAAAATTCATTCTGAATAAAAGAGAGATGGTAACTATCTCGCTAAGGTGGCACTTGTGCAAAATCCTAAAGGATAAGTAAAATTTCAACAGGCAGATGGGGGAAGATGTTTCTGGTAGAGGGAATGAGATATGAAAATGTAATTGCACATACAAGAAATGGTGGGCAGTTCAGGTAGAGCCTAGGGTGGGTGCAGGGGAAGATATGGAGATAAAGCAGAAAAAGTAGATGAATTAAAGATAAATCTGAACATCTTGCTAAGGCCATAGAATTTAATGAGTCAGGCAATGAACAGCCACTGAAGTTTTAAAAGCAAGAATGGTATGGTCAGATCTGTGTTGGAGGAGATATGGAAGATGGAAAGGTTTCCAAGCTGGGAGATAAGTTGGTGTAACAGTCGCTGTCTTAGTCAGCTATTGTCACATTAATGCTGTGTAACAAACAACCCCAACAGGTAAGAAGTTATTCTCACATTCACAGATCTACAGGTCAGCTAAGGTGGCTGTTTCAAGCTCTAATTCTGTGGGCTGACTGGAAAAACTGTGCTCCATATATCTCATTCTGGGACCTACAATGAAGGAGCAGTAGCTACCAGGGGTATGTAGTTCTCATGATGATGGCAGAAGTGCAAAAGCCTAGCTCAATCACTTGAGCAACAGTCAAGCTCCTGCTCATTTCATATCCATGCACATCCCACTGGCCCAAGCAAGTTCACTTGGCCAAGACAAAAGTCAAAGGGTGGAGGAAATACACTTCACTCATCATGAGGTCATGGCAAGGATGTGGAAGTATGCTACTACCATGAAGCAGTGAAGAACTGTGACCAGCCATTCAATCTATCACATTGGGGTGAGAGAAGAGGAAGACAGGAACTGAGGCAATGACGAAAACGTAAAGGACCATGTGGTGATTGTACTGACTTTGGCCACTAATCAGTTTCACAAAGAGGGACTAGCCCATAAATTTCTAAGTAGAAACTTACTAGACTGCCAGCTCTACGACAGCAGGAACCATCCTGTCTTGCTCACATCTGTATTCCCAGTGTCTACCACAAACACTGTGTTGTAGACACAAATAAATATCTGTTGAAAGAATGAATAGCGTTTGAAGAGTAAGTTGGATAGTGACCCCATTAACCAAGATGTGGAATGCTGATGTGGCTGTGCTGTATGTATGATGGTAGTGAGACAGCAACTTTGAGTACCTTCTAGATCCTAGGCATGGTGCTAGATACTCAGAATAGAGAAAGAGCAAGACTCTGCTCTTAGGATGCCTGACAGTTAGACAACTGCAGTTCACTGAGATGAGTTCCAGGGTATGGGTATTCCTAGGGACACAGCAAGAGGGATATCTCAGGGGCATCTGAGTGAGTTACTGCCAAAAGTGATAGCCGCAGGCTTGAGCACTTTCCTAAGGAAGACAGTGGTCTGATTGATATCTGAGCTGATTACCTGCCTAAATGACTTCCTCCTACACAGTTGGCCTGAGCATCCATTATTTTTAACTTTACCAGAATAGGAAGAAAACACATAGAAATCAGAAAATAAAGGGAAGAAAGAGGCGAGGAGAAGAAGAAATTCGGTTTGGAATTATCATCTCTCAAATTCAAGTTTTAATGTAAATTTTTCTCCCTGTGATAACTGCCAAAACGGCGCTGGAATGCTGGGAGTGGTAGCTCACACCTTTAATCCCAGGTACTCGGGAGGCTGGGGTTGGAGGATTGTGTGAGGTGAGGAGTTTGAGATGAGCATGGGCAAAATAATGAGACAACGTCTCAAAAACAAGAAAGAAAAGAAGGAAGGGAAGGGTAGGGAAGGGTAGGGAAAGAAGGGGAGGGGAGGGAACCACTGCCAAATGTAGACTTACTTTGATACCCTCTTCTGGCCTCTCAACTTCTGTCCTTGCTTCGGCCTTGTTTGACTCAATGACTTGGCTCTATGACTGGTGACAGAGCAGGAGGGTCAGTGTGTAGGTTGAACAAGGTAGATCAGTGTTCAGCTCCTACTTTGAAAAATGAAGGCAGATAATCTTGACCCATAAGTCACTGTTGCTCAGATAAAAGAGCACAATTCTGAAAAATTTGCACAGACATATAAGCAATGTAAATTAGAGATTGAATATGCATATGAAGTTGAATATGCATGTCTAATGATTTAGTCATTAAATATATATTTTAACTACCAAGCACCTAGATCTGGTATTCTGCAGAAAACATTTGGAAATCTCACTTAGAATCTCCTAACTTCTTCTAGCTCTTGTTTTGGAGTCTTTGCAAATAGCTTCCAATTCCACTCTCTCATTCCGACTGCTTGGTTTATCTTGTCTAGGGCCCCCTGTTGCCCTCAATCCTCCATTAATCACAACATCTGGTACCCTCAGTTGGCAACAGGGGGACACCTATATGACAGCATCTATGTGCTCTTCTGTTCTGCCTTAGGAGACTCATCTCTTTTTAGAAATGTGCTCTCAACCTCCCATGTAACACCACTTACATTGCAATTATGAGATAAATATTTTCTTTTAAATCAATGAGGACCTGTATTTCATGAGAGATTCCCACCTAATGGTACCCTTCTTAGCTATCCAACTCTGCTTCCTATTTGCCCTTTAATTTAAAATACCTAAATCTCATCATGCCTTACTTAAAATGTAGATAATTTCCTTTTAATTGGACATATACTAATAAAATGGTTTCTGTGCCATTATCAAACCTTTCATATAAGCCATAATGGAATCTGGAATTCAGGTCATGGAAACCAGTTAACAACTCCTACACAGCCCCAGTATATACTAATAAAAAGGAAAGAAGTTTCAGAAGTTACTGAACAGAGTTATGGAAAGCAGTTAACTTAAAGTCATCATTATTCTCATGCCCAGGGATGGTCAGAAATTGAACCAAGGAACTGATATATCTCACTACTGTCCAGCAGAAGAACCAATCAATTATTTTCTCCTCCTATTTGACAAATCCCAAGTTAGCACATGCAAAGAAAGATACACTGGCTCTAGTAAGACTTCAGAAATGAAAAGCACTTTATGCAAAATCTTGAACACAAAGGAACACCCACGAAGTATATTTACTACTGTCAGGCTTATTCAAAACTGTGAGATTTACTCTTGGTCAAAACCATTTTTATAAATGCTCCTGTTATAGAAAATGTCCAGAAAGCAAAACATATTAAAAATGTCTTCAGCTAAAGACAGCAGTCAACCTTTATTTAAGCAGGTTTTAAATAGTTTGTTTAACCATTTTTATGAAAATTACATGGGCTGGGAGCAGTGGCTCATGCTTGTAATCCCAGTACCTTGGGAGGCTGAGGCAGGCGGATCATGAGATCAGGATACTGAGACCATTCTGGCCAGCAAGGTGAAACCCTGTCTCTACTAAAAATATAAAAATTAGCTGGGCATGGTGGTGCACGCCTGTAATCCCAGCTACTCGGGAGACTGAGGCAGAAGAATCGCTTGAACCAGGGAGTTGGAGCTTGTGGTGAGCCGAGACTGCGTCACTGCACTCCAGCCTGGCGACAGAGGAAGGCTCTGTCTCAAAAAAAAGAGAAAGAAAGAAAAGAAAGAAAGAAAGAGAGAGAGAGAAAAAGAAAGAAAGAAAGAAAGAAAGAAAGAAAGAAAGAAAGAAAGAAAGAAAGAAAGAAAGAAAGAAAGAAAGAAAGAAAGAAAGAAAGAAAGAAAGAAAGAAAGAAAGAAAGAAAGAAAGAAAGAAAGAAAGAAGGAAAGAGAGAGAGAAAGAAAGAAAGAAAATTACATGAACAGGGTCAACAACATCCAACTCTTCCTGGATGACTCAAGATTCCTTGCATTCTCCTTCCTTATAAAGAGATGCTGCCAGGGCTGTAAATTCAGGGGGTGGAGGGTTGGGAGATGCAGGGTACAGTGCACAACCCCAGGACAGAATGGGTCACCCTCTGAGGTCTTCTCTATGTTCTTCATAAAAGCTGCCATGGACCCCATGCAGCTGAGACCATCACGGCAGCACACTTGGAAGTTAAGTCACTACTGGCTGGGCACGGTGGCTCACGCCTGTAATCCCAGCACTTCAGGAGGCCAAGGAAGGTGAATCACCTGAGGTCAGGAGTTCAAGACCAGCCTGGCCAACATGGTGAAACCCCATCTGTAATAAAATTGCAAAAATTAACCAGGTCTCATGGCAGGAGCCTGTAATCTCAGCTACTCGGAAGGCTGAGGCAGGAGAATCACTTGAATTCGGGATGCAGAGGATGCAGTGAGCTGAGATTGTGCCATGGCACTCTAGCCTGGGTGACAAGAGCAAGACTCTGTCTCCAAAAAAAACAAAAACAAAAAAAAGAGTCACTACTAAGTTAATCACTAAACTTGAGGGAGCAGCTTGCCCACCTTTCCTGAAGATGTTTGCTGTCCGTGTTGCCATGAACATCCTTTTCCTTTTCAGACGCATTTGGAATCCCGTGTCACCCGGTCTTCTCCCAGATCTCCATTACTGTGGACTGGTGTTGGCTCCAGGCCAGTGCTGAGCCTGCCAGTTTATCTGCCTGATGCCATCAGGGTGCACAGCCATCCTAGCTGTGGGTAATTTCCTATTCCTATCTCACACTGAGGAATCTGAAGCCGACAGAACCGAGTCCCTTGCACAAGGTTACCCAGCTGGAAGGGAGGCCCTTGGCATTTTTACATACTGTCCCCAGTCCCCTGCCTCACCTGCAGTATATTTGTTTGTGGGTGGGCTGGGGAGGAGTGACCACAGTGGTCAAAATCCCCTCTATGGCCAAACTAAAGTTCAATGCACCCCCATACAGAGGTACAAAACAATCTGTATTTATGGATATTTGAACAAACTATCTGGGGAAATCAAGGCAGCTCAATTACACTGCACGACCAAGTGCAAATTACTGCCACTTTAGGTTTTGCCTATTGAGATTAGCACCTCCTATTTGTATAGGGCAATTTGCAAAGCAAACCTAATGACAGCTTAATCCCCAGTGACTCTGGGAAGTATTATTTATTACTACTGCCACTACCAGTTTACAGGTGAGAAGGGATTTGGTGGTTAAAGGACAAGATCAAGGTCACACTGCTGGTGAGGGGCCAACTGGGACTGCCACCAGATCCTCCTGCTAATTCAGCCTTGGTTCTTGCCTTTGCACCATGCATTCTTGATGAGGGTGTGGGGACATCATCCTTAGGGAGGGCACAAAAATGGTTCCTGGAGGAGTAAATCTTACTCTTTTTACATAGAAGGCACAGTTATACGTACATACACAAAGAGATATACAATATATCTGTAATTACAATTTCGGGGGAGGGTGATTGGGGAAAAATACCTATAAAAGCTCTCTAGCGGGGTGATAATGCAAAAGAGAATGAGAAATATTGCTCTATACCACAGTGCTTCCCTGACTTGGCCAGAGTCATGTTACCTGTCATTAATACGTATCTGTTTATGCATGACAATGGGGTCTATTTGAACATACACTTGTTGGAAAACATAAGTTACCAAAGTCACTTTCCCAGTCTTTCTGCTGTCTCTGGATAGTATAACTGACCTTGATGAGGACTGGAGAGGACACATCTTGATTGCATCCAACAGAAAGTGGCAAACTCCATGGAAATAGGTAACACTATCTTATGCGAATAGGTTAAAAGCAGACACATGTATGAAACTCTTTGCTACCTATTCAACAGGGAATGCCAAAGAAATAATGATTAAATCTATTCATATAATGCATTTGCTTCTAGAGGAGGTTCCACTGCCTGTGTGGCAAGCCCAAGACCTTTGTGAAACATCAGAAGCCTTTTGAAAAAAAATGCTTGTTAATGGCCTAGACAGTTGAAAAATGGAAAACCTCATTGTATGACATTAGGGCTCTTTAAGACTTCTCCTCTACTCAAATATTCATGTTTCAATTAAAACATACACCTACTTTATTAGCCACATCAGGCCCAGTTCAGATCAATAACAGCAGCACTAGATGGAATTCTAATGAAGATAAACAACGCTGAGTCCTCCCAGCTTCCCCTGGGCATGGATGCACAAAGCTTCCTTTCACAGCTTGCTCCAAGATATTTTACAGTCACCTGCCTCATGCAAATGAGGAGACTCATGTTTATTCATGATGAGAGTTACAGACCACCTTTCATTCCCTAGGCCAGCTCAGCTAACCAACAGAGCGCCGTCTGCACCACTATGAAGTTGAACTGTCCTAATAAGGGGACTCCTGAATATATAATTGTCCCCTGAAAAGCATGCACAGAAAGTCAGTAAGCTGCAAACAGTTTGAGAAGCAAACACATTTCCCTTTTTTATTCATGTGTTAGCTGCCTTTAAGGTTTTAAACACAATCCCTTTTCTATCCCACACTATAATCCACTAGATGTGACTAGCTGGTGGTTATTTCCTATGAATAATCTTCATAGGGGATTTCTCAGGATGTTTCCTTCTGTCCTGCCATTCTTCCTAATTGAGATTTTCTCCCATTGACTCAGATGAAGCTCACAGCCTGGCCAAGGGCAGCTGCAGCTTTGTTTAATGGGCCTGGGTTCTCCCTATGCACAGTCTTGGCTATTTTAAGGGGTGGTTTTTCATCTGCAAGCCTGAGATTCTAAGCTCTATTGTGTGCGCTTAGTTTATTATGCTGCTGGATAAAGTTTCAAAATAGCGCTTTTACTCTAGAATGATTTCATTTTTCAAATTAGTTTCTTCCATTTTGGTAATCTGAAAGTGTGGCACAATCATCTGATCTTGGCTTATAATGTCGATTTTGATAGCGTCTAAAGTAACACCAATGCTAGGAACAAATATTTTGATGGTTTCTAAAAGGGCTCAATCATCAGTGAAGAGATCTGGGCAACTAGTAATTGTTGGGGAGGACTTAATTCTCATCAGCCATTAAATATGTGAAAATCATGGGACCTGCTGATTTTTAGACTGCTACCGTGTGTTTCACAAGGAAACTAAGGTACCCAATAAAGTTGTTTGGAGGAAGACACTTCCAAAATCCATGAAAATTTCAGCTTAAAGCCTATTTTTGTCAGTTACATGGGTTATTAATTCAGTTCAGAATTTAGTGTGAAATTCATAGCTTACTTTTTTTTTTTAACATAGCCAAAAAATGTCTGTTTGTGAAAAGGGCAATTTACTCCTTTTTTCATAGAAAGGCTTTACCTTTTTCAGTACACTCCACAACTACATATGCCATTTTTACTTCCTCCAAGCCCCCCCCCTTTTTTTTTTTTTTTTTGAGACAGAGTCTCTCTCTGTCACCCAGGCTGGAGTGCAGTGGTGTGATCTTGGCTCACTGCAACCTCAAAGCACTTTTACACTAATTACTTCAATTTATTATCACCCCACCAAAAGAGAGGGCGATAGATCCTTTTAAAAACTATTATTATTTTTAGATTCTCAGACAGAACTCTGGAATAGCAGACTCAGGATGAAAACCTGGGTCACACAGGTCAACAAGCATCCTACTCCATCAATGCACGAAATTTATAGTAGCTTGTGATAAGTGTCAACATATGTCAATGATGTGGGGTCTATTAACATAAATCACCTTTAATGGTCAAATCTACCTTAATGAAAATACTCATTCATAGCTTTCCCCCTCCGATGATTTAATTAATCTATGGTGCGGTTGGCCAGTGGGATAACAGGGTTTTCAAAAGCCCGCAGGTGATTTCAACGTACAGTTAAAGGTGAGAAACAGTGCTACACACAGCCATATATTTTAAAGTGTATACTCTCATTAGATTTTTTTTTTTTTTTACAGTGGAGTAGTTAGCCACACATGCTTTAAATGAGATTCCCATACCTAAAATATCCAAGTTACTTGTGTCCCCTTTCTTAACCCCGCTCAAAAATGAGGATTTTAATGAAATGATTATGGGGCTACTTGTGTGCTGAGGTATCCAGCTGCAGTTTAGCTCTTCTCTAATGCCCATAAAAATGAATAATGCATGCTCTAAAATATTGGTAATAAAAGACAAAAACATAGAACACAAACTCAATGGCCTGAATCAATGGATTATTCTGCAGAGTGCTATATTGAGAAACTGAAAGAAAGTACTTTTCAAAGCATAAATATTTTAATCACTCTCCAATTCTACTTCTCTTATATAAATAAAAAACATTCCATCTGCTGCTTCCCAAGCCCGGAAGAGCAGACGACAGCTGCTTTTCCAAACACCCTCTTCCAGCAGTGGCATTAACTACCAAGCACTAGATATCTATAAACTGGTGTCCCAAGCAAGGCGGCCTGCAGAAGCTATTCCTGCCTCTGATAGAATCCAGCGTAGTTTGTTGGGCAAATCAAAATTTTAAATTGAGGGCACTGCTTCTCCAGTGAGGAGCTAAAGAAGGCAGATAGCTAAGTCCTGCTCACAGAGCCCTGGGTCTCAGGGTTGACAAATAAATCCACCTTCCACGCTCTGTTTCCAGTGGCAAGAGCCTGAGATGGTGTCCAAGAAAGTTGAAAAGAAATTATGTTTCATGTTGGGCTTTTTAAAGATATTTCTGAATTTGAATGTGGACAGTCAGGGAATAAGAAAAAAACATTAAATCCACCAGTAATTCACAACCCACATTTATTCCTAAATTCAATCTCCTCTGCTACCAAGTTAATAAAAGAAGAAAAGTGAACTGATTTAACTTTCAGCTCTTCTCTCTTCTCCAATTTATTATCAGGTAAAGCAGAACAGTGGCTGATAGATGGGCAGCAGGAAAAAATCAGAAAGGCAGTCTTCAAAATGAACTAGAGGCTGTCACACAGGGGCTTCCTTTTTAAAAAGGCTAGTGGAGGCAGAACAGGGCCATAAAAGAAAAGGGACATAATTATATCTGTATCTGAGTTGCCACTAGCAGAACTCTGTGACAGGTATTATGTCTACTAGCAAAAAGAAAAACAAATGAAAGGCTCGTCTGTCCATGTTTCATTAATTGAAACTGATCTACACATCTAAAAATCTAATATAGCTGCAAATCAAATACACACTGGAATAGGCAGAATAACAGCTTCCCATTGGTGCCTGTGTTCCGATCCTCAGAACCTGCAAATACGTTACCTTCTGCAGCACAGGGGATTGGGGTTGCAGATAGAATTAAGGTTACTATCAGTCAACTTTAAGATGCGAAGATGATGCCGGATTATCCAGGTCACCCAATGTAATCACAAGGTCCTTAAAGGTTTGGAAGACCAAGGCAGAAGAGGGATCAGGGTGATGGGATGGCATGTGAGAAGGACTCAAGCTATCCTTGCTGGCTTTGAAGATGGACAACAAGGACATAAGCCAAGGAATGCAGGTGACCACCAGAAAGTGAAAAAAGCAAGGAAACAAATTATCTCCTAGAGCCTCTGGAAAGAAACAGCTCTGCTGCTGCCTTGATTTTAGCCCAGTGAAATCCATTGTTGACTTCTGAACTATGAACTGTAAGATAAATTTGCATTGTCTAAGCTACTAAATTTGTGGTAATTTGCTATATCAGCAACAGAAAAGTGATATACACACGATAGAAATGTAAATACCTGATACATTTTTCTGGTTACATAAGTACGGCATGCATAGTACTGAGAAAAAGGAAAAAAAAAAAAAAGCAAACATAACAAAAGTATTTAATGTAGCAAATTAAAATTCCTTGTCCTTCCCATCCCTGATTTTCCTCTGATATCTGCTCTTGCCTGATGGCTATCTGGATGTGAGGCAGGACCCTCTGGCTCTCGGGCCTGGAGCTGTTTGTCCTCAGCCATAAACTGTCACCCCTACTTGGCAGTAGAGGTGTGACCCCCAGCATTAATCTATGATCTGTAAACAACACAAAAAGATGGCATTAGAGCTACAGTAAGAAACTGCACCCAAAACCTGGCTCTTAGGTCTTACTGAAGAGATTTCACAGCTATATAGGCTAATTATGATAAAAGTTTCAGAGTGACACTCTGGGGGGTTTGCTGTCTCCTGCCAGGGCCCTGAACAGGCAAGATGTCTGCCACCAATCTGACCACATGGCCATAAGCCACAGGGACCCTAGAGCTATGGTCACCTCCCTCTACCAGCTGTGCCCACCTCCTCCAGCCTGGGGCCTCTGGCTTCCTTTGCTAACAAGGAACTCTTGGTGCTTCATGTTATAAACCATAACTTCTATAGGATTTAAGTGTCTGAATGCTCATCCCCAGAGTCAGTCCTCTGCAGAACTTTCATATTTTCTGCACAGCTTATCTGTGCCTAGATCAACAACAATAATATCTGAAACATTATTATTTTCAGATATTATTCTGCAAAAATGCAGAATTTATAATTCAGGAAAAGCAGGATAAATGAGATCTCTCAGAAAGCAGACATCTGATGCCCAAATCTGTAACAGCTGGTGAGGTCTCCATCTCCTGGAGGAACAGGTGTCCCCAGCTCGCAAAGCTGAGGACTGGATGGCTTTCACACAGCAGCACATGAAAGAGCTGAAATGATCCAGGGCAGAGTGGCCTTAGTCCCTTAGCCAATTTCAAAGACTACTGATTTAACTCTCTTTTTTTGGTTTGATTGAACAAAGGCCTCCCTGCTCTCCTTCCCTCTTTCCCAGGGATGATTTGCACCTGAATTGCAAAGTCTCTCATAATCAAGTGAAGTACATTTAAGAGGCCGCAGTTATAATCATAAAGAAATTAATGGGCTTCTTTTCTCCACTTTCCTTCTTGAAATGTGCCTGTCCTCCGGCATAGCTGCTCAGACACACAACGGCTCTGGATTGCAGCTTCTAGACCAATGCTCTCCACAGAAGGGCATTACTGGGGTCTATTTCAATGAATTCAATGGATGACCAAGATGCAAAGGACAGATCATTGGGATGACAGAGATGATATGGCAGGTGAGAACACTGTGCTGAGGAAGAAAGTCAGATTAGGACCTGACTGAAGCTTGGGGTCCTTTTCCTGATTTTCTTTCTTTTCAATTGGTGTTGGTTCAAGATGCCACAAACCAGAAATATAGTGGGAAACAAGGATGAGATGTATATCCAGGGAGGAGGTGACAGGGAGGCAATAACTAACAAGTATATTAAGTGCAGGTGAAATTCAGATATTACGTTATGCAACAAGCACATGCCCATGAAAGCCCCACAGTATGACTGAGGCCTAGACCCTTCGACTCTTAGTCACAGCCCTTAGTGCTGGGTGAGTGGGCATGGGTGACGAACCCGACCACATTCAGAGTCATCTATAGCAGCAAATTGAAAGTACTAAAGGCTGCAATATGCCATTAGTTATTATTGCTAATCAGGCCTTTATCTAAGGACAAAGATTTTGCTTCTGTATGAAACCATGGATAGTGCTTCTGCTCTCTTTAAGTTGGTCAATGCCCTTCCCTCTGCTCGTTATTCACACACAAATGGAAATGTGAAAGTCACACTCTAGTGAGACATTATGATATAGAAAACCAAGGGACATCTCAGTTCAAAGGATCAAATGCTTACTGTAAACCAAGAAATGTTGCATATAACCTTAATGACTCAGTTCTTTGAAAGAGATCTTTCATTTTAATAAAAATTCTTTTGATACAGCACGGGGCAGATGATCACAACACATCCATAATCCCCAAAGAAATCACTGCACTAGGTGCAGCAGTCTTCCTGATCTCATTTGCTGTGTACCAGTCTCCTGGACAGGTGGAGGGAAGGCCCCTTCCCCGGCAGATCTTGCAATATTGACAAGGCATCCCAAACTAATGCTCTGAAAGGAAACGTTCACCTTGATAATGTATCTCAAGAACAATTCTCTGCTGGTGACTCCGGCTTAGACAAAAGGAACAAAGCTGCTCCAAGCTTACCCCCAGAGGGATGAGGTCATCCCCAGCACAGAGATTCATGTCTACACAGGGATGTTTGTCTTTCTCTACTCTTGAAGCAACTGTCATTGCAATCTTCCTCATTTCCCCACCTTGCCAAATGCCTTCTGCACACAGACAAGGGACCATGCAGCAGGTCCCTTTGGTGTCACGGGAATCCCCTGCCTCTACCCGAGATCCACATTACCTTGTTGAAGTCTTCAGAAGTTGCCCTCATTTCCTTCCATGTCTTGTTCAGGAGCTGGATACAGATGCAGAAAAACTCCTCAAAGGATCTGTCGTGGGTGAAGAACATCGGGTGGAAGTCGTTGCAGGTCTCACTAGCTGGAGGAAACATGGAAAATAAGGGAAGAAGTTTTAAAACAGTGAAACGCGAGGACATAACCACAGGTAGGTGCCCCAAAGGGAGACAAGCGGAGATATCTTTGGTTCAGGCAATAATGGTGAAAAAGCATTTCTGAAAAAGCAACCAAAGGATGGTTCCCATACAACTTGGAAGCTTAAGGTCAGATGGCCAGACCTAGCCTTAGGCACATATTTTGACTGACAACAGTCAGTCCCTAACCCATGCCAGGACATGGTCCCTTGGCTTTGCTCCAAAACTGCTGTGTTGATTATGAGCCCTATATCTGCTTTCTTGACCTTATACAGATTATTCAAACTGCCCTCTCAGGCACAGCTCCTCCATCACCCTCAATTTCCTCTTTCTTATCAGAATAACTGGCAGAAGATGGGTTTTCCTGAATACACGATTAATTGCAACTTTGAAAATAGCATCCACGCTTATTTCTCCAGGGGGCTCTTTTCTCTCTTATGGCAGTAAGCAGGGGACATTTGAGATCATTAACCATCTGATGCCATTAACCATTTGTTTGACATTTCCAGGCACAGATGGCTGGAGGTCAAAGCAACCCGAATGGCTTTGAAGGCGGCAACTGGTCCAGTCCTGGGCAAAACCGGAAAGTCAGCCAAAATTGCCTTCAAGCCCCCACTGGAGAGCTTCCTTGGGTCAGACCTAGTGCTCTGAACACTGAACTTTAGGTCTGGTCCCTACTCTTCTCCTCCTCCTCCTCCTCAGACCAGCGCCCCAGCCCCTCCCATCATCCCATCAGTCAAGCTTACATTTTTATAGCCCTTCTGTACATTACACCTCATTTGATCTTTACAGTTCCTCTTACCACTCATGTCTTATGGATGAGGATATTGTGGAGCCCATGGAATTAGGGTTTGTGACCCCCAAAACCAATACCCTAAGGTTTTAAAAAAATAAATATATATGCTGTTACATACAGTGAAAGTCTTTCTATTTTATTTGGAATCCTTTTTTTTTTTTTAAATTTTACTTTAAGTTCTGGAATATAAGTAGAGAACGTGCAGGTTTGTTACATAGGTATACATGCAACATGGTGGTTTGCATGAGGACTGGATGACTTTCAGGCTTTCACACAGCAGCACATCAACCCATCATGTAGGTTTTAAGCCCTGCATGCACTATTTGTCCTAATGCTCTCTCTCCCTTAGCCCCCCAACCCCCAGCTAGCCCCAGTGTGTGCTGTTCCCCTCCCTGTGTTCATGTGTTCTCATTGTTTAACTCCCACTTATGAGTGAGAACATAAGGTGTTTCATTTGCTGTTGGAATATCTTTTAAGGTCGATTCATCCTCAAGGCTCAGAATGGTGGGGTTTCAGGCCCTGGAAGTCCAGGACAGGATGGAGGGAGGAGTGGGAGCAGACTTACAGCAGAGACCTTCTGTTCTCGGGGAGAGCCCTGGTGCCTGCCATGCAGATGAGCAGCGGATCTGCTTAGAATCCTATAGAGCAGGCCCCCAGTGAACAAACCCTGATCAAGCCTCACGGAAACACACTCAAGGGTACCTGGTCACCAAGCTATTACACACCAACCTCTTCTCTCTTCGACCTTCATGAACACAGTGAATTTCAGACCTCTCAACAGTTTAAAACAACAGCAATGTGGTGTATATTTGCACAGCTCACCACTTCTAAAGGGCACAACCTGATTTGAAGATATGGTAATGCTGTTTTCTTCCGAATAAAGTAAGGGCATGGGCCAGGAGCAATGCATAGTCCTGCAGGAAGAGTCCAGGGGTTGGCGGACAGAAGATTTGGGTTCAAGAGCAGCCCAGGCCAATCAGGAGCAAGTCACTTCACCTTTCTAAGCCTCAATTTTCTTAATTAAAAAATGGAGGGCTGGGCACAGTGGCTCACACCTGTAATTCCAGCACTTTGGGAGGTCTAGGGGGGTGGATTATCTGAGGTCAGGAGTTTGAGAGACCAGCATGGCCAACATGCTGAAATCCTGTCTCTACTAAAAATACAAAAATTAGCTGGGCATGGTGGCATGCGCCTGTAGTCCCAGCTACTCTGGAGGCTGAGACAGCAGAATCGCTTGAATCCAGGAGGTGGAGGTTGCAATGAACCGAGATCACACCACTGCATTCCAGCCTGGGTGACAAAAGCGAAACTCCACCTCAAAAAAAAAAAAAAGAGGAAATGAAATCGCCTCTGCCTTCTCCCTAGGCTTCAAAGCAGATCAAATAAGTCAACTGATGGGAAAGTGCTTTGGACAGGATAAAAGTTAACACCAATATGGAGGGAAGTGGTGGTGATGACAATAAATATTGCACCTGCCTACTGTTCCCAGAAACGTGAGCTTTTCTGTGATTTCTTTTCCCACTAATTCCTAGTCCAACCTGTTCACATTTCAGCAGTTAGAAGCAAGAACATATAAGTCATCCCACCCCAGCCTGTGTTATAGTCTAGCAGAGAGATGGCAAATGTGAAGTTCTGACCTGTGACACAAAGCTATTTAAGAAACTCAGAAGATCAACACTGGCAGCCTGTGCAGTTTTCTACCCTGGACAATGAGCGGTCGGTCTCACTTTCATAAGCACCAAAGCTAATGAAATTTACAAATCTTCAGCTGTACCTTAAAACACTGTTGCCATCTAAGAACTTGTTATTAATCCATATTATCACAGTATCATTTTTGGATCTAGTGTGATTATATGTCTACTTTATGCCCTAGTAAAAGTTTTTATGTGATCAGTGGAGCTAAGATAGCCAGACAAAACTGAGACTTGCAAGCCCTGCTCTTACTTGGGTAAAGAGGGAGGGAAGTGACATCATTAGTAATTAACTAAACAATTCGTTGGGTACATATGACATGCCAAAGGTTCTACAAGCACTATTCTTGCAACAACCCTCGAAGGTAGGCCTTATGGACATCCTCATTTTATATGTGAGAAAGGTAAAACTTGGATAAATAACACCTTCCATCATGAGCTTTTTTTAGTCGGCCCCAAATGAGCATCTGAAACCTACAGTCAGCTGATCCAGCAGCAGACTTCCTACCTTAGTTGACATCAAGAGCTCACTGCATTTCTTTGTGGTTGCTGCTTTGAAAATGAATTCCTCCACGCACTCTCTTAGGTCTCTCGTACTCCTCCTTCAACATAAACCCAGATCATGACCTGCAGTCCAATGTGGATCACAGCAAGTGCGTCGCCAGCACCTGCTGACTGAGAACACTCGGCCATGAGATAGCAGTACCAAGGCCAGCAGCCACGCACCGGGCACTGGATGACGGACTTCATGTCACTTATTATGTCAGGCACAAAAGGAAGATATTACTAACTTCTTTTTAAGATTATAAATAGGAGATTTAGAAAGGCTTGGAGACTTGTCCAAGGTCACATAGTTTGCAAGCAGTAGTGCTAGGATTCAAGGTCGAGTTGGCTCCAAAGTCCATCATTGTTCTGCTTCACTCACTTTCCTCATTCTGTTTCTCAGTTAACCCTGCCTCCAATGCACTTCTGCCAACACAAATCTGAAACAAGTGTTTTTCTATCCACAGAAAATATTTATGAAGTAAAATCTTACAAGAGGTGAAGCTTCATCTATGAATGCTTATGTATATTTACTGTGTGAGATTCCTCTGCTTTCCTCCTACTACTCGTGGCTTACGTGGGGTTAGGTTGGAATCACCAGGGTTCCACTCCCCTTCTGGACCTTACTCCTCCTTTCGTGGGTCTGGGCAAAGCTGCACTCTCGACAACTGTGTTGAGCAGCCAAGAAATCATCTACCTGGTTCCTAGCTTCTGCTGAACCAACTCTTTTTTCTTCCTCAAGGTATTTTATCTTTCTCAACTTCCATAACATATAAAGGTTTCCTCAGGTGCTCAGTCACTGAGGAAAAGTCACACTGGATGAATGCATTTGATTTATTTCAAGAAACTCACAAGTTGGGTTTCATGTTAATAGAACCTGAGTTTTGTTCATGACAACAATGTGCCCAGCTAAAAAAGTACAATTTGCAGCCTCCCTTGTGATTAAGAGTCATCATATGACCCAATCCCAAATAACAGGTAAGTTAAAACTGTTGGGCACAGTTCCCAGGAAAGACCTTTAAAAGGGGAAAGACTTGGTTGACTTGTGGCCTTTTGTCTCTGCCTCCCCACTTCAACTTCTTCATGTCTGGAACACAGGAGTGATGACTGGAGCTCCTGCAGCCATTTTGCCAGCATAAAAATGAGGGCTATACCCTAGACAGTTAGTAGGAGCTCCTGATGACACTGTGGAATCACCACAGCAAACTGGAATTGGAATTCTTTTGTACATAATTTTTTGTACACAATTTGTTGGTATGTAATTCGCTTAAGCCATGTGAAATTACTAATATTAAAAAAAAAGCAAGCAAGTACATTGACAATACCACAAGAAAACATGTGCTCAAGATCACTGGAGGTCAGAGAAAACACAGGAATGAGGAGGCAGGATATTACAGCGGTGAGAGCGAGACAAACTTGCATTCAAATAATTAAATGTGATGCCCCTTAGCGTGCCATAAAACCTTAGACAAATAAATGCTCCCTGAACCTGTTTCCTCATCGGTGAAATATATAACCACAGAAAGTTTGTAAGCACCAAGTTAGATTATGTACATAAAGTGTGTAGTAAAGTGCCTAGCACATGGCATAGGATTAGTAAACGGTGGCTATTAGTTACTATTTTTTTTTTTTTTTTGAGACAGACTTTTGCTCCTGTTGCCCAGGCTGGAGTGCAATGGTGTGATCTCAACTCACTGCGACATCTGCCTCCCAGGTTCAAGCGCTTATCCCGCCTCAGCCTCCTGAGTAGCTGGGATTACAGGCGTGTCCCACCACACCTGGCTAATTTTGTATTTTTAGTAGAGATGGGGTTTCTCCACATTGGTCAGGCGGGTCTTGAACTCCTGACCTCAGGTGATCTGCCCACCTTGGCCTCCCAAAGTGCTGGGATTACAGGCGTGAACCACTGTGCCTGGCCTAGTTACTATTTTTAATCAAGCACCTGGCATAGGTTTAGTAAATGGTGGTTATTAGTTACTATTTTTTTTTTTTCTTTTTGAGATGAAATCTTGCTCTGTCACCCAGGCTGGGGTGCAAAGGTGCAATCGTGGCTCACTGCAATCTCTTCCTCCAGGGTTCAAGTGATTCTCCCGTCTCCTCCCGAATAGCTGGGGCTACAGGTGCAGGACCCCATGCCCGGCTAATTTTTGTGTTTTTAGTAGAGACAGGGTGTTGCCATGTTGGCCAGGCTGGTCTCCAACTCCTGACCTCAGGTGATCTGCCTGCCTTGACCTTGCAAAGTGCTAAGATTACAGGCATGAGCCACCATGCACAGCTAGTTACTAATCAAGTAATTAATTAATCAAGTAATTAATTAAGTTATTAATTAATTAATTAATTATTAATTAATTAATTAAGTTATTAATCAAGTACATGGCATAGGCTTAGTAAATCGTGGCTATTAGTTACTATTTTTAATCATCATCCCCAGCACATTATATAGCTTCTTAAAGACTCCAACAATTCTAGGAGATGAGGAAGGAAAGAGGAATCTGGTGAACGGCCTTTAGGGTCCCGTAGGTAAGGAGGCGGTAGAGTCAACCAATCATTCTTGATGATTATGTCAAAAACCTACTGAAGTATTCAGACTCCAAAGCTGCAATTTCACATGAAGAGGTAACTATGTGCGGGGTAATCTTTTAAGGACTTTTGTCTGAACTCTCTGAATGTGTAATAATGATAAAGGTACTGTTATTATCATCCCTGTTTCACAGATGAGAAAACTGAGGAGCTGTGAAGATGAGTAACCAGCAGCGACAGTGCCAGAAATCAAATCCAGCATTCTATCTCCAGCACTGGTGTTTCTGACCTCCATATGAAGGGGTTGGCCTGCCATCATTCTAAGATTTTTGAAGACTCCTCCTTTGCAGGGAGATACAGGCAAATAACAAAGTAAGAACAACTTGGTCCTCGACTGGTAACAAAAGAAACAGTGAAAAGGTTTTTGTGTATGTGGATACAAGCTTCATCAGTTCGCTGTGAGGATCAAATGGGAACAGTGACTAAGACAGCAAGCTCAGTGCAAGTGTGGGCCAACGGGGTGGCCATTGTTCACCATTTATCAAGTGGAGCCTCTCCCAGGCTACACATTTCTACACGTGAGCTTGTCACCTTGCAGAGGCAGCCCCAGTCTAAGAATAGAGTTCTTAGGTTTAAATAAACAAACAAAAACAGGAAGGGTGAGGTTTATTACTGTTTTTAAAGGAAAACAGCACTTACTGAGAAAAAAAATTAGCAGACAATATTTTATAAATGAAATTTAGAGAGACACTTTCAATGAGACAAAAATAGTAAGATGTTTAAAAACAAAATTGTTTTAATGACACTATTTTTAACACGAGATTTTACTTTATTTAAAAAATCCAACACAATGGTTTTTAAGTCTGGAATATTAAGATATTTTCAGGACTGAGGGTACAACAGATTCTATTAATTTGCTGAGATCTCATTCACTTATAAGCAAGCCAGCTTTGAAAGCAGCTATAACCTGAACATACATGTTTTTAAAAATAAAAATAAGAATGCTGTACATTTATGTACCACTTTGCCTGTCAAAGTAGATGTATTCCTATTTTGCACTGGGTAATGTGTGGTGAGGCAGGTAGTCACTGGCTCTCAGAGAACAAGGATTACTGCAGTGTAGCAAACAAGCAATGAAAAATGAGTGCAGGGAATGGTTCTAGAGCTGACCATAACCTTGCAAAGGTCACTGCAGCTCCCTGGGCTCCAGATTTCCTACCTGTAAATGAGTTGCGCTAATTGATTTGTAAGGCTCTTGCCAAGTCCAAAATTACAGCAGTCTCCATACACGTATACACCAGATAATGTATCTTCAACTCCCCAAAGCCCATCCAAAATTGTAGAATTTAGAGAGTCTGCCTGCACTGAACTTTAGTTCCTAAACTACTATTTCCTTTATTGACAGGATGACTACACATTTAATTTAGAGTGTAAAGACATTAGAGTGATATTTGATAGGTTTAGCAAATGTTTGATGAGCAAGGATATATTCTTTCTTTCATAAGAAAATTGTCAATTGTTTTTATACTTTCTCAACTTGTTAATCATACCTAATGCAGACCATTTCATAAGGAAATTACTTGACTAATGATAGAATGACAAGATCACAGGAAAATGCATACCATTTTTGTTCTCACAGAAATTTTCTAAAGACACATTTTCAGATGCTGAAAAGCTCTGTTTATCCTTTCTATGACCTTGGTGAGGCTAAGAGAGACTCTGAACCCATTCACAAATAACAGAGATTTGGGAAGCACTGGGCAAGTATGAATATTTTTTACCATGACTTCATGAGCTATTGCAACAGACTTTGAAAATGGTGCGGCCGGGCGCGGTGGCTCAAGCCTGTAATCCCAGCACTTTGGGAGGCCAAGACGGGCGGATCACGAGGTCAGGAGATCAAGACCATCCTGGCTAACACGGGGAAACCCCGTCTCTACTAAAAATACAAAAAAATAAACTAGCCGGGCGAGGTGGCGGGCGCCTGTAGTCCCAGCTACTCCGGAGGCTGAGGCAGGAGAATGGCGTAAACCTGGGAGGCGGAGCTTGCAGTGAGCTGAGATCCGGCTACTGCACTCCAGACCTCCAGACCGGGCGACCGAGCAAGACTCCGTCTCAAAAAAAAGAAAATGGTGCACTTTGAAAAAGACACACGCACTGGTCTAACACAATGGACATTTTGTTGTAAAATTATGAATTACAGGAAAAAGGGAATACATCATACACACACAAAGGCATTTAACATAGAAAAACTGCTAGAGCAGTCATTAAAATCTGCCTGGTGATCCACAGCACAGAAACTTACAGTAGAACTATTTGTGGTTCTATGGTCAGTCTGGATAATATATTTATGAATTCTCTGATGCAGATGTATATTTATACACTTGTATAAAAATAATCTTACCCTACTTAGAAAACTTTGAGTTTTCTATTTTTAAACCTGGTATTCCTTAACGGTTTGATTTTGGAAGGTGGTACTGCGTGGGGAGATGCTAAAAGTTCAGAACCTTTTGTAGGTGGGAGAGGTGAAAAGAGGAGAGTGGGGTCAAGAACTTGAAGTTCCTTCACTGCCTATGAGTTCAGCCTAGATAGAAGCTACCACCCCTGCTATTTCAGGACAGGGGATCAGAGGCTTTAAACTTTCACGGCTCTTCTCAGCTCCTGAAGTCTGGTTTAATAGAACTCTGGATAGTCTTTTGTATCCTCAGCCATCCTAAAAATAGTATAAAATTTATACTAAAAAATAGTATGAAATTTATCCAATGCTTCATTGTTCACCTTCCCTTGGGCCTTTTTTTGAGGACATGGAGAGAGGAAAAAAATACCGACTAGTGTTAAGGCTGAAAATCAGACTCATAGCACCAAAAGACAGCCAATTCAGCAAAAGTAATCAGAGGCCACATCCCAGGCACACAGGGTGTGTTAATACAAGAGCAGAGCTTCTGCAGCCAGGTTGGCTTGCATGCAAATGTTGACGTCACTACTTAATAGCAATGTGACCTTGATCACCTTAAAATTCCTCCAGGCCTCTATCTCCCCATCAAAAAATAAAAAAAGGAAAAACCAATGGCATCTATCTTATCAGGTTGCTGTTAAGATTAAATGTAGAGTGATTCATATATTAACTGAGATAAAATTAGCACTCGATACATGTCAATTGTTAGTAGTTTTAATAACAAAGTAATTATTACCGTACCTAGCTAAAATGCCAAATTTGGAAAACTTTTAGGACCATATATAAAGACTTGTAAAATGACAGCAATGAAGACAGTGTGATATTGGTGTATGGATGGAAAAACAACAATGGAACAGAATAGGGAGTCCAGAGACCCATATATACAGTCACTGGATTTATGACAGAAATGACACTGCAGTGGAAAGGAATTTCAATTTGTTGAACTGGGCCAGTTGTATATGCATCTGGAAGAAATGAATTATGACTCCCTACCTCATACCATCTGCAAAGATCAATTCTGCATGAATTATAGATCTCAATGCAAAAGGAAAAACAATAAAGTTGTTTTCATATAACATAGGAATATATTCATGATTTTCAGGTGGGCAAAAGTTTCTTAAACAAAACAGAAATATCATTAATCATAAGAAAACAGTTTGATTCTATTATATTAAACTCAAGAACTTGTCAAAATATACAATAAAAATGGCAAATTTAGAATAGAGAAAAAACTTTAACATTATCTAATAAAGAACTGGTATCTATGACACATAACTACTCCTATAAGCTATAAGTCACTAAGAAAAAGACAGACAACCCAGTAGAAGAATGGGCAAAATGTAAATGGGCACTTCACAAAATAGGATGTCTATGTGGCCAACGAACACATGAAAAGGGGCTAAGCTTTTTAAGTCACAGAAAAAAATATGCAGCTTTAAACAACAATGAACTACTTTCATACGTCCACCATAAGGGCTAAAATAAAAGATGGAAAACAGTAAGTGTTGATAAGAATGTGGAACAAATGGAATCCACTGTTGATGGGCGTGTAAAATTGTTCAACCACTTTGTAAAACAGTTTAGCAGTATTTACTAAAGCTAAAATATTCTTACTTTATAATACAGCAAGTCTAGCCAAAGATATAAACCCGACAGAAATGCATACATATGCATTCCAAGAGAAATGTATATGAATGTTCACAGCCGCACTATTTGTTAGAGCCAAAAACCTGAAACAATCTAAATGTCCATCCAGCAGATTGGATAAATAAATTATGATTTATTCATACAGCAGCGTACTTACCACAAAGAAATTATTTTAAAAAATGCTACACACAATATGAACGCATTCAAATTAACTTTCACAATAACATGAATGAACTGAAAGAAACATAATGTGGAGCAAGAAGAGCCCCACACTAAAGAGACCATAGGATATGATTCTATTTATTTAAAGGTCAAAACAGGCGAAATTCATTGATGATAATGGAAACAGGGTATTGTTCTTTCGGAAGTGAGAAGAAACTGAGACTGAGAGGATGGCCCAAGAGGGCCTCTGAGTGTTGTTTAATACCTTTTCTTAATCTAGATAGTAGTTACATGGGCAGTTGGTGGTTTGAAAATTCATTGAGCTGTGTGTGCTCTTTGGATTTGAACACCTCTATGTAAGTTACACTTTTTATGAAAAGTTAACTTAAAAAGGTGGAATATGAGCTCTCTAGGAGCAGATATCCTGTCTATCCAGCAGGCAGGATAAAACTGTAACATTTCAAAAATATGATTTCAGTGGGCTTTTCAGAATGAGTGTTGTGTATATCCTGGTCCATCCATCCATCTAACTAGCAAGGTGGTTACGAGCATGGCCCTGGAGCCAGTCTGTCTGAGTTTGGATCCTGGCTCTGCCACTTATTATCTGTGTGACCTTGAGCTCATGAGCAAGGAGAGATGGGTAAAAGCCAAGGCTGAAGAAACCGGCAGAC
The DNA here is from genome assembly GCF_007565055.1 of Rhinopithecus roxellana. Taxonomy (NCBI): domain Eukaryota; kingdom Metazoa; phylum Chordata; class Mammalia; order Primates; family Cercopithecidae; genus Rhinopithecus; species Rhinopithecus roxellana. The sequence goes on from NC_044554.1 coordinate 90,298,925, forward strand.
GTCGGTTCGCACAACGCTTTGTAGACCGCATTAGGGAGATGAACTTATTCCACCTGCAATGGGAAGCGATTAAAGGGGTTTAAATAGGAGTGTGAAAAAGTGACAACTTTCCATCTCTTTTTTTTACTCTTATTTTGGTCTCTGTTTAATGAAATTAAAATTCAGGTGATTTGAGGATTCTTGTTATTCTGGAATCCAGTGAACTGATATTTCAGCATATTAAGGATGAGTGATGAACCAGGTAAATACCTTAAGCACAAAATGGTTAGGAGTGTCATTCTGGAGGTAGGACTGCTGCTAGAATTCTCCCTCTGCCACTTAACTGTGTGATCCCAACCAAGTCTGTTCATGTCCCTCAGTCTCTTTTACTATGATGAGAATAACAAAAACTCATATCTTGTAGAACTGACTGAAGATATAGTAGAAAGATTCCCATAAAATGCTTAGTTCAGCACCTGACATTTGGTAAGCACTTCATAAATATTAGTCATAAAATGTTACGCACAATAAAAATATGATTTTTTTTTTCAAAAAAGTCCTTGCTTTAAGGTTTAACTTGTGGTGAAATCTTATTTACTTAGCTTCGCATTAGAAAGGTACCCTAATCTCCTAGAAAGTTATAGAGCAGCATTCCCAAGGTCATCTTCTGAGATGTTGAACTGAAAGGCGAAATATGCAGAAATTCCAGCAAATTAAGATTTCTGGTAAGTGCATACTAAGTAGCCCCTGGGAATTTGCTTATAATTGAAAAATGGTCTTGCTGATAGGCTCTGTGTTTGCTCTTTTCCTTTGTCCTCCAGTTGAAAACAATCAAGACGTGCACAGAAACAAAACCTGGATCATTTACCCTTCATCTGTTGGCAAAATAATCATTTCTGGAGCTGCTTTTAGGTCTAAGAAATGCACTTTCTTGGCCCAAAGAGAAAAAATAACAGTAAAAAACAACGAAAAAAATTTTTGGAGAGGAGTATCAAGTTTGTGGTGTGAATTACCAATACAAAACTGAGTATGAAACACACTTATCTTGCTAAATACATTTTACTTACCTTCTGGGAGTGGTGTTGATGGAGCATAGGGAGATGTGGCTAACTCTATGCATCAATCTGACTGGGCCAAAGGGTGCCCAGATTAAACATTATTTCTGAGTATGTGTGTGAGGGTATTTCCAGTAGAGATTAACATCTGAATAAGTGGACTCAATGAAGTAGATAGCTCTCCCCAAGGTGGGTGGGTAACACCCAATCCCTTGAGGGTCTGAATAGAACAAAAAGGTGGAGGAAAGAGGAACTTAGCCCTTTTTCTTGCCTCTCTGCTCGAGCTGGGACATCTCATCTCATTTTTCCCTGTCTGTGGACTGGGGGTTATATGATCAGTTCCCCTGGTTCTCAAGCCGTTGGACTTGGACTGAATTACACCACCAGCTCTTCTGGGTCTGCAGCTTTCAGATGGCAGATTGTAGGATTTCTCAGCCTCCATAATTATATGAGATTATTCCTCATAATAAATCTCATATATATATATACACTTACATACATATATATCATATATATTCTATATATACATGAGATTTATAAGGAATTCTCTCTTTCGCTGTCTCTCCAAATATATATATATACATATAAAATATGAGCTATCTATTTTTTCTATTGGTTCTGTTTCTCTGGAGAACCCTAATACAAGAAGGGAGAGCAGAAGATGGAGAGGAAAATTCTAGTTGTGTGGTAAACAGTTCAAGGCAGGGCAAAGGAAAATATATTCAAGTGATTTCTGTATACCCTTGTTAAAACTTTCTTTATGAGGAAAATTATTCAGAGAAGTGGGCACATTAAGAGACTGTCATACGGCAAATTTACTGTGGATATAAGTAATTGCCTGTCCAACCATGTGAGATGGGCACCTGAGGATTATGTTGGGATACAGGCAGATTAATGAGCAGCTGGGATGTCCCTCACTGAAGACCCATTAAGAACTGTGTCTGTCTTGCAGAGCCATGGTGTGACTTTAGATTATACCTTCACCTGGGGCTCAGAGCATTAGCCAGGTCTAAGGAGCTGGCAAATGGGCTAAAAATAAGCAATTCTGTATTGGATAAATGTGAATTTAAGGATAAATGCCAAGGATTGCTCATTGCACAGGTTCTTTCTTGTCTGTGGTGCTCAGTAACTGACTCCCCTTCAAAAGTCATTACCTTGTAGTGATCACCTGTAGTGTTAGGGAAAAAATGCAAATGCTTTACAAGGAATTCAACACTCATCTAAACTTGAGCCAACTCCACTACTTCTTGCTTTTCTCTGATCTATGAATGCACCCTAAATTCAACCATAATTTATACTTCTGTCAAACAAACCACCCCTGATTGCATTTCCACATGCTTAGCTCATGGTTTTCCCTCTACTTGGAGCCCACTGAGTCAACCTCCAAAGCCCAGACCTCTGCTAATGGTACTTCACTTCTAAAGCTCTGTCCCACTTCTTGATGCTTCCATAGGTCTTTCGTTTCCTCCTTCCATTTGGATTCCCACTCCTGATTAGAAGCCTAGGGAAAGTGGGGAGGCTGACTTCATCATGTCTGCACCCTTCATGGCTCTCATATGGTCAGCCTTCCAGAAACACGTGACTGTACTCCCTTCCTTGGTTTCCTGCCTCCTCATGCCTCCAGCTACATGCTTTTCTTCTACGTGGCTTTCATTATGTTCCACTTCATGCACAGATCGTGGAGTATTCCCTAACGTACATCACAGCCCTCCTGCAGTGGGGCCAGCACAGACACACAGCGCTCTGGAAGGCTCCCCACAAGCTCCACCCACTGCCTTAAAATAGTCCATCCTTCAAAATGACCCATTCTTCCTCCCTCTCTCCTCCAACTTTCTGAAACTGAGTGTAGATGTTCTCTTAAAAGAGAACAATGAATAACATCACAAAGAAGCAAACTCATTGCACAAATTCAACAGAAAACAAAAGCAAATCTGATTATGTTTTTAAAGTACAGAGATATAGCCCTCCTCTGTACAATTGCCAACACCTAGTCCCCAGGAAGGGGATTCTCTTTACCATGCACCACCTGCCCCATTTACAGGAACCTACTTTGAGCAGGAGTAATGGGCTTAGTGCTCATCTCAGCCTCTGTCAGGATGAACATGTCACCTCAAGGACTGCATAACATTGTCAACTATGTATTAATCCTGGACAAAGGCATTAAGGGAGATGCAGGGGATATTAAGGGAATGATCCATTGACAATCATGCTTTGGTCAATGTGAGATTTGAAAGGATAGAGATGCATACTAATAAACAAAAATAGAGTTAAAACTTTTAATATTTTTGCCTGTATACTGTTTGGTTCAGTGTCTTAAACAAGTGAGTGTGGCAAGGACCATAGCTCTTTGCTACTCAAGCTCGTGTGGGAAAGGTCATGAGTGGAACACAGAGAGGCGCTCTTAGCACATAAACGCAACCCCAGACCCCAAGAAGCATATCCTCAAGCACTGTGATAACTGTTCAGGAAAAGGTCAAGTTTCACACAGCCACCCAACTGAGATTTACAAAAAAAGGGAATGCTAAAGGATAAAGCATTAAATATCATACCAGTAACGGCTGGCTGGAAAACTTGAAAAGGACATAATCTGAATAACATGACACTTGGGGGATCTGCTTCAGCAAATTAGGAGAGCCGCCTAGAAAGGTGAGTTGTTTATCTTAGAATATTGCAATGACCATACACCGGGAACTATTTTTTTTTTTTTAAAACAAGTATTTTCTCATTTAATCTTCATAACAATATCACAAAGTTAGTGCAGCTATTATCATCCCCATTGTACAGATGTGAAAACAGAGGTAGAGGAGTGAAGGAGCTTGCCCAGACTCACAGAACTAACAAGAGGGAGAGCCAGGGTTTAACAACAGTTTTAGTACAGAATTCCTGGTACTTTGCTGCTCACTGGAGAAGAATTTCCTTTCATGGAAAAAGCAGAAAGTTACTACTTTCTAGAAAGCTTACTTGCCGTGATTTTTAAAAATAGTTGATTCCACTTCTTTTTTTCTCTGATCTTCCATTTTTATGGAGACCTGATCTTGTCAACTATCTAATTTTTGGACATGCAATCCTTACAGTTGATAAAACAGCACAGAATTTTCCAGTTTATCCATGGCAAACATGTATTCCCACAGAAATGTTATTGTTTTAATATTACTGGGAGGAAAAGTAGACAATTCACAGACTTTTCATTTCAAGGACTACTTATTTGTTTATTGGTTTTATAAATCTTGCTCTTTCTTTTTAAAAAAAAAAAAATTCTTTTCTTGAGAGAAAGTCTTGTGGTCTTGCTAGGATGGAGAGCAGTGGCATGATCACAGCTCACTGCATCCTTGAACTCCTGGGCTCAAGCAACCCTCCCACCTCAGCCTCCCAAGTACCTAGGACTGTAAGCACATGCCACTACACCTAGCCAGTTCTTTATTTTTTGTAGAGAAAAAGTCTTGCTGTGTTGCCCAGGCTATAAATTCTGATTTCAGTACACAAGATACCAAATGCATCTCCTTTAATACAAGGCCAATATCCTGAAAGATTAAGAAATTCAAGCTAATCAGACCAATTTATTTCTTGCCATGCATTTATATAGTGCTTAATATATAACAGCCACTGTTCTCAGTATTTTACAATTATCAAGTTATTTAGTTCTCCTATGACCCCCCATAAGACAGGTTGGGTCTTATTTCCATTTCATAGGTGAGAAAAATGAGGCACAGAGAGGCTAAGTGACTTGCTCGAGTCACACAGCCAGAGAGAGGCAGAGCCAGATGTACGTGCACGAGGCAAGCGGCTTTCACAGGTTGTGATCTTAAGCAGATCTGTGTATAACCAGTGCACTCAGAGGTCTCCTTGGCCCAGAAGCTAAATAAATACATAATTGCTGCCATTATGCAGTAGGAGACGTGAATTCGCCCACAGTTCACATAAAAAGACCACAGGCCTCTTTGATCCTGACTGATCACATACATATCAAAGATTCCCCCAGGTGTCTAGATTTTAGAATCTCTCATCAGTAAGTAGTCAAATTATATCAGTTTGACTCATTACAAACAATTCCATGCACACTGATTTCTTAAAAAAAAAAAAAAAAAAAACAACCACAAAGATTACGTAAGCTGGATTTCTCTATTTCACAGAAAGCGCCTCAAAACCAAACCAAAACAACCAAACACAACAGATGTTAGTGTTTTGGTGGTATTTTGGGAAATAAATTTGAGTATAACACAGCATACTCACTAGGGTGTGCTCTCAGAATGTATTGCACTGTCTTGAATGTACAGACATCCTGGAAGGGAATCTGGTTTTGCAGTTAATAAAAATTATTTGCACCATAAAAATGCCCTAATAAAATTAGGTTTAAACTCTTGTTATTGGTATAAGGAGTCTACTTTTTCATTCTCCACATCATTGTAAGCTAATTGGTATTCCTATGAATAAAACATTATTTTTTTTATTCCTGGGCCACTGGGATGGAGGCACGTATAGATTCTGCCTTAGAAATCTGTGTTTGTGAAGAATTAGAGTCTTAAATTAATGGGTGAAGATCTTTTTTAAAACCTTAGTTTCCTCCTAAGTTGTTTGTAATACTGGATGTCTGCTACTTTTTTTTTCAATCTTACTGACTTATAATGATAATCAACCCCCGAAGGTTCTATAAGATCCCTGCAAGTCTTTTCAGGTGGCTGTAATCCAATCACAGACATTGCCTCCAGGAGAATTTGCCCTAAATGAAATTCAGTGAGGGCTACTTTCCTCTCCAACTTCTTGGCCGCCATCTTTCTCTCTCTTTCTTTTTAAGAATCTTCACTAAGTAGAGACCATTTTAGATAAGAACACAACTTAATGAAAACCTAAGGATGAGACTACACATAAGATGCTTTTAAAGGAAGAAAAATACTGATGAAATTGTTCAGAACTTCCTTCTATATGAAATAAGAGTTGATACTCTCAGGCATTTTTGTTCCCATTCCTTGCAGATATTTTATTTTATTTCTTAGTCATTCGATTTTGTTACTAATATTTGAAACTGTTTTTTTCTCTCCCCTGACAAATGCATTCTGAAACTTACATTTTATAAACACTTGCCAATTCTCTAAAACCAGAGAGCATTTTTACTATTCTATTCTCCAACACATAGAAGTGACCCAGGACATCTTATATGGTTAATACAAGGTACAATAAGATACCCAATATGACAACATGGTTCTTAGTAAGAAAGACATCTATCGAGTATGTGTATATATTCACGCGGGTTCTTTATGAATGGCTTCAAAATTATTTGATAGTCATTAGGACCTCACAGGGGAAAAAAGCATCAGCTCACTAATACTGGAGAAGAGATATTTAGATAATTGTTCTTCTTCCCAATGTCATTGCTCTTTCTTGTCTCCTTCACAGATTGGTTTTTTGTTTTTGTTTGTTTTCCTTACGCCCAAAGTTCTTTTCTCACCATTCTTTTCTTCTCACTCTTCACTCTTGCCGAAGGAGGACTAAGCTGGTCCTGAAGCTTCTACGTTCATAGATGTCAAATCTCTACTTTGAACCAAGATAGTTTCCTGAGCTCCGGACAACGCCTTAATGGACACTCCCATCTTAGCCATCTCTTAGCCACCTCAAAGTCAAAATTAACAAAACATTAACTCCTAATCTTTATGGCTTATCCAAACTTACTAGGTTCTCCATCTCAGCTATTTCCGCTCAGTTGGCCAGGTTAGCCTTGACTCCTCTCTCAATCACCATCTCACAAGTATATTACATTTACTCCTTTCCTTTCCCACTCCACTGACCTTGGTTCAGGTGCTCATCACTGCTCTTCTGGATTAAGACAGAAGGCTACAATGGTCTCCCAGCCTCGGGACAGAACCATTTCCCTCACTGTCTTCCATGAGGAGCTCGTAAAAACCTAACTATAGCCACATTTATAGCCTCTGCTTAAAATCCTTCAGACAAAGTAACGCCTCTTCACAACTGACTAGCCCTGAATGAGATGGTTTCTGGGACAGCTTGAAAAAATGTTTCCAGAATGCATTTGCCAGGGGAAAAGAAGAAAACAACTGCAAAATTTTGAGAAAATAAGAGAATAACCCAAAACATAAAATAAACTGTTTGGAAGACTTCTAGACTTAATACACGCTCTGCCTTAATCACCTTCCTCATCTCAGTCCACTCCTCAGTGGTGACTCCTGCAGGTCTTTCAGAATCCAGAGCAGTTGTTCCCACTTCCGAGGGATCCTTTTACGCCCATTCTCTATAGGTTGAACCTTCTAAGTGTCTCCATCTCACCCTCTGCCAATTTTTCAATGCTCTGTTTGCTTTTATGTCTCCCTGTGGAAATTCTAAGACCCTTGAGGCTTAGGAGTATGCCTTCTCTCTCTTTGTATATTCAGTACTTAGGGCCTCAAAAAATGTTTGTGGAATGCATGCTTACATGCGAAGTAGGCCTTATCCAATGCAGCCAAGTTCTTGAAGTCACAACACTCAAAAACTCTTCTTCTCCTCACATTTGAAATATTGCACTGAAATATTATATTCTTGATAGTGACAGTTAATCATTAAACATCCTTCCCCACTGGCAAAACAAAACATGACCACAGGAGAAGGCTCCGTGGAGACCATGCCCACACATTTCAGTGCCTGGGGTAAAATAAGCATGTAAGTGTGTAGGACTAATCATCATATTGCACCAGGAAGCGCGCCCTTCCAGATTTAAAAATATACTTGTTTGTCTTGATTCAGGCTGCTCCTCATTCCAGGCCTGTGTGAGTCATTGGAGAAACATCCTATTAGAGTGCACCCCTACTGATTGGCTTCCTTTATATGTTCACGGTGACTCAGAAGAGATGACTCACAGTTCACGCTTATGACAAAAAGAATTTGCTCTCTCTTCCTTTTCATTACCCATGTTTTGCAGGCTTTATTGGCACCTTTGAAAAACATCTAAGGGAGCAAGGGAAAGGAAAACACAGGGGGCAGCCTGAGTATTGGCATTACTTATTTTTTAACAAGCAACCCTACTTAAAGCACCTTTTATCAGGGCAGCACAGATACACTTCAGAGGCCTAATACATCCAAAGCTCACATTATTCCTGGAAGGTCAGTAATTGGATGCTATTGCTCCACCCTGTCAGTTGATGGGAAGGAGCGATGCTCGAAGGACATAAAGATACTTCACAATGTCCCTCTGCAGGGGTGGCACCCAACACTGGGCTCTCAGAGCTGCTGCTGATAAAACGGCTGGTTAGATCATGCTGTCTTGGTTATAATACCCAAAGCCTCGGCCAAGGAGAGAGAGATTCTCCAAAATAATCAGTGGTCAAGCAGTGAGCATGAAGCAAAGTGAGAGAGGACAATCCAACCACGACAATCTTCTGGTTGCCTCAAGACGCTCATGACCTCCCACTAGAAGAAACTGTTGGGCTCTGTGCCAGTCACAAAGAACAGAGGTTAGTTCCTTTCACTCCACTTCAGAAAACATTTCTGAGTGCTTATTCACAGAGATGGAATCAGGCATAGACTCTGACCAGGAGAGCAACAAGATAAAGTACAGTGAGTTATACACCACAAAATAAGGATGGGTCAAGTGTCTGGAGAGTCCAGGGGAAGAGTTGGCTTTATTTTTTAGAGAAACTGGCATTTGAATTGCACCTAAGGATGGGTGCAATCTAAATCATACTTCTACACTTCATCATAGCCAAAACGCCAAGAAGCGATAAAATCATATTTCTGAATATGTTTTTCTTTCAGAATAATTTACTAGTCAGGCTCATCTCAAATTCCATTTACATTCAGACTCCACATTCCATAATCACTGTCTCCTGGAAGCCATTGAAATGCATGCATATACATCTGCCTGCAAAGGAGACACTTCTGTGTGTTGTTCTGTCAGGGGTGGGTTTATGGTGCCCAAATGAACGGAGGAGGAGCAGCGCAGACGGGCTAAGTCCAAATTGCTCCCGCTTCCAGGGGATCCTTGTGCAGTGAGCTCTGCCTCTGCTTTAATAAAAGCAGATAAAAATACTTGCCACCTACTTACCTCCAAGGCACACTGCAAGGCTAGATCGTGTTCACAGCAGTGTGAATTTTTCAGGAGATAAGTGCTCTATGAAAACAAAGCTTTATTATCATAAATGTTGAGAGAAAATGAAGCAAAACCAATGTCTAGGTCATGTGTTTAGTGTAAAAAAACAAAAAACAAAACAGAACAAAACCCAAACAGACACCAGATTATAACTTTCCAGCAAGCTGGCATTCCAACGTCAAGGCCTGAATGTCCCTTCCCAGAGAGTAGGGCTACAAGGGTCCCCGTACACTGAGTATCTGAGGAAATGAGGCAAATGCAGTATTTTGATGACAGATGTTTCTGATAAGAATACAGAATTTGGAAAAGAAATTGCAAGGCAAATCTGTCCCATGATGTGAGATGAGGGACATGAATACTAGAGACCAAGATCATCAGAACTGATCCCCAAAGAACTGTGAAGAGGACATGTAGAGGACACTAAGAGAAAGACTATTCATTGCCCAAGGCAGAAAGGAGTGGGTGGTTCAGAATCTTCAGGGGTGTGGAATAAAGACAACAGAAGATAAAGGGAAGACGTGAACAGTTAGCTAGTAACTCTCTGAATTAGGTTTAAGATAAGAGAGACAGTGCTGTGCAAAAAAAAAAAAAAAAAAAAAAATAGAGCATTAGAGGACTTAAATCGTATTCCCATGTACAAATTAGATATATGTTTAGGAGATGAATTATTTCTAATTCCTCACAACCTCACACAGTTGAGAGATCAGAGGGAAAAAACATGTAATATAACATGAGTTAAAATGTGCCCTCCCACTCCCAAATTCCTATGTTGAAGTCCTAACCCCAGTAAGAATGCAACTATATTTGGAGAAACTGTCTCTAAAGAGTGAAGCTGAAATGACAACAGGGTGGGCCCTAATCCAATAGGACTGGTGCCCTTATAAGAGGAGGATATTAGGATACAGACATGAACAGAGGGAGGCCCATTTGAAGACACACGATAATATGGTCATCTACAAGCCAAGGAAGACAGGCCCCAGGAAGAAACCAACACCTTGATCTCAGACTTCTGGCCTCCATAATCATGATTTTTTAAACAATTATGTTGTTTAAACCACTCAGTCTGTGGTACAGTTGACCTCTGAATAACATGGAGGTTAGGGGAACCAACCCTTTGTACAGTCAAAAACCTATGTATAACTTTTGACTCCCCCAAAACCTTACTAATATCCCACTGTTGGCTAGATGCCTATCAGATAGCAAAAGCAGCTGATTAATACATATTTTACATGTTATATGTATTATATATTGCACTCTCACAATAAAGTCGGTCAGATAAAAGCTTTACTGGTCCTTATGACCCCCTGATCTAGAAGCTGAATTAGTGATGTTGTTTGGGGGCAAGTAGACCATTTCAGTTTCTCTGATTTTGAACTGATGGGGTTCTGGGTGACAGGGGCATTGTCCAATATGGAACGCACTTTAAAAAGCAGTCCCTTACTGGCAAGGTACTTCCTGACTTCAGGGACAAATATCCATGGAACCAATCCAGAAAAAGGGTTCTTTTTGTCCAGAGCTCCTTCTTGTACAAGCAGAAGACTGGAAGCTGGTGTTTATCTCCTTCCTTCAGGGGTTGGAAGTGAGCAGCTTTATAGATAAAGGCAGCCCTGATCATAAACCCAACTGCATTTGTCCAGAACCAGTAGAGTTAACCTAGTCCTTGCAGCCTTAAATCCTGGTGCTTGCTTCTCTTCCTTATCAATAAATGTCCTTGGTGGCATTTTCCATTTCCCCAAGATAGGGCACTTTCGTCTTCATTAAAAATCTGTTCAGGCAGATATCCTTTCCCCTTAATGATTTTCTTAATGGCAGTTTGGAACTCATCTGCTTCCTCTTGTTGATTAGAAGCTATTTCTCCTATTAGCTAATCACTTTTAAAGATAAACGTCTTTCTAAAATTATCAAACCATCCTTTGCTGGCATTAAATTCTCCAGCTTTTGATCTTTCGTCTTCCTTTTGCTTGCAGATGAAAGCCTTCTTGATATTTCCTCACATGGTAGAAAGAGAGAGATGGCAAGCTCCCTGGTGTCTCTTCTGATAAGGGCACTAATCCCATTATGAGGGCCCCACCCTTGTGAACTCATCTAAACCTAATTACCTCCTAATGGCCCCATCTCCAAATACCTTCACATTGGTAGTTAGAACTTCAACATGTACATTTGGAGGGAGGACACACTTAAGTTAGTCTCAGACTAAACACTTGGGAACACTGAGATTGAGGCTTTTTCTCAAAAGAATTAGAAAAAGTTTTATGAAGTTTAGAAAACGAGTCACTGCTGCATTTTTAAAAAAAATTATTTAGTTTGCAAGGACAACCACATGGGTGCAAACAGGCTCACAAAATGAATGGCCCTTTATATTACATATTTATCAATGGGCAGAATGTACAGATTATGACATGCCATGGTTTGAGGTCAACGGGTTTTGTTTGTTTCAAAATGCTGACATTCCTTCCATAATAATGGGAGCTGCTTTGACTCCTAGAAGCCTCCTGGTCACTGACTGTAGGCCACGGGGAGGGGGAGATACAAGGGCAGGTTCTTTTGTAGTAGGCTCCTGCTGGTGGGCAGGGCACATAGTAAACTGTGTCTTTGTTTCTTTCCCCACAAAACTGGAGAACAGATCTATCATTCCAGTTTGTCTTAATACTGACTCAACAGTGAGGGGAACTGAAATGCTGAGAGGGCAGTTTGGACTTTTCACAGTTACACTATCAGAAGGAAGCACTGTATGAGCACAAAAACCCATCAACATTGTCCTTATGGAAACATGGAAGCAGAAGCTGTTGCAGTCTGCACCGTCTCCTTATGGGAAAATTTTCCTTTTTAGTCTGAGGCTAGTTGACTCTATTTCGGCCTGTGTCTAATTCCTCTTCCTATTAACAATCAAATACTTACAATTCACATGGTTTATTTAGATAAATAAAATTGTTGGTTTTATTTATTTGTTGACATGAATTAATCTCTCTCTACATGAGCAACACCATGTTGATTGAAGATAAATTACAGGTGCTGATCCAGAATAATTAAAAAGTGCAAAAGACGTAAACTTCTCATATTTTACTCAGATTTTTAAAATATTATCACAGAAAGTTCTACTGGACAGTATTGTAATGTAACATTACATTATATTACAGTATATTACAATGTTGTTCAGTAGGCTTTCCTGTGATAATATAAATGTTTATGTTTGTGTATGTGTATGTGTATGTGTGTGTGTGCGCATGTGTGTGTACTGAGCACTTGAAATGGGGCTAGTGTGACTAAGGAATGAAATTGAATTTTAAAATTTTACTTATTTCTACTTGATTCAAATTTAAATAGCTACCTGTGGCTAGTGGCTAATATACTTGACAGTAGTTTTAGAGAGACAGATGTTCAACTTAGACACCTACCACCAGACAAAAACCATCCCCAAAGCACAAAACTAAATAAAGCCCAACAAATAGTTTGGGATAATTTTCCTTATTACCCCCAGGGGTAATGGTTACATGGTGACTTTGTTAAGGACAAAAGTAGCTGTGATACTGTACAAACAGTTCTTGCAAAACAGGTCTTCCAATGCAAGACCAACAGAATTGAACTTCCATGTAAAGGACTTAGCATCATTATGACAAAAACATTAACTGATACAGGAATGGCAAAAATGTAAACATAATAGCACCCAGCTGCTATCAGCATGTGCGTGATGTGACACGCAGAAATCTGTGGGTGCCAAATCCCCATTCCTCCCCAGCATACAGCTTTGTTTATAGTGGAACAAAAACAGCTAGTCACAAACCTAAAGTACTGTATGTTTCACACACAATATTACTGCCTGTTAGTGTATTTCTCCATCGGTGAAGGAGGAACAGGGCATTATGTAGCTGCCTCATCAGCTATATCCTGGTGGGTATAAGCAGCAGATGTGCCTCCCTTATTCCTGTATCATTAGCGTTCTAGCGTTCTAAAAGTTATATGGGGCTGGGCGTGGTGGCTCACTCCTGTAATCCCAGCACTTTGGGAGGCCGAGGTGGGCAGATCACCTGAGGTCAGGAGTTTAGACCAGGCTATCCAACATGGCAAAACCCTGTCCCTACTAAAAATACAAAAAAAATTAGCTGGGCATGGTGGCACATTCCTGTAACTCCAGTTACTCAGGAGGCAGAGGCAAAGGATCGCTTGAACCCAGGAGGCAGAGGCTGGGGTGAGCCAAGATCATGCCGCTGCACTCCAGCCTGGGCAACAGAGACTCCATCTCAAAAAAATATAATAAAAAAATAAAATAAATAAAAGCTATGTGGGAGTAGGAAGTTGAGATCAGAGAAAAGAGGGGCATATGTGATAGGTAATGTCAACACTCCGTACAGGAAAGGAAAGAGGGAAACACGACTCTCAGGTTACACTGTTGCACTGACCTTGGCTGTCCCTACAATGTCCTTAGGGGAAAGGAATAACACAAAGATTAATGTGATCATTTGTCATTTTATAGCCATAACCTGAACAACATAAAGCCTTATTCATCATGGACAGACTAGAGGACTCTGAAATATACAAGGTCTATTTCAAACTGGAAGGTCTTGGCCCACCTTGCTGATCTACTGTGGCCTGAGTTGGGATTGCAGCAGCGGTCTGTATGTGCCAAAGGAAAGACACACGTTTATCAGGCGTGAGTGTTTTTGTATTTTTTTTTTCACTAGTCCAACATCTCCCGGAAATTCTCAGCCACAGTGAGGAAGTGGGGAGCAAGGAAGCGGGGAAACACTGTTTGAAAAGTATCACCAGAGACAAAAAGGATGAGTTTATCACATATGTGTAAAATAAATGCATAAATTTAAATTGAAGTCACAGCCCCTGAAATACTGGCAGAAGAAAGGAGAATGAAGATAAGAGGATCAAGCTGTGCTCAGTGGTGACCTTGCCAACAAGAACACATGAGTTAACGTGGCAGAAAAGCAACCCCCCAAGGAACACCGGCTGTGAGCCCTGCAATGGCACCGTTTCTCGTTCACTGAATTGCACCAAAGCAGACACAGGTTTTCTTTATTTTATTTTCTATGTTGATGAAACACTTGTTGCTAATTATATTTGCAAAAGTAAAGAGATTCATCACTTATGTTTCACAATATATGTAATTGTTTTAGTGTATTCTTGACAGCCCTATTTTGTTAAAGAGAGTTACAAGGTTGGGCATGGTGGCTCACACCTGTAATCCCAGCACTTTGGGAGGCTGAGGCAGGTGAATCGCTTGAGCTCAAGAATTTGAGACCAGCCCAGGCACATGGAGAAACCCTGTCTCTACAAAAAAAATACAAACACCATCCCACCACCGCACTCCAGCCTTGGCTGTTCGAGTGAGATGCTGTCTTAAAAAAAAAAAAGAGACAGAGACAGAGAGAGAGAGAGAAAGAGAAAGAGTGAGTGTTACATATGCACTGGGAATTTGAGCTTCATATTTTTACATTTCGCTGTAAAGGCATATTCAGAGCCATGCTTTAAAACCCAGTTCATATGGGGCACAATGTAGTAATGAATTAAATATTTCCATATTAACCCTATTGCTGCTGGTAGGCACTGATTTCTCTTAGTTGAATTCTGATTTCTTCCTTCCCTGTGCTAATCGGCAGGAGCCCATCAGCCCAAAGCAGAGCTGCTCAACTGCCCTGTGAGTGATGTCACAGTTACAGCTGAATGTCTTTGGGCCTGGTCAGCTGGAATTCCAGGTAGGGACTGGGAATATATGTATGCAAAAGATGCAGGCTGTATTAGAAGACAGTAGAAATGTGTCATTAGTGACCAGACGTTCACTTCCAAAATCTGAGACATCCTCAACATCCTGAGAACATCCTTCTTTATGTTCTAACACCCATGAGTCTTATTTCCAACTGTAAAGCCTTTGCACTGGCTCTTCCTTTGGCCTGGAATATTCATTAACTCCTCATGGCTGCTTTCTTCATAACATTCAAGTCTCAGCTTAAATGTAACCTTTTCAGAGAAGCTCTCCTGGGCCACTCAATCTAAAGTAGCCCCACACTCTAGAGTATCACTTGGATTCAGTTCTGTGCATCACATTTTCTGATACATATTTTCTTCTTTGCATATGGGTGTATTTGTTCCTTGTCTATCTCCATGCACTTGAAGCAAGCCCCATTTGAGGTGTATATGTAGTTCATTATCATGTCCACATTGCTGGGAACAGTGCCAGTCACCTAAAAATGGCTGCATACATATCTGATGCCCTCACAGTGCTCACTGTGGCAGGTTCAGGAGGCCTGCTCTCCCCAGACAATGCTGGGAGCCTCCTCTCACTCCAGTCCCTTCTCCCTTCCAATTACCACTAAACAAAGAAACAGCAGCAGCAAGAGTGGGCAACAGAACTGCCTTCTCTCAGCTAAAATCCGTAAGAAAGCCTAAGTCAAAGATCATCTGATGGATGATCCTGTACTGTGTTAACTGAGCCCAGCAGTTCTCATCCCTGTGCCCCAAGCATCTTATTAAAGGCTGCCAGGCAGCTGTACTCAGTTGCATATTAAAATCACCTGCATTTAAGAATTAGTGGTGCCCCAGAAAGCAGAGGAGTGGCTGCCCGGGCCAGGCGTTGGAGGAAAGGATAACAAAGCAGGCACACAGGAGGTTTTGGAGTGATGCAAATGTTTAGATCTTGACTGTGGAGTTGGCCTATGACTGGATGCCTATGCTCATGTCAAAACACAGAGAACTGTACTCAAAAGGGGAAATTCTACTATGTGTAAATTGTATCTCAATAAACTTCATTACAATGATATACTAATGTCTGGGCCTACCCCAGATGAATTACATCAGAAAATCAAGAGTGTGAGCCTGATAACATGAACATTATCTGAAAGGTCCCCAGTGAATCTAATGTGCAGGCAGGATGGAGACCAACGAGAGTTTGGACCTTGTGGCAGCAGGACAGTCACACAGAGCAGGGAGCCCAGTACACAAGGAACTGGGGCCAAAGGCCGGCTTTGCTGCCTGCTTTAGATCAAGAACTCTGGGATCCTTTGCTGCCTGCTTTAGATCAAGAACTCTGGGGTCCTCAGGTTCATGAGCCAAGTTCCCCTCTCTCTTTATAACAGTGATGCCATCTCCATTCCCCAAGACTTGAAATAATGAAGGAGTCTTTTTTATATATGTCAGACAGACTCAACGAGGAGAAGGGTGAAGCATGAGATGTTTATTTATAAGGGAAAAGCTCTACAACCCACTCATTTTAAAAAAACAATTACAACGAACAGGTTTGTTTTTATTTTTGTACAAAACAAAATAGAGCAAAAAGGCTATGCTCAGGCCAGGTGTGAAAATGCTCAATGAGGCATGAATTGACAACTCTGTCCCAACCAGAGGGTGAGAGGGTCCTTACTAGTCAGCAGGCACAATGATTGTAACGGCCACTCCTTTCTTTCAGATCACCTGGAAGACTCGGAGCAGCCAACCTACATGAAAGTCATCTGTAAACTGTATCCCATTAAAATAGTGTGACTGCACACTTCCTGCACTAAGCACTTCACATGTGTTATATACGAATCCTCACAACATTCTAGGTCTACACTATTATTGCCTTCAGTTAAAAATGAGGCAGTTGTGGCTTTCCCACCATCTCCACATTACCAAATCCGGGGTGCCTGGTAAATCACCATCTCACTCACCCATCACGGTGTCTGAGGTGGTGATCACCCCTCCCCACGTAGGCGGCACTCTCTCTCAGCTCTCCCTATGATGGGTGCCTGCGTCACTGTCTCCCCCTCCTGTTCTTAACGTCCAAACCTGGAGCTCAGTCTGCTGGTCTTTGCTCCAACACCTGTTCTCACTCTCTGGGTGATGAACTCTTACCCAGTCTCCTGGCTCCTCCCTCTTTCTGCAGCGAGATGCGTGGTTCCAACTATCTGCATTCCCATGTCTCACAGACATCTCAAATGTAACATCCAAGCGTGGGTGTTTGTTTTGCTTCCATCCTCAAGTCCTCCCCTTCCCTAGTCTTCCCTTCTTTAATAAAGTATGAATTAGAGAAGTAATGTTAGCAGCCATGTGCTGTCATTTGCTGTGGCTGCTGTGGGCTAATTTTTATTTATTTATTTATTTATTTTAAATTTCCACGCTAGGTTTTGCCCATGTTTTCCTTAAAGTGGCTATACAGCTAAGCTCTGGGGTGGAGGTAATATTACTAGGCTGGTATGAAGCTATGAATGCTTTACTAGCAGGGTCAATAGAGACTCTTAGAAAGAGTAACTAGTTTTATACACAGATACACACTACCAGTAAATTCTGAATCCAGACCACCTGGAGTAGCAATCAATGACCAAATGCCATGCGATATTGCGAGTAGAATCCTGGAATACAAAAAGGACATTAGATAAAAACTAAGAATATCTGAATAATGTATGGACTTTAGCTACCATTACTATTACTAATGGTAATGAATGTGATACACTGCTGTAAGATGTTAATAACAGGAGAAATGGTGCAGGGGACATACGAACTCAGTGTGCTCTCTTTGTGTTTTTCTTGAACTGGACTAAAAAACAAATTTTCACTAAAAATCTTTTAGTGGTATAAGAATCTGAGGACTTGCATTATCTGCTTGCTGCCTGGAACTTATATGGCACGTTAGTATTATTTTAAAAAACTTCTCTTTTTCTCCCAAATCACAATAGTTCAAAAACTTTCTAAAAATGCCTTTTTTCCTTTGCTCACTTCTTTGGGTCAGCAGCAACTTCTCTTTCCTCTTTTCTCTACTAAATTTTAGTAGAGAGGAAGTCAAAATACCATTTATTTGAACTTGGGAGAAAGAAGAGGTTTTTTTTTTAAAAAAAATATGTATTTATGCAGTGTCTCATTTCACAAAGGAATTAAGAGAAAAGGAAAATAGTTAAATACATCTTCCTTTTCCTAGATTCCCTAAAATAGTCTAGGATTATGAAACAGTCTATATTTCTATGATGGAAAGTATCTTTCATGCAATACTTCAGCGTTAACAAAGCATTTCCCCACAGCTTACCACACATATCTAGATAATAACCACTGTGAGGTTTAGAATCATCCCTATCTCATAGGCTCTGAGAGGCAAAGGATAGACTTCCTAGGTATGCAGAGCTGTCTGCTTCCTACAAATCCCGTGACTGCTCCTCTACCCAGCTGGTCCTTGAACCCACGCTGTCTCATAGGAGGCAGGCTTGAATGGATTAAGCCCACAGAAACAACTTGCCAAAATCCAAATCAATCCTCAGTTTATAATCACCATGTCCACCTTTACCTACACACAATCTTCCTGCTTCCTGAATATAGATAAGCCAAGAAAGAGTCAGTTGATCTTTCACTGTTGCCTATAACAAATATTTTTCTTGACTCCTTTTAAAATTATATAGAATATGTATAACTATCCAGTAATTATTATATACAATTTCAATAGACTAACTCAGGGCCGGCCTCTGAAAGAGAGAAACTGCTTTTCTACACATATAAGCAAGTCAGAACATCTCAGATGACACTGCCAGAAACATCAAGGATCACTTTTCTCATAAGGAATCCCAAGATATTAGTCCTCAGTAATGAGAAAAAAAGCCCAGGCCTCTGCCCAGTGGCCTTCGTGTAAAAGAACAGTGTGGAACTGACCCACGTGGGGCTACTTTTCAGGCTTTGAGTTGGCCAAAGAAAGGACCCCAGTATGATTTCTCTCTTTAGACCAGCAGTTTACATTTTATATGTTGATATTTTGCAATCATTGGTGAATCAAACAGGGGAATGAGAAGGATGAAAACAAAATAAAACAAAACAAAAAGAAATCAAAGTATGAGACAAATCAAAGAATGAAGCAAATGTGTGCTGTTAACCTTAATTCTCTGAAACTCATGGAGGGATCAAGGGAAGGCCACAATGTCTATCTTGCATCAGATTTTCTTAGGTCAAGAGGGGGCATCTTTGAAAGATCAAGGGAGTTTCTGGAGCAAAATAACAGCTAACACAAATTCACCTTCTGATTTTTTTTTAAGGGAACCCAGGAATGCTAAGTGATTTCAGTAAAAAGAACAAAGGAGTTTTCAAATCCTTTTCAAGCTTGTGGAGGGCACTGGGAGACACTGGAACAACTCACTATGTGCTTGCTAATGAAATAGAAATTTTCCTTCTATGTTTACAAGCCAGATTCACCAATAAGAAAATCATGATTTAGGATCATAATTTTCCAAATATTATACTTTTTAGGAAGATGTCATAGTTGGTCTCAGGTAGTCACTGTTGTTGCTTATTTAACTTACAAAGGAGAAAGAGAAAGAGCTGAACCAAAATGAATGTGTAGAGGCACAGAGCTATCTATGGCTGGCTTACCTTTCTGTCCCCAACCTATAGCGCTTTGTCTGTAATACGTATTTGTTGAATACAAATGACCTGGCATTTCATTTTATAGGCCAATTTAATGAATAGCTTGTTAAATCAAAAATAGTTCATTAATCGGTGTTCCTTCCTGTCTCAGCCTTTCCTTCTCTCTCTATAGCTGGTGTTTGCTTTAAAACACCTAAGCAAGACAGTTGGGCTGACCACAAAAGTGGGTTCAGGTTCAAAACTGGACAGACATGACAACCTGGCCCCAGTTAAGGCTGGGATCATTTCGGCTTACAAGCACATGAGATATGTAAGGGTGGACTAATGACGCTACTCCGGTGTCACCTGCTCCCCATTGAATCAATACATTAACATTCCAGATCTTTCTGAATCAGGAAATTCTGGCTGCAACACAGTTACCACCTCTTTTCCTGACTGGATTGTTGAGCTTATTCTAGTTAAATATCATAAAGCGTAACCATGGCTTGTCACTACAAATGTGTCTGAATTGTGGCTAAACAGGCTGTATATGTATTGGAAAGGCTTTTCTCTAAATAAAGTATATAATTTTTAGTACATAAATGAAGTTATCTTTTTGTCAGCAAGAGATATTTGTGCATTCAGTTGGTCCTATCAGATAAGTATCTCCAGGAAAGAATTCATACAGTACAGACTAGTTTTCTCTTTCCCAATCTTCCTAGTAAAAAAAATTGTGATAGTTTTTTTTGAAAAAAAGTATTTTAAAATTAAAAAAAACCCTGCTTTCTTTGATTAGAATATGTCAGTACCTTAAATATTTACAATCATGGTTTATCTGAAAAATCATTCCACTCTTATCATAAATCATTGGTTTGCCTTGTAGAACTAAATCTTCACATCTTGAAATTTATAACAAAACAGTATTGATTTAAGCTAGGGTTTCTCAACATCAGTACTATTAGCGTCTGGGGCTGGTTAATTCTTTGTTGAGAGGGAGGCTGTCCTGTGCAATGAAGGGTATTCAGCAGCATCCCTGGCCTCTCCCCACTGAATGCCAGTAGCACCCCCAAAGTTGTGACAACCAAAAATGTCCCCAGACACTGCCAAATGTGCCCTGGGGCACAAAACCAACACTCACTAAGAGTCACTAATTTACACACTAAAATCTAGCATAAAAATCGATTTTATCAATTACATACTTATAAAATAAATTTCCTTAAATTATAAAAAATAAAGCAACCAGTTGCATTATAGAACTGATTCCAATTCTTTCATAAGACAGCAAATGCAAGAAGATTCCTGTGCATTTGCATAATCATTATGACTATTCTGTGACTTGAAATGCTGAACAAGACTCTGACTCCTTGGTACTAGAGAATGGAAGCCTCTGTTTTGAGATCTGTTCCCCATCCAGCCCACAGGCAACTCTAAAGCAAAAACATGGATGAGAAATTCATCGTTTATTTTATTCATGGCAAATAAACCAAACAAGTAAACGATGTATATTTCAGCGTTCTCATGGAAAGAGCCTGAACACTTATTTAAACATGTTTCATGAGACAGTCGTCAGAGTGATTCCTTTAACATTTTCAAGATGTTTTCCTATGTATTACCTCAGCTCAAAATCACATAGCCTATGTCCTTTGAAAGACTTAAAAACAGGGCCTAGGTACCTGCAGTAACCTGTTTGGATAGTTAAAGTTCAGTTGACTCAGAATATCCTATATTTGCTGGAAGGGCTTGAATTACATTTCTTGACATGGGCAGCTTTTTATCTCTTTCACAGACATGAAAACGGAATGGAAATGGCTATTCCCAATGAGTTTAGGGGAAGTAACGTGGTGAGGGAGACCCACTGGGAAAGCAAGCCCTTGCTTTCCTTTCAATTCATAACTTGGTAGAATTTTTAATTATTTAATTTCTTTCTAAGTTGTTTTTTCTGTCTTCCCACTGAAATGGGAAGAGCATGTTTTAAGAGAGACCACCCTGTTACGTTTGTCTTGTTAACGGATAAACATTAAGCGCCTAATGTACCACCTTGGACTCAGGACACAGCTGGCTCTGAGTCAGGTGTGGGGAGAGGGTCACTGCCTGCAGCCTAAGCAGGGACAGTGCCGCTTGGGACTCCCCAGGCCCTTTCCCCCAAAGGGTCCCCGGTTCAGCTCTTGGGCCGGGATTCTTCTCTGACCACATCAGCTCCCAAGGAAAGGCTATTTTGCTGCAGAAAGGATTCTGCTTGGTGACCCTTTGAAACCAATTAAAACTATGTGATGCGCCCAGCTCTCTTCTCCTTTCGCATTTCAGCTTTTCCCTTCCAAAGAAAACCACAGGCAAAAATGTGAAAGGTGCAGAGCTGCTCTGCCCCAAATGTGGCTTCTTCTTGGGAGCCTGCTATATCCATCTCTCTAGGACAACTAGATAAACCAGAGGCTCAGGTCAGAAGCCTTTTTTGTGTCATATTCGTTCACAGGATTCAAAGAAAGCTTCTCTCTGCAGGCTTTCTTCAGGAGGAGAGGAGTCTGTCACAGATTTCCTATGAAGGTGGAAGACTTCCAGAGGCAAATGATATCCAAGTGTTTAAGAGATGAAAAACGCATTGCTCTTGTTGCCCAGGCTGGAGTGCAATGGCACAATCTCAGCTCACCACAACCTCCAACTCCCAGGTTCAAGCAATTATTCTGCCTCAACCTTCCGAGTAGCTGGGATTACAGGCATGTGCTGTCATGCCTGGCTAATTTTTTTTTTTTTTTTGTATTTTTAGTAGAGACAGGGTTTCTCCTTGTTGGTCAGGCTGGTCTCAAACTCCCGACCTCAGGTGATCTGCCTGCCTCAGCCTCTGAAAGTGCTTGGATTACAGGTGTGAGCCACCGCGTCCAGCCTCTTTTTTTGTTTGTTTTTTGAGACAGAGTCTTGCCCTATTGCCCAGGTTAGAGTGCAGTGGTGCAATCTTGGCTCACTGCAAACGCTGCCTCCCAGGCTCAAGCAATTCTGGTGCCCCAGCCTCCCAAGTAGCTGAGACAACACGTCACCACACCCAGCTAAGTTTCTGTATTTCTAGTAGAGATGGGGTTTTGCCATGTTTTCCAGGCTGACCTTGAACTCCTGAGCTCAGGTAATCTGCCCACCCTGGCCTCCCAAAGTGTTGGGATTCCTTGGCCTACCAAAGTGCTGGGATTACAGGCGTGAGTCACCATGCCTGGCCCCCAGTTCTATTTCTTAATAGTGCAAATCATAGCCTTGAAAGAAAACCAAGAATTGACTGTTCCTCTGCTATGGTGCACAAGCCTTACAACAACTCCGCAAGGCAGTGCATGCTGGGGACCTAAAAAACAGCATGGGGACTATTGTCAATAATATTGTACTGTATGCTGGAAATTTGCTAAGAGGGTAGATTTTAGGTGCTCTTAACACACACACACACGGCAACTATGTGAAATAAGCCAAACTGGCTTGACTGTAGAAATCATTTCACTATGTATATGTATTTCAAACCATCATGTGGTACACCTTAAATACATACAATTACAAAAAAAAAAAAAACAAAAAAAAACTAAAACCCTATTTGATAGATGTAGAAGCCAAGTTCAAAGGTTTTTTTTTTTTTGTTTGTTTGTTTTTTAAATCACAACCTTATCTGCACTTCAGTGAAAGACATGTCAAACATTTGTTGCTAATATTTAGTCTGCTCCAACCAAGGTTAATGACCATCCAAGGAGACAATTTAAACACAGAAGGTAACACATATGGAAGGCATCATGGTTTACTCTAAGGGTTTCAGGCAGGATGCCCTGCCATAAATGGTGGTATTTCCCATAAAAATTCTTTCTTTGACATGTTCAGCTTCCTTCTTCTTTGGGTAAATGCATAGTAATTGTTCTGAGCCATTCTGTGAAACAAATGACTGGATATTGTTTTCTTTCAGAACAGATATAAGTAGCATCAAAACTTTGGAAAGAACTGCAGTGCTAAAAGAAATGAGAAGTGATAAAAACTGAACTGTGTCTACTTGGCCTCTTAGGCCTGCTGGGTGAGATATGATAATAAGAGCTTTGCAAATAATGTACACTGGGTCACTTTAGCTCTGAAAAATATTTTACTCAGGAAATAAAGGTTTTAAACTATTCAATAAATGGGCTGCTTCTTTAGTGACTCTTTCTAATTTGGATAATTTTTGTAAGACTAATAAATCTGAACTTGAGTTTGACCAGATGTTAAAAGACTGGCTTAAATTATGAGACAGTATGAATTATTTCACTTTCCAAGTTCTTTCTATGAAATATTAATCACAGAATCTCACTTGCTGAATTCTGAGGATTAAATGTTTCACTTGCTATATTTCTTGAAACCTTGTTTTTATTTACCCTTATACTTAAAGTTTTTTTTTTTTTTTCTCATTCTGCAAAATTCACATGAACCTTGGAACGCATTTACTAACTACATAAATGGGTGTAACACTGTTCTATAAATTACAACTAGTGAGCTACTTTAAATGAATCCTTTCTTCAAGGAATTTGCCATTAAAATCTGGCTATATAATTTATGAACCTTAAATGGTTTGTCTTCTGTGCAGGTTTTTATAAAAATTGTCATTAAACAGCAGAGGTTCTCAGACCTTTCATTCCCATATGATCCATGTTTTTCTTTGCCTTTAGCATCTCTTTTTCTTCCTTTTAATTCTGAGATCTCCAAGATCCTTTCACTTTGCTCAATCCCAGTTGCCTGGGTTCTTGGGGAGCAAGGCTCACACCAGTGAATTTCTGTCTGTTGAGACCCCACAGAAGAGCAGAAGCACCTTTCCCTGCTAGCCCAGCAGTGTTCTCCTCTCGTCAGGAGAATATGACGGCCTACTCTGGACAGGCCAAGTTCATCCAATCTCTGCTTTTGTTGTCAAGTTATTCCATTAAAGTAGTTCTTCCTGTTGTCATTTGGTGACATTTACTCAAAGCTATTTCATTTCATGCAAAGTCATGTTAATTTAAAGAACTGCTATCTCCAGTCATCAATAACAGTGCTTTGTATGTATGAGAGAAATAAAAAACATAAAAAATTCCAACTTTTATATCTATTCTATCAGAGCTCTCATTGAACCCTTAAGGCCCTCTTTTTCAGGCTGCAACCCACCATATCCAATATTTGCCTTCATATCTAAGTCTACTAAGATTCAATGGATCTATACCATGGGATGACTCTGGAAGTTATAGAAGATGCAATTGTTTAATAAGCCAATATAGATCTATGAATGTGATGTTTTACCTGCTACACAGTTCCTTATCCAAATCTCAAACCTCTTTCATAACTCATCTTTCTTGAGAGAGAGGTCAGTGAATGAGGAATCAAAGTAGTCACGGTACCAGTTGGATTTAGCAAAGGCAGCAAAATTATCAGATCAACAGGCAAGAGGTGCAACCTGAATTGCTGCAGGGTAGGGATAAGGTTAGGGACAACCTTAGCCTGGGAGGAAGCCTGAAGGCCCAGCCTCAGTTCAGCACCAAGGAGAGCACCAAACCCCCAGGTCCTGTTCGTCTGAGGCTCCCTAATGATGCAATCTGTCTCTTCCATAAAGAAAGCCTGATAGCAGCGTCTGTGATTTACAGAATGTTGAGCAGATGTCCTGGGGTTGGGTGGGTGTCAGGCAGAAAGAATCCAGTTCTCTGATTTTATATCCTTGAAAGTACTTTTGTCAGAATATTCCTCTAAGAATCTGCATTCATTTCCAGACTTGGACAAAACACATTAAAAAAAAGTCTTTCTTTAGGTTATTTTGTGAGAAGTTAGTACATATGCACATGGCCAAAAAATCAAAAGACAAAAAGGAAACTCTAACTTCAATCATAGCAACGCCCATGAAAGATTGCCATGTAATTTTGGTTACACCAAGAGAAGTGCCCCACAACTTTGCAGGACATTTTCATTTGTTAAAACACAAGCACACACACACACACAAGTGCATGCACACACACACACACACCACCACCAACAAAAGACTATTGTCTGCTTTCCTAACAATTCCAAACATTGCTCTTGATTTATCTCCTACAGTTATATGCAGTAAGTCAAATATCTTTTCACTCGATGATTATTGAAATACTTGAAGAGAGTTCACATGTTTCCTCTTAAACTTCCCTACTCAAGGCTAATCATACCCCATTTCATCGACTGTTGCTTCCAGACATCATTACCTTCTTCTGGATGTGCTCTTGTGCCACAGAATGATTCCTAATATTCCAGGTATGATCTGAGGCAAGCATATTTATCACAGGACTATTAACTCCCTCCTGGGATCTGGAAACTATATTCTTGTGAGTATAGCTGCATACTGCACTGGTTTTACTTAGCAGTCATTTAATGGCTTAGATTGACAGGGTTGTCAACAAAAATGCTCAAGTCCTTTCACTTCGGGTTATTGATCAAAGTCTCTTCAGTTCTACATGTATGCAACGTGCAACTGATTAAGTACAGAATTATATCAAGTTAAACAAATCTTGATATTTCTCCCATGGTTTCAGTCTACTAGAACATTAAAAAATCTTTAATTATGAAATAAGTACTCCTCTTGGTTTGGGGTATCCTGAAAAGTCTGATAGTATAATTTGCATTCCTTTATTCAGATTATGGATTCAAATCTTCAAAAAACACACAACTAAGGATAGACTCATGCTCCCTCCACGGAAATGATTATCAGAAATCTATAAACATGTCCTTAAGCTAGAACCTAGATACTATATTTAGGATACCTGTGTAATTTAATATTTATGACATAAAAAGTTATTTCTGATAGAAATTAAATTTAGTAAATCTAAAATGGTTCCAAGTATTTGTTACTTTCTCTTTTAATCATTAAAACCTAGTCTTTTCCAAAATCCATTAAAAGATGTCAGTGGCAACAGTTTCAGAATCTACTTTTAAAGACTGTGATGATGAGATTCACCCTCAGCCCCTTAGCATACACTGACTAATGGCCTACCAAGAAGATGAGAAGATGCATAAGACATGGCCTGTATTTTCAAAGATCTTGGAAGAATGGGAAATTGGTTATGAGCGTAAGAATGGCACTGCAAGAAGAAGGTGATGTGTGCTATCATAAAGAAGTACACAGTTTCAAGGGGCCATTTTGCTTTGGGGTTAGTAATAACAGGTGAAATGTACTAATGTTTTGTTAAATATTTTAAGGAAGTCTTGAGAAAAATGTGAAGTTTTTTAGCATTTTGTATAATCACAATGCAAGGTAAATTTAAGAACTTGTATTTGTTCATACTACACTCAACGTATATGAGAGATCTAATTCATGTAGTATTTTAGAGAATCTGGGTTTCAAAGTTGGCAGACATTTTACCCAACCCCTTGTAGAGATAGCATGCATGCCTACAGTAACTCAGAGGAAGGCACTACTATGTAGCAATCTCCAGTTTCTGGCACCTCTCCCAACTTCATTGAAAACCTGCTACAAAAATTTCATTTTCCATTGGCTGTAAATGTGAAACAGACAAGCTTCTTTGATTCAAACATCTTTCCAACCATTCATGCACATATTAGCATATGTATTGCATTTCTTGTCTTAGCAGGAATGCTACTGCTCAAAAACAACAGCACTGAGCATATTCCATCACCCAGGGAACAGATTTCTAAGAAGCTTATCATTTAGCTTTCCCACTACATCCATGTTTCCCTGTCAGCCATGTCAAAAAGCGGTTGTGACTCGTCCTGCAACATAAACACTGGACATTAAAATAAATATGTGCACATGGCTTCTGTGACCAGTGGATGCAGATACAGAAATAACAAGAAACAAAGAGCTGAGACATTTATAGTAAAGATACTATCCAAACTAGAAGCAGCAAAATATACGGTGAAGAACATAGGCTTTAAAGATTTGGGTGAATGCCATCTCTACAACTTAGGAGTCCTGTATATTTGGGCAGGCTGATTTCCCTTTGTGAACCTCAATTTCTTCATCTTTTGGCAAATGAGACTATAGCAGGAGACAAACAAAGACTCCTGGGTCCATAATTATGCAAACTTCAGACTTTCAAGTATGTGTGTAAATCTAGAATCAAAGTTGTAGTAGTCAAGATACCTAACCCCTTCCACACTCAACTACCCAAATATCCTCCCAAGAACCAACGAAATGTGGTCACTTTTTGCAGGATCTGCCCCAATCAGCTTGTGAGTCAATGTTCAAGAGGATGTTAGCTCTACTCTCCTGTGGGCGGAAATCTCTCATTGGTTTTGCCTCCCTGAATTCTGAGGGTAAAGACCTTCTAGGCAACACATGCTCACCACATCTGTGTTAAGTCTTGGGTCCTGCAGTACCCACAACTGGACCACTGCATCCAGTTGAGTGGTACCAATTCTAGGGGGCACCATCATCCTCACTGTCCATGTCAGCCATGCACCCTGGAGTTGCACCATCCAGGTACAGTGGGCAGCCACAATCTTTCTAAGGGAGATGTCCTACCTGTAGTCTCGGCTGAAAGGGCAGCCCTAAATTTTCATATTTTATTCCATATAATTCATTAAGATTTAGCATTCAACTTAACCTTAATTAGGAACCAATTAATCACAAAACATTCAGAAACATTTGATGCTTAGGAAGAACAAAAGAAATGTAAAGGCAGAATCCTACCCAGAAAGAATTTACAATTTACAATGGTCTGGCTTTCCTCAATAATATTTCAGGAAGATTTCAGTTCTAGTAAAATTTGTTGAGTCGTTCTCACACTTTGGGGGAAAGGCGATTTATAAACACAAGCTATTTTATTGACTATAGATCCCTAGCCAGTTCTTTACAAGGTCATGTACCCAAGAGCGAAGAAATGCAGTGATTAAAAAGCAACAACAGTTGCAGTTTCTTTTAAGTGACTTTCTTGACAGGGGCACCAGGCAGGGTCAGCTTTTCACATGTCAGTTCACAATGAGATAAATAATTCTTGGAGCACCATCCTTTAGAATTCCTACTGCAACCTCCTGGCTCAGACCAAGCAGAGCTCTTAGGAACAAGCTTAAGCCAGATCATGCTCCATTAGAATGCAGTGTTAGTGACTGTCAGAAAACTGGACAGGACATCCCTACCACAAACTGAGTTTATTTCGTCCATCAATTTTTGAAGAAGAAAAGGATGACATGGAAAATTAAAGAAGCATACTCTTCCTCTGGTTCTTTCCAAGCAAACAGATTTGACTTGAAAAGCAGGTTGAAAGGCACCAAGGGCAGGGTCCCTTTGAACACTAAGAGGAAAGGTGCCCTGGCACCAACAGATGACAACGTCTATCATCTAAACAGCCTATTTCATCCTTGTGTGAGTGTGCATGTGATGGTGGAGAGGGCAGGAGGAGAAATACAATGATATACTCAGGGCAAGAACAGTGGAGTCCGGGGGGGGGACTTGGGAGTCAGAGTCCTGAGTTCCGGCTCTTATTTGGTCCCCTTTCAGCTGGGGCATCTTGTGCCAGTTACTGCACCTCTGAACAGGTTCTCTCATCTGTCAAATGGAAATGAAGATAGTATCTTTTTCATAGGATGGCTTTAGTATTAAATAGTTAATGTAAAAAGTCTTATAAAAAATGTCCTACACATAAATACTCAAAAATATATGTATTATATTTTTAGTAGGTTAGGTATAATATAGAAAAGATGAGGAAAAGGGTGCTTAACACATGATTGTTAAATAAATGAAAACAAACATATAACCAGACAGTTATTAGTTACATTAGTTAATGTAAATTAGAATTTACATTAGATTAGTAAATTCTAATCATTTTGTGGGAAATTATATTACCAATGGCAGGTTTTACCTTATTTTTTCCTTTAATACATTTGTGCTGGACTTTACACCCTGACTCTGATATAACATGCTAAAATCAATGATATCGTGGTACACAGTTGTCATGTGTTTTGAAAAAAAAATTAAGAACCATTTAGGAATATGTCTAACTTTATAGGATTAAGGAGAATCAAGTATTAGAAGGCTGACTCCCTTAATGATCTCCAGAAGGCACAGCCTGCCCTTTGTGGGGTACATGTGTCTTACCACCTGTCACTCTAGGTAGAAAACGGGAAAATGATTTTGAAGTTACATCAAGTTTCCCTTAAGCTATCAGGTTCTCATGAAATAATCTACACAATAGCTTCTTTCATGAGCTTTGTTCTTTACAAGGCCTTCATTACTCCTTCATTCAGATGTCCCCAAGATACAGAAGCTTTATCCAACTCAGGAACACCACCTTAGCCCAACAAATTCAGAGCATCATTGGTAGAGGAGAAACTAGTCTGTCCTTTTCAACGCAGATGTGTGCATGTGGGCACACACACACACGCACAAGCACATGCCCACCATGAATTGACCTCTGGGTTGATTAGTGAGAACATTTCTCTTCACATTTCCAAGCTTCCTCTGAAAATTGAGTTTAGAGGGGAGTGAGTACTGGCAGTTCAGTTAGTTAATGATCTCTACTTTCAGATCAGAAAACATTTTCTGTTATATTTGTGCATTGCCATAATATTACCAACTTCCTATTGTGTCAACTAACACCATTTGAAAATTCTTATATCATTACTACCATTTAATAAAGAGCAAGGGGTTATCAACCCTAAAGAAGATGGCAGGACCTGGTTACAGAAAAAGGTTATTCCTTCAGTGCCACAAAGAAAAGACAAAGGGCAACTCTACACAGGCACACACATGTGTTCACAGAGGTAAGTGCATGCATGTACACTCACACACAGTGTACACTGTATGACTGGCTACTGAACAGTGAAAACTCCACTCCAGGCTAGCAAGGTCTTCAGTCTAGAGTTCCTTGGACTCTGTCAATGCTAAGGTCCCTTCTCCTTCTCACTGTTTTTGATTCTGTGGGCTGGTTTCATACAAATGTTAAGTCATCTTCTCTAGGATGTTTCACTCAAGTCACAGCAACAGAGGTGCACAATTTAAAAAATCCCACTCTCGTAGGAGAGGTTTTTTAGCTAGCTTATATTTTCATTGTAAATTTTAAAATTCACTTAAAAAACCTAAAAGGCAAGGGGTCATGCACCAACCTCTCTCCTGCTCTCAAGGGCACACCTACCCTGTCCCTTCACTTCCTGCTGCACTGGGGTGGGGGACACGCCAACCAGAAGTGGGCAGAGAAGAGTGAGGAAAAGAAGGGAATCTGTCCAGGCTTTCATCAGACTGACTGGAGGTACTGATGTGAAATGATTTTGTGTCTGCATGAGAGTAAATGCATACCTTCTGAAGGTTCCATCAGGGCTCCACTCCTTCTGTGAGAGTGTGATGTGACCTTTTCTCCAGAGCATCTCAATGCAGGAAGCCCTGGGGATACCCCAGGACAAGGGAAGCCTAGAAGACACTTCTAGGAAACCAACTGTCCCTGATTCCACATGGGCCATATCCTCATCTGAGAGTACTTGGTTAAAGGATTCCTCAAAGATTGTGAAATGTTTCAAAAATCTACAGTCAGCAGTCTGATTTCATCTACACCCCAAAAAGGATTTCTCAGAGATTTCTGGAACCCATCATGGGTTTCTTCCTTTCACAGGGACACCCAAGAAATGATCAAGGGGGATGTTGGGGAAGGGTGCATACCCATTAGGCACAGTATTGCCATACATGAGGCATCCCATTGGCTCACGATGTCCCACTTGGGCCACCTGAGGCAAGGAAAGGTCTCCCTGTGGTTAGAGTCTCAGATGAGAGTTTCATGCTAGAATAGTTTCCAGTGCTCAGTGAACTACCCTGAGATGGCTCCTTTATATTCACTCCGATATATTCCCCATATTGATGAATATTTTAAATAAACCCAGGGGGGGCAATTCTGATCCACCAGGGAAAATATCACTCCAGTGGGGGCTTTTACAGACAGATGCTCTGTGGAACAGGGTTCCAGCAAGTCACAACCCTTTGCAGTGCTTGTCAAAAATGGAAGATTAAAATTATTTCAAGGCAGGAATGCAAGTTTAGGGCCAATGTATCAGCTTTTTATGGGAACATCATAAAAATCAGATAACTTATCCTTGCTGAAAACTAATATTATGTGCGTCAATCTTCTAGTATAGTGTAGTAGAAACTGTTTTATGGACTATTGTTATATTTTTCCTCTTTCATTGTGTGACAGAAGCCACTTCTGTGTTTCACTGCTTTTCAGTATGAACTGCCATCAGTAATATCTCACAGAGCCAAAAATGATTCACTATTATGTTAATCATTTGAAATTATTTTTAGCTGGCAAGGAGATTCAGACTTTAATGGCCACTTAAGGAAACGTAGCTTTGAAGTCATGTGCAGGAGGCCCCAGACAGCACAGCTGAATTCTAGGGAGGTTTCCTTTTTCTTTATTATTGTCTTCCTCTCTCAAATGTTCCCACCAGAGACCTCATGGCACCAGAGCAATAACGGTAACAATGCCTTTCATTTTCTCATTAGATCCCAATGGCTCCAAATTACCACTCAGAGCTGGAAATGCGAAAAAGGAAAGGAATGATAAATAAATGACTTGCCCAAGGGCAGGCACAGAACTACACATGGGCCACCTGTTGGCATTTAGTTCTGACAATATCACTTTTAGAGGTTTGTGTGATACCACCACCGGAAGAGGATGGAAACAAGATACCTGCAAGGAAACACGTGGATTGAGCACCTACTATGGATTAGGCCCTTTGTTAGGGACTTTCATATCTGTGATCACACTGACCTTCATAACAGTCCCATGAGGTAAAAATTATTACCCACACTTCTATAAAGAGAACTTAAATTAAGTAACTTCTCAGGTGTCACAGAGCCAGCAGGAGGCAAAGTGAAAGTTTAATCATGTAATTCCAGCCTTGGCACTGAGAAAGTGAAGAATTGTTTTTAATGAGGCATACATAGTTCTTTTCGGTTGGAAATGGGTGTATGGAATTTTAAACAATTGGCCGAACACATACACCCATGGAATACTACACAGTTATATAAAAGAATGAAATCATGTCCTTTGCAGCAACATGGATGCAGCTGGAGGCCAGTATCCTCAGTGAATTAACCCAGGAACAGAAAACTAAATACTACATGTTCTCACTTATAAGTGGGAGCTAAACACTGGATACACAAGGACACAAAGAGGAGAATAACAGACAATGAGAACTACTAGGAGGGAAGAGAGGGTGGCAAGGGTTGAAATCTAACTGTCGTGTACTATGCCCACTATCTGGGTGACACTGGTACACCAAGTCCCAGTGAAATGCTATTTACCCCTGTAACAAATTTGCACATATACCCTCTGAACCTAAAAGTCAAAAAATAAATAAAATAAAAAACAACAAAAAACCCAAGTGACGAAAACAAAAATTTTAGTCAATAATTCCTTTGAGTTTTACTGCCCATGAAATATTAGATCTTTGGCTTTTTAAAAGTTTGATTTACACTATAAGTAAATTAATTAATATGTCAAAAATTTGGGGTAATGTCCCAAGACACCTGATTCTGGCCCAATTTGGTGATGGGCTGGAGAGGAGGGAGGCACAGAGGGGAGACAGGAGGACAGAGACACAGAAGGTTTCTGTCCACAGAGGCTCCCAGACTAAGATTCCGATTTCCAAGTACACATGTGAATGACTATTTCTGTCAATGACTACTCTCAATTTGCCAAATTTGGTTATCATTTATATTTTGCTTTTGCAAAGATGATACCTGTCAGAACCTTAGGTTTGCTTTGGCATAAACTGTTTTACCTTCATTTGTCACTGACACAACAGAGTGCTCAGAGAACCAGAAACAGATTAATGGGGATGGGGGGGTC
This sequence comes from Rhinopithecus roxellana, assembly GCF_007565055.1. Classification (NCBI taxonomy): domain Eukaryota; kingdom Metazoa; phylum Chordata; class Mammalia; order Primates; family Cercopithecidae; genus Rhinopithecus; species Rhinopithecus roxellana. Next base: position 90,332,095 of record NC_044554.1, read on the forward strand.
ATTTTACATGGAATTGAGCCGAATAGAATAGGCAGTTTTCTTTCATTTTGAAGGTACAAGGGATTTGAAAGGCACAGCTCTACTGTATAAAACCAAGGGTTTCTACACAGAGGTAGCCTTCCTTCAAAGCACTGGATACAGCCACAAAGTAGAGATCTCCTTAATGCAAAACACATGTTCTAGAGAGAAGCTTTATTGAAACAAAGAATACAGCAGGCCTAACGAATAGTGGAACAAAGTGACTAGGGTTGCCCAGAATTCAATCTCATGGTGGTAGCACTTACTGACCCAACCTCTTTCCTCCCTTACTCCCACCTGTCCTTTTTACCTTCCACAGTGCTTTTGTGGCCACCATATACAAACCAGACATTGAGGTGGACTAGTGGAGAAGAGTGATAAATCAGCCAGTGGTCTTCAAGGAGGGGACACGTAAGCAGCCGATAAAAGAATCAAGTCATTTAGCAATGGGGTACCTTAAGGAGACTGTGCTGTCTGCTGCCTTTTATAATGAGCATGGATTATTTAAAAACAAAAAAAGAACAATAAGCAAATTATATTAAATACACTGAATGGCATCAGTACTCATGGGGTTTTCTTTATGACTCAGACATTTAGAGTAATTGCCAAACTAAAAGGTTTCCACATTTCAATATTTTTCATTCAGGATTTTATCCTTTTCACTCCTAATAATCTGTGGCCCCAAATGTGCTTCATCTAACAAAAATGGAGGGTCACACTGAAAGGCAACTCGTGACTTTCAACAGAAATAAACCCTGGCCGGGTTACATTTCATTCTATGAGAAGTGTTCAGCATTCAACCTGCAGCATCCTAGTTGACACAGCAGCATCCTGTAATTACCCCTAAAGGCCATTTGATTTGATAATATATTCTCCACCATGTATAATTTACATAATGTTTTACAATTATCCATTAATATGCAAATGTTAGGCTAAAGATTATGTGGCCTGGAAATGCAATGCAAGTATTTCTCTGACAATCACGCTCTGTGTGTACATAGATACCTAATCTGATAGGCCCTTCAATGTTAGTGAAGGAATGACTCATGGTGATTAAGAAGAAATGAGAATGAGCCTAGTATTCTAAATTTGCAATTCACTTACCAAAGTACATAAAGCCAATGTTAAGTTCAATAAATGCTATGAGAATGAACATTTTTCTCTCTAAATTTCTTACACAGATCTCTGGGATGTCAGAAAGCCTGTCAAAACCAGCACCAAAGGTGGGAAGTAGTTTAGACATGAGCATCCTTTAGACATGTAACTACCATGAAAATAACTCACCAAGTGTATATTAAGACACATTAATCAGATAAACTGGGCTGTGAAATTAAATCCTCTTTCTCCTTTCCCCAACAGTAATCCATCTACAAAGGGAAAAGGAAATGAAAGTGGGGAAAGGGATAAATACTTATGTCACTTTAGCATCACCGTTGATGTGTTAAATGTACAAAAGCCAGGAAATTCAGTTACCGTTCCCATAGCAACTGCAGCTTGCCTCCTGGACCTGGTAAATTAAGTTATGAAAATTAATCCCACTTAGAACATGAGGAAACACTGCCCCTGAGCAAGGGAAACCAGTTAGGTCGAACTTTGTATTAACTGAGTAGCAAGCTCTCCTCAAGATGAGGTCCAGAGGAAAAGACACTTGCATGAGCAGCTCACTGCAGGCTGCTTTTCAGGAAAAGAGACATTTCCTTCAACTGGTATGACCTGACCAGCTGACAACCCAGTGAGTGGGAGCCTAGACATTCCAGAGGCATCAGAGAGAGAATAACAGACACAGCTCCCCTACACATGGAGGTCCAGGATGTGAATTATTTAATCCTCCCCGTAAGAAAAGAAGCCACCATACACATGGTGACCCTTACTACTACTTGTAAATGCCAGTTCTCTTATGATTCAATGAAAGACCAACAGAGAAAAGGGGACCAAAATCTGAAACTGAAGTGAAAGGTAAAGCTTCAAGTCTTATATGATTGTCATTCAAATGGTGCTTACGCCTGGACCAAGTCTGATTGTATTACCTGAGTAGGTTGTATTTTAAATAAATAAGCAGCTTTTGATGACTAGCTAAATCCTGGTGAAAATTCACCCAATGAAGATTTCTTTACTATGCTGGTACTTATTTTCAGGTTCAGTAAGGAATCTAAATATTCAAAATAAAAACGAACAAAAGGTCCTACGGTCAGTACTAAACAAAGTTTAAGAAAGTGTAAACAGGCATACACTTTCCTTCCCTAATGAATACAACAAATGAGTTTTGGAGCGAAACTGAAAACATTCTCTATAGAGTCAGCAATAGACACAGAAGTCAGATGGCATATTATTTAATAGTAAGTGCTTTCAAGCCATGACCACAGTCTTTCTCTTCATCACAGCTTCTACCATCATCCTGGGCTGCTTTTAAATCCACTTGTATGACCCTTGGCCTCATCTCCAATGACCCTTCCTCCGATTCACCTCCGCTTTCTCCCTCCGCAGTCACCCTTGAGCTGACAGTATTGAGAAAACACACGATCACCAGAATCAGCACATTCCAACACTCAAGTTTTTGAAGACAGCCTCCTCTCCCACCTCCTTAAGTAGTAAGTACACTACTGTAGTTCTTCAACCTGGTCAAAACTGCAAGTTCAACCAGCCCCCTCCTGCCACCACAACCTCTTTCTCCCATGCAGATTCCATGGTCCATTATTACAATCATGCTGTTTCTACCAAATTCCCTAAATTCCTAAATTCTTTCATCCTTGGATCTTCTGCCGCATCCACTTGTCTTAGTCCTAACCATAGAGGAGCCCCATGGGCTTCTTTCTCTGGGCCTACATGGAGCAGCGGGAGTGTCTGCGAGAACACAATCCCACCAGATGGCCTCACTGCAGTCAGGATCTGAACCATCAGCTGGGCCCTTGACACTGCCTGGGCATTTTCTCGTGTTCCTCTAGTCGGCCTGCTCTCACATGCTCCACAGCATCATTTCATGCATTTTCTACTGTCTTTAAACCTTGCTCATTGACTGCCCTCACGCTAGGAGGGTGATGTTGCATCCTTCATAGAGAAAATAGAACAATTGGTGGGGAGCTCGTGTCCCAGGGAGCTCCTGCCCTGGGATCTGCATATCTTCTGCGATGCAGTAGAAACTGCAGGGGACTATGTATGAGGGCTGGAGCATCAGATCATCAGGTTCCAATCCTGGCTCCTGGTTTGACAGTCAGTGGGCCTTGGGCTAACTACTTCACCCCTCTGTGCCTTGGATTCCTCATCTATGAAGACACAAGGATGCCACCTGCCTCAGTGGTGTAGCTGTTACAGGAAGTAATATAGGCAAAGCCTGCAGAACAGTGTTTGGCACACAATACGCACTCAGAAATGTTTGTCTTAATAATTATCACTGTTATTATGAATCTTGGCTCTCTCCTCTCTCATCCTTCTTACTTTCCCTCCTATTAAAATCCTTCCTGCTCTTAAAAGCCAATCTCCCCATAAGTACTCAGATCCTATCTCCTTCCCCATCTGCAGACACTAGGCTCCAGCAGTGTCTCCTCTCTCTCCTGCATGTCTCTCCTACCATGGATTCCATCTATCTGTATTCAGATACGCTCAGCAGTATGCGGTACCTGTTTAACAGCTAGATTTTGGTGGGGATGGTGGGGTCTTAGTTGTGTTTGCCAGTTTCTGTGGTGTAAATATTCCCACCATAGCTGAATCTAAGCTGCCCACTGTTTAACGACTGGCTACCAAATTTGCTGACAATAATTGGCTCTAGTCCATCGGTGATATATGTTGGAGTGTCTTTCATCTTTAAACAAACTCCCAAACACTACCATGAACAAAAACAAAATGAAAACCCAGCCGGGTTTCTAACACACACCTCTACCTCCCACCCCAAACAGCTTTTGCCGTATCTCTTCATTATCCTTCATGGCTACCTTTTTTTTTTTTTCCCTGAGGTGGGGTCTTTCTATGTTGCCCAGGCTAGTCTTGAACTGGGCTCAAGGGATCCTCCCACATCAGCCTGCTAAGTAGCTGGGATTATAGGCATGCACCCACCTGTGGCTACTATCTTGAAAAGAAGTGTCTCCATCACCCCAGGCCTGACATCTACTCTGCCTTCCATCTCCTTCCATCCCTCCATGAGAACTGTGCTAGCTAAGGACTCCAATATCCTCCAGGAAAGAATTCAGTCCTCTTCTAACTTGACTCTTCGCAGCATTCACTGGTGCCTCCACATCTTCTGGTTCTACCCTTCCCCCTCAAGTCACTTCTTCATGTGGTCATCCTCCTCTTCCTCTGGAAGCCCTTAAACGAAGGTCTTCCATGGGTTTGCATGCTGGACCTCTGTTCTTCCCACTCCAAATTCTCTTGAGACAATCTTAACTCATCTCATAACTTTACCACCAACCCACATGGAAAAAAGTGCCAATTTATTTTCTCTGCATAGGTTTTCTTTTTGGGTTCTCTGTCTGAACGTATCTATTTTGAAAACGAAAACACTCACGCTAGCAGACTGGAGGAACAAAACAACCATAGAGACACTGCCTGCCCTAACAACATTCAGGCAATCTGGGAAAAAGAAATAATCTGAAAAGTTATATCTGCGACTCACTGATATGGTTTGCCTGTGTGCTCACCCAAATCTCACTCTGAACTGTAATAATCCCCACATGTCAACGGCAGGGCCAGGTGGAGATAGCTGAATCACGGGGCAGCTTCCCTCATACTGTTCTCATGGTGGTGAATAAGTCTCACAATATCTGATGGTTTTATAAATGGGAGCTCCCCTGCACAAGCCCTCTTGCCTGCTGCCACGAAAGACGTGACTTTGTTCCTTATTCACCTTCAGCCATGATTGTGAGGCCTCCCCAGTCATGTGGAACTGTGAGTCAATTAAACCTCTTTCCTTTATAAATTACCCACTCTCGGGTATGTCTTTATTAGCAGCATGAGAACAGACTAATACACTTGCCAGCAGGCGGTAAGCCACAATCACGTGAGGAAGAGGCAGAATCAAAACTGTAGGGCACTGAGTGTGGCATGTCCATTAATGCAAGCACTTATGCCTGGTTGTATGGCCTTACTTCTCTGAATCTAGTATTTAGTCATTTGAGGGCAACGGCAAGAATGAGGCAAAACTGAATCTTCCTCAGCAAGAAGTGATTCTCCAAGCACAGATGCAGGCCCCTTCCTGGCTGTGGCCACTGGGTTGTCCCTTGGTACCCAGTACCCAGGCCTTCTGGGGTCATTCTCTAAAGAAGGCACTGCGACTACAGGCCAGTAGGCCTCCGTGCCTCAAAGAGCCCCAAAGAGTTCTAGTGTTCTATACCACTGTAGGATGACAGTGGTATTAATATATAGTTTCAAATAGTTGGAAGGAGAATATCGAATGTTCCCAATACAAAGAAATGATAAATGACTGCGATGATGGATATGCTAATTATCCTGATTCAACCACTATACCTAGTATATATCAAAACATCCCTGTGTTCTCCATGAATATGTACAATTATTATTTGCCAATTAAGAAATAAAATAAAAGAGCTATTGATACAGAGAACATTGAACTCAGGAGCTCGCATCAGTTTTAGGGTAAAGCAAAATTAATTTTAAAAATACAGAAACTGAGGGCACTATGTTTTGATCTGCTCTGATACTTGGAAATCCACTTGCATTACCCAGCTAATAAAAACTAGTGGGTCACGATAACCTACAAGAAGATTTTTGACTGATTAGATAGTGATACTCATCAAAAGGACTTAGGAGTAAATTATCTGGGCAACTTCTGGGGCAGGAAATATTTTTTTCCACACTGAATTTATGAGACAAACTTTGTCAGAATTTAAAGAAGATCTCATAAAACTCAGGATCCATGTATTCTCCAGAAACTCATCCATTCATTTTTAGGTAAAGGTCTTAAATTTATAGATGCCACTGATTACTGAGGGTGGCAGGCAACCCAAGCATTTATCTACAGACGTGATGCTTTGAGAGTAAACATTCTGATCACATGGTGCTATGGCACCATCTCAACTGAAAAGAAAAGTGAGAAATCAACATGAAAAAAAGTATCCAGTCCGCACATACCTGCTGAGAATCTCACTACTTTTCAGGTCTGTTAGTCAGTAGGTACAGTGATGAACAAAATATCTAAACATATGTGCAACAAAGAGCAACAGAAATGCAAAGTATTTTCTTCCTGTACTTCATATTCTAATTATTGTATTATGTACAAATATTTATTTTCTTCCCATACTTCCTTTTCTAATGATTCTATTAAGTTATCTGCTTCATCATCAGGAAAAGAAGCGGAGCCTTGTTTAAGGAAAAGATGTCGAGAGAGATAACTTCAGAAATGGCTTCAGATGTTTAAAACATTACAACAACTTTGTTTCTAAGTTATCTCTATTAACTTTAGAACTACAAAATTAACAAACTAGAAATAGAAATTGTTCGTCTGGAACAGCTTGAAACTCATAATTTTTTTTTGAAAAGACAGAATTTTTGTGTTATTAACACCATAAAGGTTAAAAAAAAGCTTCTTGGAAATGAAGTCATGTGGCTAATGAATGTGTTCTTGAAGGCTCTTCTTGGACTGGAGTCACTCACAAATCTCAGAAAGATGAGTTGAAATATAAACTCTAGGCAGGCTATTCTCACTTATAAATAAAACAGTTCGAACTCTGCTTGGGGTTATGAGAATCCAAAATTCAGTATTACGGAGGCGCTCAGAACATTTGCATTTGAACATTAGAGACCAAATACTGGGCTAAGAGAATGGAGAAGACCAACAGGTAATAGCAGGCACAGATGGCCACAGGTCTACTGCTCTCGAGTGGAACTGACTGTGGGTCACCCGCTCCACTTTGAAACATGGGAAATTTCACATGCCTCATCCCTTTCCCAGGCAGGCCCTAAATGAAAGCTGTGGTGACACGAGATGGGTTGTGCAGTAAAGCAGTTCCCAGCTGTCCGGGCGAAACTCTATCCCAGTCTCCCTATCTCAGGAAAGTACAGTATGTTAGCAAGTGAGAGTGACGTTAAAGAGACATTCTTGAACTTGCTCTAGGAAATCACCTGTAACCTTTGGCACTTTACCTATTCTTAGTAATAGAATATTTGTGACCACTAAGATGTGATAGTGTTACAGTTGAGAGTGGCCAATGTATATGACACCTATTGTCAACAGTAATTCCCAGGACATACTCCCATCTCTTCTTATTGCAGTTGCTAGTATACCTGTGAGACCCACTCTGTTAAGGCAGATGACTTTTAGTATATGCCTCAGTAAAACACAAATAAGAAAATCAATTTCATAAAAGAACAAAACATTTAAGATACAGGTAGCTCAGAAATTAACATGCAATGTCTCAGACTTATATAACTGAGAGAGTAGAGAGAACTATGGTTGGTTCATTACCTGATTTAATGATATAATGAAACTAAGGAGTGCTCACACTGGTTTACAAAAGGGGAGATAGTGGTGCTCACTAAAGCACAGACAGCTTGAGGGATTCCTACAGAAATCCCCTTTAGGAGGTCTGGGCCCCACAAACAAACATTACATAGTAATGAGCCCGACTCCTAGGTCATGAGATGCTCCCCCAAATTACTGAAGGCTATAAATCTTAAATATAAAGGTGGCTAATACAAACTAATTATAAAATAGCAGTTTGAATTCAAGTAACAATTCTACAAGTAAAATATAAAAGTGTTAATGAGCTCATTTTGAAATGATTGGTCACATGTCTCCAAATGCCTCATCTCTCCAGGTAAGAGTCAGGGTTCTATCCTGACAGTAGGACACTCCTTCATTTCTCTAAGATTGCAGCTGCTGCTCTCTGGGAGCCTGCCAGTGGTGGGAACAGCTCCACTCCCATTCTAAATCACTAAGAGCTGCAATAAACGATTACCATTTACTCCCAGGGTTGGCCAGTAAGCCCCTCCCCACTTTCCCAGTAAGTCTAACTAGAGACATTAAAAAAATGTGCTTTATCTACACCTTGCAAGTCTGGTCCTAAGACCCTCTCTAAATAGATTTAAGCGATCTATTTAGAAGGAAAAGAATCTGTTTCTTGATGAAAACCACTCAAATTAGTAAATTAATTCTTGGTCTGATAAAGTCAAAACAAATTCCACTCCATCACTTCCCAACCCCTTCATCTATGAGGCAGGGGAAAAAATCTAGAATCAGAGTTACTAAAAGCAGAAAAGTTCTAGCAGCTGCAAACATGAAAATTAAGAAATTCCCTAGAAGAGAAATTCTCAAATTGTGCCTCACTGTAGCAAAGGAGAGTGAATGACTAATAGGTGCTAAAATTTCTAAAGTCTCACTTCTCATAACATGCCCCAAATTTATAATTTATTTCATAACAAGCACTTTCAGCTCAATCTTTGGAAGAGATGTTTCAAATGGAACTGATCTCCGATTTTATCCTAAAAGTTAATGAGAAAATGGGTCTCAGAATTAGTAATCAACTTTGCTAAAATGTTCCTACTGACTTAAAAATTAAGAATTGGAAGAATTTTATAACTAAAATATTGTTATATTCTATTTTGATCCATCTTACCAGCATAAGCTGAAATTTTTCTTATGTGAAGTTACTCCAATTTCACCCTTTTTAACTTTGAGAACATGAGTTAATTTGTGTGCTCTCTCTGCATATTTTTATCTGAATCCTAGATTTGCTTGAAAATGTGAATTTTATCAGTTGTCAGAGGCAACTCAACATAGGAGGGTGACAGGGGGAGAAAATAAAATTATATTCAAATGAAACTTAAGCTGGCTCCCATCTGGCTAAAACTTTAAGCTTCAAATAAATGCAATTTTCTTTTCTTCACCTCATCCAATCAGACATAGAAAATATTCCTCTAGGGGGTAAGGAAATAGCAATCCAAGAAGGCAAAAGAGGGAAAACTGCCACTGCATCCTCTTACATCCTCATCACCCTACGTTCCTGGCACCATTGGATGGCAGAGGAGTCCATGCTACTTAAGTCTCTTCATTTTGTGGCTCTTCGCAAGCCTTCCACATCTTGGGGAGTGTGATTAAACAGACGTGAAGAGGATATGAGAATACATATGAGAGACTGGGAAAAATTCATATGAAAATGCAATCCTCTTGTATTCTTTATTTCCTTTTCATCTATAGTAGAGGGCTAAGACCATAAAAAGTACTTCTTTATCAATTTAGTTCACTAAAAATATTACACCCTTTCTTGATTTCCATTGGAATTTGTGAACCGAGTGTGTGTGTATTATACTTAGAACACATATTTAAGTATCGGCCTGGGATAATAGCTGTAAACTGGAAACGATGATCAGAAAATACACGGGTTTCCAGCCTCCTGTTCTCATCTGTGGTCCCGTGTGTTCTTGAGCAAGGCTTTCTTGTTTGGTCTGGCCATCCCTGGCTTCTAGTGAAAGATGGCATGATGGATTTCAGAATGATGGGTACCAGCTTTACTCTGTTGTCAGGGAGGGGTCCTGGCTCACCCTTTGGAACTAACCACACCTGGATTAATAAACGAGGGTAATCCCGTTAAGGGGAGCATCTGTGATATATTTTCTCTTCTGGGACATTCCTTTACATACAATTCACAAAGGGGAGGCATACACTCATCGAGGAATCAGTGCATCATCCCAATAGTTAACTCAATGAGATTAGTAGAGATTTATGTCAATGAGCCTAGATTTACTTTCACCACGTTCCCCCACCAATTATCCTCCACCAACTGAGAACTACTAGTCAAAGAGGCAAAACTCATTGTCCAGAGAAAACTTTTAGGAGAACTGAAAATAGCCTGTATCCTGATTTTGATGGTGGTTACATGACTGTTTACATCTGCCAAAACTAAAGAACTGTACATCAAAAAAAAAAGGTAAATTTTACTGAATAAATTATCCCTCAATAACTCTGACTTAAAAGGAGAACAAAGAAAACTGAATCTCACCTGGCATTAAACCAGTATGTAATAGCCTGAATGACTCAAAAACAATATATTGAGTGGAAGAAGAGAGACACAAAAAGCTACATATTGTGGGATTCCATTTACATGAATAGTAGGTAGAAAAGAAAGAAAATATATTATTCATCCCTTCCACCTCCACCCCTACACATACAAATCTCATACTCTTCACCACGCCCACAATCTTAGGGGAAAAAAAATTGTATTTTTCCCAAAACTGGCCTCATGCTCTCACAAAGAAACTAGCAAGATATTTCATAACTGTGTTTCAGAGTCTTGAGTGGGACTATTGTTCAAGAAGAGAATCAATTTTGGATGTTTTGATTCAGATCTCCTAAGGAGAATTCAGCTCCAGAGAGAGCTCAGTGGGGGTGCACATGCAGTCTCTCTGCCTTCCCCGCTCCTCATATTTCATTAAGCTAAAAGATTTAAGCACATTCAACAAGTAAGGAAGACAATACAATTTAAAAACATCTTCCTGTATTTGGTGTAACTTGAAAAAAACAAAACTCGTGCTACCATATTTTCTCTTTTTTTTTTTTTGAGACGGAGTCTCGCTCTATCGCCCAGGCTGGAGTGCAGTGGCGGGATCTCAGTTCACTGCAAGCTCTGCCTCCCGGGTTCGCGCCATTCTCCTGGCTCAGCCTCCTGAGTAGCTGGGACTACAGGCGCCCGCCAGCCACCGCACCTGGCTAGGTTTTTGTATTTTTTTCAGTAGAGACAGGGTTTCACCATGTTAGCCAGGATGGTGTCGATCTCCTGACCTCGTGATCCGCCCGTCTCGGCCTCCCAAAGTGCTGGGATTAACAGGCTTGAGCCACTGCGCCCGGCCAAATAGCATCCGCCCAAATAGGGACTTGAACCCTGGACCCTCAGATTAAAAGTCTGATGCTCTACCGACTGAGCTATCCAGGCCCCTGATATTTTCTCAACTAACATTAGCTAAAAAGATCATCCCCCAGTATCTTGCTAGTAGATGAAAATAAGAAAAATTCCCTGCAGGCAAAACTAACTTTGTTAATGCCCCCATTTCAAACACTATCTTAGATCAGACATTACTCTGGAATATTATCCAGCCTTTAAATACACACACACACACACACATGCACACACACAACATATATAATATTAGTATACTCAAAAAGGTTCAGGAGAGCCCTTAAGCTGGGAGCTGAGGCTCAAGAGTAAACAAGTTCTTCTTGAGAATGAGGAGGAGCATTCTTTCTTTTAAATCTAAAAGTATTAACTCAAAAAGAATCTAAAACTTAACAAAAATTAGATACTAACCCAAGTATTCTATAGGCTTTTGGCAATTCAAAAAACAGAGTGTTAAAGTGCATGAAGCACCAAAAAAGGGTCTCCTCTGAAAATAGGGCTTGGGCCCTGATACGGTTTGGGTGTATTCCCACCAACTTTGTAATGAGATTTGTAACCCCCACAATTCCCACGTGTCGTGGGAGGAGCCTGGTGGGAAGCAATTGAATCATGGGGGTGGGTCTTTCCTGTGCTGTTCTCATTATAGTAAATAAGTCTCATGATATCTGGTTTTAAAAATGGGAGTTCCCTGCACAAGCTCTCTTTGCCTGCTGCCATCCACGTACGATGTGACTGCCACGTGGAACTGTAAGTTCATTAAACCTCTTTCTTTTGTAAATTGCCCAGTCTCCGGGATGTCTTTATCAGCAGAGTGAAAACACACTAACACAGGCCCCTCCATACTTAACTTCTTATGAACTCGGAATGCAAATCAATATAGTACCTCTATTTTAATATTTTTAAAGCAGTAAACTACATAAGTAAAACCACCACTCCATACGCATCCCAAACGAGGAATCATCTATTCCACTTATTACTTAAAGAGTCAACCTTCATAGTTCCTTTGTCAATACCATGTGTCACCATTAACAAGGAGGAGCCTGCAGTGAGGGGCTGCCACTGGTTTCTCTTCTTCATAAAACATAAGGCGGGTACCACTCACATGCAATTACAACAGAATCAACGATTTCGACACACAAAATACACATGGACAATACCTATGTCAAAAAATGTTTAACCTTTCTCATAAAACAGCCAAGAATAAGATAATATCCTGAACTCTCAAGGTGACAAAGAGGTTTCTCGGTTTTCTTTTATTGTTGCTATTCTTTTTATCATACCCCTGGCTAAGGGGTCAGAAACATCAAAGGAAACTTTTCAGAGGGCAGTTTAGCAATATCTTTCTAGTAACCATACATGCTCACTGACTAGCAATTTCACTTCTAGGAATTTGTTCTAAGGAAAGGATTAAAAATGAATCCTTTGGATTCATTCTGGTGGTAGCCAGAGGTGTTTTTTACAGTAAAAATTTGGAAACAACCTAAATATACAGAAATAGACATCTTTTGTACATAATTTATGATATATATATATACACAATGGGATGCTATCTAGTCACTAAAGAATATGCCCTTGAAAGATATTTTAAGATATGGAAAAAAGTTATTGATGATAGTTTTGAGGGAAGGAAAAAAGAAACCAGGATTCTGAACTTCAGAGGCAGTATGACCCCATATTTCTTATATATACATGTATATGCAAACATATGTATTTATGCAGATAATGTGAGGATACAAATATAGACACAGTAGAGGCTAAAAGAGAACACATCGCTATGCTTATGCTGTTATCTCAGGGTGACAGAATAGTAAGGGGCTTTAATTTTCTCCTTTAAATATCATTCCCATTTTCTAAAACTTCTACATTTTCAACAGTAGACAAGCATCTGGTTTTTATTGTTGTTTGTGTGTACATGTGTGTGCTTGTTTTTTTTTTTTTTTTTTTTCCTTAGAGACAGGGTCTTGCTCTGTCACCCAGACCAGAGTATGGTGGCACTGTATCCTTCACGAACATACCATAGTTCACCGTGACCCTTGAACTCCTGGGTCTGTGCTAGGACTACAGGCACATACCAGCATGTCTAGGCAATTTTATTTTATTTTTTGTAGAGACAGGGTTTTGCTGTGTTGCCCAGACTTGTCTTCTGGCCTCAAGAGATCCTCCTGCTTTGACCTCCCAAAGTATTGAGATTACAGGAAAGAGCCACTCTGCACCTGGTCACTACAATTTTTAATGTATTGATTTTATAATATTAAAATATATTTCTATATATCTTATACAGTCCAGATTTTGTGTGATTATTTTAGGAATAGGGAAATGGCAGAAAAAAAATTCAAGAACAATTATGTGACTGTTTTAAAAAATGAAAATACTGATCCTCTCAAAAGTTGTAATACAGTATAATTAAATATACAGTATAAATATATAGTATGCAAAAATATATAATTATACAAATATATTTAAATGTATAACTATATAAATATATTTATATATCAATATACCATATATGTATGCATATTTATACATATATACACTTATTCATATACTTTCATATGTTTTATAGATATAAATTCATATATAGGGTATAAATATATAGTATAATTTAAATATAGAAAATATTTGGAAATAAAATCTATGCTATGTCACTTGTCTAAACAGTGGTAGAAATCAAAGGATTACTCTGTGGGTAAAACAGTTTTATTAACATTCTGTTTTGTTTCTATAGAACTACTCTTTGCTCAGTAGCTTAAAATGATGCTAGAATACAAACAAGTAAGAAATAATTCACGATTCACTTTTCAGTTATCTTCACCAGATCAATAAACTCCCAGTGCCTGGAATGAGATCTGGGACATAGCTGACGTACAGTAGGTATTTGCCTAATAACTCTGTGGCCTGGGTTCTCGGGAGGGTGAGGGGATGAAGACAAGAATCCTGTTGTCTTTGCTGTCCTATCTGGGCACCATGCTTGTAACACGGTAGGTGCCCCACAGAAGTGCACTGAATTATACTTAGCCTAGATCCAGGGCCCCCAGAGTTTTGTGTGGTGGTGGCAATAACCTGGCTGTGAATGTGGGGTTAATATTAGACCAGAAGCAGCTAGGCAGAGAACATACCAAGGAGGAGTCAGAAGTGAGGTGGTTTAGCTTGTTTAGGGAGTTGCAAATGGGAAAATGCAAGCTGATTTTGGTCGTGAGTTTAGTTTTCTTTTGAGTTGCATTAGAAAATTAGGGCAAAAAAGCAGGCAGAAGCCAGGTTACAGAGACTTTCAAGGCCCAAAGCAGTAAGGGTTTTTCCACAGACCTTGGCTTGAATGGGAATAAATGACTATTCAATCATTTTCTTATTATTTGGGACCCTGAAATTGCTTTCTCATGCCACACTTATTCCCTTTCCCTGGATTATGTGTGAGGATGTCCAGGAGCTATGAAAGGTGTGTAATATTTAGCCAGCCATTTCTGCTTGGGTTTTAGATACAGGGCTTTTACGTAGATAGTAGTTGATGGTTTTCATTTGGAAATATTTTAAATGGAATATTATCTTTCCAATAAAACACTGGCAATATACTGAGACAAATGAGAAACACAGAAGCTGTTTTAAGGCCTAACTCCAGGAGGATGAGACCAAGGTTCTATTTGGCAGCTAAAAGGATGGACACTGTCCTTTTATTTAAAAGATATGTCTTGTGCCTTCTTCTTATGTGCATGTAGGAAATGTCACACATTCTTATTTTCTAATCTATCAAGAAGCCCTTCTAAAAGGGGGAGAAGCCTAGGGCTATGGGGACATCACAAAGAGCTAGAAGGGGCACCAACAGAAAGGCTGTGGGCAGGAATCGGATGGCGACAGATGACGATCAGCCTTCCTCGCATCACTGCGTGCCAGGCAACTCGCCCCTTAAGATAAACCCTGACAGAAAATAATGAATTTGAATAAAAAAGTGTAATGCACACATTAATGTGAAAACAGACAATGCTCTATTGAGTAAGTAATTTCAAGGTGAACTGCCTTATAATGGGGCAGTGGTGAGGGGAACTTTTTCAACTATTTCAGCTGTGACCTACAGTATGAAACACATTTTCTACTGCATCCCGGTACACAGGCAGACGAATGTAAAACCGATTTAATGAAACACTTCCCTTTGCTACTTGTGAAGCACTCTAAAAATTATTTTACTCCATTTTGAAACCACTATCCGAAATTCAGTAAAGTGATTTCGTTACCCCGGATGAGTCACTATTTGCAATTACTTCAAGAGAGTAATCCATTTGACTGCCTCCTTCTAGTGATTTTTTTTCCTATTTCTTGAGATAAAAAGCCTCCACAACCACATCTCATGAACTACTCAAAGCTAGAAATCAAAGGACTCAAGGTCATGACTAAAGAGGAATAGTCAAAAATGAAAGAAATTATATTATTATCTCAAGCATAAATACAGACAACCACGTGGCATGGGATCCGATGAAATAATAAAGGTTCAGGAAATGGTCTCTTCTGCCCATCTCACCAGCCACGATGACCAGTGTTTTAGGAGAAAAACAGCACAGTCAACAGACAGAAGGTTAGACTGATCTTGTTTGGCTGTTTAAATTTGTTTCCTTACCACCTGAAAACCCAAACCTCTAGCCAGCCAAAATAGTTCAGTAAGTGTTATTGGCTATGATTTTAACTTCTCCTCAAGGCTAGGAGCAGCAAAGAAACTGGGGCTCCATCCCACACAAAGAGAACAAAGATCTTGAGTTCCATTGGTGAGAATCTAGTAGCAGCAGGACCCATCTGCTGGTTTCTCACCTCCTTCCGACTCCCTGCCAGTGATGGTATCATCCTCAGGGTGCACCATCCCCCACCACAGACAGCCCTGAGAGGGCAAACTCCTGGCTGACGGGGTTCCCAGTGCTGCCTCCATCGCGATGATGGTGACAGGCAATATCTGCTGAGCACAGGCTATGTGTCTGGCACTGTGGCTAAGACCCTTCCCGTTGTCTTCTACCATCCCACGTGACTGCCTGTGCTGACTGGGAGGTTTTACGGATTATTCACTGTCCCAATTGTGCCCCCAGAAACAAAGAATTTAACTTTCTAACAAAACGATCTTCTGTCCAGTTCAGCATGGTAGTCACTAGCTGCCCCACTCCAAACCGTGCAGCCTCTCCAAGCTTTACACACATGTTGGATTAAAGGACAATCTTATACTATAATTGGGATGGAACTGATACTAATTATGGGGCAGATGGAGCTGGAGGGAGAAAAGCTGCAAGTAAATATATGAAAATATGCAATTCAATACAGTGTGAGATGTGCCTCAACAAGGGGAAGGGCAGGATCAAGCCCAGATCTCAGGGAGCTGTGCCCTCAGGGAGAGAGGCTGAGAAGTGGGTCTGAATTGCACAAGCACAGGGATGGAAAGGACATTCTGGAATGAGGACCCAGTGTGGGCCATGGCCCAGGGTGAAGAGGAAGCACATCACACTGAGATTTCTGTGGCATGGAGGTGTGGCAAAGAAGTCTGGGCTTCAGCCTAAGAGGAATCGTGGCCCAGTGAGGGGTTTTAGACAGGTCTGACAATGCTGTAGGAAAAAACACACAGTTGCCGGATGAAGCAGGGGTGGACTGGAGGAGGCAAGGATGCAGGCCATACAATGGTGATCTGAATTAGAGTGATGGAAGTGCATATGCAGAAAAATCAGGAGATTTAAGAAATATGGGTACTGAATTAACAGGATGTGGCCACTGGCTGGCTGCGGATGTGAGGCAGTGACTGAAGATGGCAGCAAGTTTCAGGTGCCAACAAGGGGGTGAATGGTGACCCAGGGAGGAGCCACAGGTGGAGAGAGGAGCTAGTGCATTTTCACTTTTTCTTGATTGTAGGAGCCAGGCCTTCCAGTCTAGCCCACTGTTAGGGAGAAGTGAGCCGGAGCATACGAGCAAAGGGGAAGGTACCTCCTGCCGTCATGAGCAGAGGGAAAGAAACCTACCTAGGAAGCATTAATATTTATACATTTAGTTTGATATTTTCCTCTTTTATTTTTTAAAAGTAATGTCTATTCATTATCAAAAATATAAAAAGTACAGAGAAACAGAATCGGGACTGACCTAGTCAGGAGGCCTGGCAGGCACAGTGCTGCAGGCCCGCAATGCTTTCAGATGCCCCTGAAAATATTTTAATTTCATTTAAATCAGAAGGAAAACATAAATAGAATAATAATGAATCCAGCCAGGATTATATCCATCTTTATAATAATGCAGTCATAAAATGTAAGTTTTAATACTGTTTTATGAAGGAAGGGACCCGTAAAGGCAAAAGTACCTAGGGCACACGAAAGTAATAATATGGCTATAGTGGAGATGAAGAAAGAGCATCCATAAATCCCTATCGGTAAATCTCTACCTATAAATCTCTATCATAAATATGCATAAATCTACCATGCCTAATCCGAAAGTCTCTATCGTGTCTATATCTATTATCATCTATCTTAATATCTTCCTATATATGGATCACCTTAAATCCCACTGTCTCAGTTAGGTTTCTTCCTCCACCCCCAATTTTTTAATTAGTTCAAAAACTGCCTTTTATCTGAATCTACATGACTGCTCAGTGAAGTGCAAATGCTTCAGCTTTTCCAGGGGTTAATTTGGTAAATAAATAAAAAACTTTAAGATTTCAGACCATTTGACACAGAACTTCTTCTAAGAATTAATTTACAGGAAATAATCACATGGAATTACAAGGATGTTCATCACACTGCTATTTCTCATGAAAAAGAGAAATGTCCTTAAATATCCTGCAATAAGAGTCTAGTCAAATTAATTATAGTAGATACAATGAAACACTAAGCAAACATTTTTGTTATCGTGGATAGTTACAATATATTAAATAATAGAATATTTAAAAAATACATACTTTAATCCTATTTTAATGCCCCAAAATGTGGAAAGGTATATATGAATCCCTCTTGGTGGCAGGATAATATATAATTATTGGTTCTGCTTCTCTGCATGTTTAAATTTTTTAGCATTGAACATATATTACTTGTGAATTTAAAAATACTAAAAGTATGCACTAATTCAGAATCTGTTGGTAGACACTTGGCTAAGGAAATTATTAAGGTGTGTGTAAAGACAGAGATACAGGTCTCCTTCTTCATCAAATTTTCCCTCTCTACCAAATCTTCCCCAGGAGCATATAAACATGCTGTTATTTCCCCCACCGATGAAGAAATCTCACTTGACTATAACTTCCCTTCCAGCTTCCACCTTATTTTCTATATCACTGTGAAGCAAAGCCCCTTTAAATGGTCATCTATATCAGTACCTGTCAAACTATCTGCAGTGAAAACCAGTTTATTTTCAATTTCTAACTTGTTGTTTAGAAACAGACACTCTTGAAAAAAAAGTATAATGAAATTTAATCACCAGAAAAATGATCATGGGCTTCATTGAAGGCTATGATGATGTCAAACTGTGTAAAAGTTTCTAAAAGCCCCCTCTTCACTATCTCCTCACAGCCATCATCGGCCCACACTGAGCAGCATGCGTTTCTACTAACCGTCCCAATGCCTCTGCCCCTACTTGCTCTTAACTCATCTAGTTGGGCTCTCTCCTCCCCAACTCCAGTGAAATCACTCTTGTTCAGGTCACCCTGACCTCCACCTTACTAAAATCAATGGTCAGTTATCAGTCCTCATTTAACCCCACCACCTGAAGCATATGACACTGCAATCGCTCCTTCACCTTAAATTGAACTTTCTCTTGAGTTTCTTCCTATGCCCCTGGAGCCCCACATTCAATTCCTTCCCCAACCTCCTCTTCTCCCCAGCCTCTAAATCTTGGGGTGCTCTAGGGATCAATTCTAGGGCATCTTCGATGCTTTCATTCAGTCTCATAGCTTTAACTATAATCTATGTACTGGTGATGCCCAAAGTTAAATCTCCAATTCAAAACCATCCCCTAAACTCCAGACACATATATCCAACTTTGAAATCAGCATCTCCAATTAGATGTCTAAACAACATCTCAAAACTAACACAAATAAAACAGAACCCCTAATCTTCTATGCCCCTCCGTCAATTTCAGTGATGACTCCCTGCTTCTAGTCATCCATCCTTCACTCCTCTTATTCCCCACTCCACATCCAGTCATCCAGGAAAATCCTGTTGGCTCTACCTTTAACATAAATCCTGAATCCAACCTTTTTACAGTACTGCCACTGCTAACACTCTGGTTCAGGACACCATCATCTCTCAACTTGCTTATTGTAGCGGGGTGTATTAATTTGACCTCCCACAGTCTAATCTCAATAGATGAACCACACACAGTTCTTTGAAATTGTAAATCACAT
This sequence comes from Rhinopithecus roxellana, assembly GCF_007565055.1. Lineage (NCBI taxonomy): Eukaryota > Metazoa > Chordata > Mammalia > Primates > Cercopithecidae > Rhinopithecus > Rhinopithecus roxellana. Next base: position 90,351,286 of record NC_044554.1, read on the forward strand.
GTCATATGTATGCTCAATCTGCCCAATGGCTTCTCTTTCTACGTAAAGTAAAAGCCAAACTGGTTACAAGGGCCTACAGGTGCCTGAAGAATCTCTCACCCACTATCCTTTTTTTTTGTTTTGTTTTGTTTTTTGAGACAGAGTCTCGCTGTGTCACCCAGGCTGGAGTGCAGTGGCATGATCTGTGCTCACTGCAATCTCTGCCTCCCGAGTTCAAGCAATTCTCCTGCCTCAGTGTCCCACGTAGCTGGGACCACAGGCGCCTGCCACCACGACTGGCTAAATTTTTTTTGTATTTTTAGTAGAGACGGGGTTTCACTATGTTGGCCAGGCTGGTCTTGAACTCCTGACCTCATGATCCACCTGCCTCAGCCTCTCAAAGTGCTGGAGTTGCAGGTGTGAGCCACTGTGCCTGGCCACCCACTACCCCACTCTTACACTATCTTCCCCTGGTTCTCTCTGCTTCACCCCCACTGGCCTCTGTGTTCTTACTTTCTCATGGCGAACCCTCATGCCTCAGGCTCTTCATATTGGCTGTTCCCTCTTTCTGGAAAACTCTTGTCCAGACACCATCTTGGCCCACTTCCTCATTTCATTCATAATTTTGATCAATGTCACCTTCTCAATGAGGCAATCTCATGAGTCCTCCCTTTTCTGCTGGATTTTTCTCCATTGTATTTTTCACCATATGACATACTTCTTTATATGTTTATTATCTTTCTCCAACTAAAATATATTCTCTTTAAGGGAATGCATAGTAGTCAGATTATTTCACTGCTATAGCCCCAGTGCTAACATGTTAAGTGTATTTACTGAGCAAATGTTCATCCCGGTGCTCTTTATAAAAACAAAAATTTGCAAAAAATGTAAATACCTGTCAATAGGAAACATACTTACATAAAATGAAATACTATTTATATCCATATCCACAAAATGACCCTATCTATAAAATTGAATACTATGCAATTATTAAAAGTTTGAATGAACTACAAATGAACATATTTTCTGAAAGGAAAGATGTCTCTAATACATTAAGTGAAAAGAGTCAGGATATAAACTAATATGCATATTAGTCCATTTTTATAGTAAAATCACATAGGAGAATTTGGTATAGTATATGTGATATGGTTTGACTGCATCTCCACCCAAATCTCATATAGAATTTTAGCTTCCATAATTCCCTTGTGTTGTGGGAGGGACCCAGTGGGAGATAACTGAATCATGGGAGTGATTTCCCCCATACTGTTCTCATGGTAGTGAATAAGTCTCATGAGATAAACCCCTTTCACTTGGCTCTCATTCCCTCTTTGCCTGCTGCCATGTAAGACGTGCCTTTTGCCTTCTGCCATGATTGTGAGGTCTCCCCAGACATGCGGACCTGTGAGTCCATTAAACCTCTTTTTCTTTATAAATTACCCAGTCTCAGGTATGTCTTTATCAGCAGTGTGAAAATGGACTAATACAATATGCATTAAGGCAAATTTCTGATCTAAAACAAAAACAAAAAAAATGATGAAAACAATGAACCCTGCGAGACCTTACATTTGAGGTTTCTTCTGATGATGGCAATAACACAGAAAAGCAGCAGGATGAGTTCTCACCCGGGCAAGTCGATGGGAAAATAAGTTAGTGCATTTTGGTAGGATTCCTAGGGACTCTGGCAAAAAGCAATTTCTCAAACAATTAAATTGCCAATAAAAGACAAGGAAACATGAGAGCTATGCTTCTTGGGGATAGGTATGACTTGCAGAAATGTTAATAGCATTTGCATTTAGGTTCATTTGTTCCTCCAAGTGTCAGGTTTATTTAAACACTGCTGTTTCCACGTAAAGATGGCCCAGGCACCTGCCACAGCCCCCAAAATCTGCACTGCCATTATAGAGTGGCCACCAAACCTAGCCCAGGGGATGCTTACGTGGGAAAATAGAGGGGGAGAAATCAGTTGAGCAGAAAATAACGAAAACAGAGGGATTTTTTTTTAACCACTTCCTATATCTGTTCTGGCAAAATTAATGTTTAATTCCTCTAAAAATATTCTGATGGTTGATATTTCAAAGTAGAAAAACATGCAGAATGAGAAAGCCATATTTCACAGCCGGGCACAGTGGTTCACATCTGTAATCCCAGCACTTTGGGAGGCCGAAGCAGTCGGCTTGCTTGAGTCCCAGGAGTTCGAGACCAGCCTGGGTAACATGGTGAAACCCTGCCTCTACCAAAAAAAAAAAAAAAAAAAAAAAAAAAAAAAAAAAAATTAGCTGGGTGTGGTGGCATGTGTCTTTGGTTCCAGCTACTTGGGAAGCTGAGATGGGAAGATCACTTGAACCTGGGAAGCAGAGGTTGCAGTGAGCTGTGACTGCATTACTGCACTCCAGCCTGGGTGACCCTGTCTCAAACAAACAAACAAACAAATGGAAAAGCCCATTTTGCTTAAATGTCTGTCCAAAAGCTGAGAGTCATCATACCTGCAGGGGAGAGGTAAATCCTTTGGTCCACGCTTTGAGGTTGCCTATTCCCCAGGAGCCCTTTATAACAAGGCCTGTGGGCATTTCCATAATTCTCTTGTACAGAATAGAATAGCCAATTCAGGTTATACACATGTCACTCAAGAACAGGTGACAACAAAGTTCAAGTAAAACGAATGTGGTGGTTACAGTCAGCACATTGGTTACATAACAAGGAGTACCACAGTAGTTTTGAGTTGGTGGCCACCTGGACAATTCCAGCACTTCCCCGCCTAGGAACATGAGGACTATACAGGAGATGCTTGTCTAGAGCTGCTTGGTAGTGGAGCCAGAACTAGAATCCAGGTCTTCTAATGCTTAATCTCTCTTAGGCACTGTGAGTGGCTCTTGCCACCACATGATAATATCCACTTAGCCATGATCTGAATTCCCAGGAAAGGGTAAGTCCAAAGTTGGGGGGGGCAGTCAGGCTGCCTAGGAATCAACTGCAGAGTCTATTAAGCTTGCTGATTTCTGGATTCCCCTGCAGGAATTTGCATTTCACAGAAGCTCCCTGAAGTGAATCTGATACACAGCCAAGTTCAGGAATCACCGGACTAAGTTATACAAGACAGAAGAGCAAAGAAACCAGCAGATTTCCATGTAAAAAAATGCAAGTCATTCTCCTTACTCACTCTGTAAAAAAAAAAGCATGGAAATATGCAATTATAAAGCTCAAAATAGCTTCTTCAGGGGAAAAAAATGTGATTCACACTTCTAAAGATGCTCAGGCCACAGCTGCAATCTGCTCTTGTGGCCAAAACCCTTGGGAAGCAAAATTAAGGGAAGCCACACTGGGCTTGTTTGCTGGGATCTAGAATTGTGTCCTGCTCCCTGCAGACAGGTCAGAAAGGCCTCTCTGGGAGGAAGAGAGCGAGCTCACTCCAGAGAGACAGGCAGCCAGAAGACCTGCCAGCTGGAGCTGCCCCTGATAATCTGGCTTCCGACAGCCACCATCCGAGAGGACCTGGCTCCCATCAAGTCCTGGTGGATAGGTGCACCTGCTGAGGAGGAGGCAGCTCTGCAGAAGTGCTGTTTACTGGCCTCTCGGAGTCCTTGCTGGAGTTCTGCCTAGAACAGAGATTGAACTCTGTGCTGGTTAAAGTCGAACTCATTTCCCATAGAGCGGGAGTGGGTAGAAAAAAAGCAGCAAGCTGAGAGCTGTCTGGAGGCAGTTGGGGATATAATAAATTAGGAAGTCACACAGCTGTGTGTTCTGAAACACAAGATTGAAAATAGATCATTTTTTTTCCTCTTGGGGGAACATACTGTAGTGTTGATATTTTCTAACTCAAATTTGGACTCAGTGGGCCTTCTCAACCAAATAACCCTGTGGAGGAGGGGGAGGCAGAGGAATGAAGAGAAGCCCTTTAGTATAACTCATTCTCACTTATTTTACAAGAAAACAAGAATGTTGTTTGAGAGGTTTCAGGGTAAAATGCAAAGTTCATTAAAAATTTAGCAATGTCTGAAGAATATTTTTGGAACTGACCCTGAAGCAAATAGAAAGGTACTCTATTCATGCAACAAACACTTATTAAATGCAGACTACATGTAAAACACTGGGCTAGAATTTAAGATGGAAGATGAATTCCCTATGAGTCTAGTCCTCAAAGGGCTTACAGTCTGTAAGGAAGACAGAATATTTACAACAAAAGTGAAAGCAGTGGGTGATAGTATTGCACCACAGTTAAGGGCAAACAGCACAGGAGAGTCTCACAATAATTCACTCCATCTAATACCTGCATCACCTCAGTCTACTTAACCTCTCCCTTCATCTCAGGTTCCTTATTTGTAAATGGAGACGCTGAGGGGGTTAACAGAGGTAACGTGCTTATTATTGACTCTGGGAATTCTCTGTTACATAGAAAGCATCCAATAAATGGCAGTAGTCTCCCTCTTTTTTAAAAAGCAAATGCTTTCTCTTTTTTTGAGATGGAATCTCACTCTGTTGCCCAGGCTGGGGTGCAGTGGCACGATGTTGACTCACTCCAACCTCTGCCTCATGAGTTCAGGCAATTCTCCAGCCTCAGCCTCCCAAGTAGTTGGGGTTACAGGCTCCCAAAAGCACACCTGGCTAATTTTTGTATTTTAGTAGAGACGGGGGTTTCAGTATGTTGGCCAGGCTGGTTTCAAACTCCTGACCTCAAGTGATCTGCCCGCTTCAGCCTCCCAAAGTGGTTGAATTACAGGCATGAGCCATCATGCCCAGCCAAAATCAGCAAGGGGTTTTTAATTGAAGTTCAAGTGCCCAAGGTTGGGAGACCTGATTAGCACTGACCTTCTAATCTACTCCAGCCACCAGGTAAATCTTTACAACCAAAGGCCCCAGGTTAAGGATGAGAAATAAAAGCATTCTAGAACTTTCTGTCCTCAGCTGCTCCCCTAACCACTGCAGACTCCCTGAGGGAAAACCTGACACTTGCGAAAAGTGTGTTAAAGACTTTAGCTGTGGGTATGCTTCTGTTTTTGTTTTTTTCTCCATTTGTTTGTTTCACTCATGTATATTTTGGTTTTGAAAACTTTACAGTTAGCATTTCGTTACCTTTTCAGTGCAGTTTGACATCCTGATTTCTGTGGTTTTACTTTCTTTTAGTGATGTTAGTTTATTTTACTATCTATTAGAAACTTCTAGCATTCTGCTTATACTTTCCCTCCAATTTCATGCTGCCATCCATACTAATATTCTACTTTTACAACTTATGAGGACTTTGGAGGGTATGGACTGGTACATCAGGATCCTACAAGAAATGCTGATGACAGTGATTACTACTCTGGAAAAAAACATAACCCATAGGTCCAAGCTTGAGATTTAGAAGAGATTGGCATCTCTGGAACCAGGGAAAGATGGTTTTTGCACTTTACACCTTTGGAATGAGACTAGTTACTTTGATACTCATTTTACTGATGAGACTTGATGGTGCCATCCTGCAAACTGCCTCCGTCATTGATTGGAATCCTGTTACATTTGTGATTTTGTTTTATGATGTTTCTCCTGCTATAAGACGCTTGCATCCTGAAATTAAACTTCCTCATGTATATAAGCACTGGGATTTTAGGAAAACGACATCCACCAGCATTGGAAAAGACTAGAAGGGAAGGTGGATGTAAGTTTCATCCAAGAAAGGTTCCTGACAGCAACACCGTGGACCTGCTTTAGGGAGAACTCGGCAGCAGTGAGTCTCTCTCAGATCTCTAAGGGCAAGCAGAGGTGCTCAGCCAGACTCCGGACACCACTTCCAGATGGAGCCTCGCTCTGTGGCAGCGGAGTCCCTTCCTTCTCCACAGCCTTCCCGGGCAAGCCTCCTGCCAGGCAGGGCTCCAGCACCTTTTGCTCTTTCAGAGACAAGAGGCCGGAGTTAGAACTGATTTAAAATAGTTCTATTTTGAAATTTTCTTCAGGTTACATTTTTTAAAACAATTTTTTTTTTGGCTAAAAGAAACATTTTTATAACAATTCATGACTGTGTGTGTGTGTGTGTGTGTGTGTGTGTGTGTGTGTGTGTGAAGAGAGGGAGAGAGAAAGAGGATGAATGATAAAACGTATGTGGCAAAATGTTAACATAACCATAGATGAACCTGGGTGAAAAAAGAATGGGTTATTTGGGCCAGGTGCAGTGGCTCATGCCTGTAATCCCAGCACTTTGGGAAGCTGAGGCAGGCGGATCACTTGAGGTCAGGAGTCGAGACCAGCCTCGCCAGCATGGCAAAAACCCATCTCTACCAAAAATTCAAAAATTAGCCCAGTGTGGTGGTGCATTCCTGTAATCCCAGGTACTCGGGAGGCTGAGGCAAGAGAATCGCTTGAACCCAGGAGGCGGAGGTTGCAGTGAGCCGAGATCACACCACTGCACTCCAGCCTGGGCAACAGAGTGAGATCCTGTCTCAAAAAAAAGGAATTCTTTGAACTTTCTTGCAAAAAAAAAGTTTAAAAAATATATTTTTATTTACATTCTTTTTCTATTGCTATTCTTTATCAGTTTTCCCTTACCAATTCTCATACCCTTATTCTTTCAAATGAAGTCTAGAGTCATTCTGTGAAGTTTTCACCCTGATTCCCAGTGCTACTGTGGAATGCGATCTGAGCCTGTCCACTAATGTAGAGGAACTTGCATCTTTTTCACATTGTTTTCTTACCAGGAAGAAAACATTTTGCTTCTCTATTTATTTGAAATGTCTATTGTATATTTTGGTAAAGTCTTATATAATTTTCTTCACCTAAGTTTCCAAGATGTTTTCCATTGGGATTATTCCAGAGTAGTTTACATTTTCATTGCTACTGTTAAATAATCTTTTTTTCCATTTTATAACTAATTATTGCTGACATATGGAACATCTACTAAGTTTTGTTTATTCACTATCTAGCTAAACCACATTAGCTTATCCTTTGCTTCTTCAGGGATAGAAAATCTTATTACCTATAGTTTAAAATATTTGTTTCTATTGAGGAACTCTACCTCTAATGTGTTTGTAAGTTTTCCAGATCAAGGAGAAATAGTAATGGTGAATAATATCAGCATCATATAGCATCCCAGTTTAGTCTCAGTTTTTTATGGGAAAGCTGTTTTGGTATCTTCATTTTAAGAATGATGCTAGCTTGTCACTTTCTGGCAGATTTTTCTTTAATGATAAGAATGTGTCCTAGTCCATCATCTTTAATGAATGTATTAAATATTATGAAATACTATTTTAACATTATTGGGTTTAAATTGAAATTAGCATCTGGGTTTTCACATTGAGCTTATTCATGTGAGATGGAGCACTGACCTGTTTCATATTTTCAAGCTCCTCTTGCTTCCCTGAGACAAATGAATATTTGAGCCAAATTCAGTGTCCACTGCCAGCAAATGCAAAGGCTTTTGTAACATGTACTTTGCTAACATTCATCATTCATTTTTTCATTTTGCTTTTTATTTGCCCTGGTTTTTACCATGTATCATTATTTTTTATTATCTTCAAGGTCACCTATAAACCGCCCCAATTTTTAGGGGAAGTGAGGCCAGGAATGAAAGAAAAAGAAAAGAGTATGTATTAATAAACAGTAGAAAGCATAACAAAGAGACACAGAGAAAGTGCTACAGGAGTTCTGAGGATGCTGTAATGCCTTCCCACAGTGAGGGTGAGGTGAGGAACCAGAATGGTCACCCAAACCTGACACTTGAGATGAACCAGAAGTGTTTCTATAAGGCGTAAGAAGACAATGGGAGCCTGTGCCTTTCAACAGATCTGTATCTCTCATTACCAGCTTGGGCAAATCTACCAAGCTCACCTCCTAGCCATGACCTCTAAGAGACAACAGGAATGGATGCTGATTGGGTCCAGCTATGTATCTTTTCAGAAATAATGTAAAAAGTAGTAAGTCCTTAAAAAGCCTAGGGTAAATATTATTTTCATCCATTTATAATTGAGATGTCCTTGGTATAGTCTCCTTTTAAACTGCCAAGTGTAGTTGCTCTCTGCAACCGCTTCCCATGGGGATGAACATTTTACTGCAGTTTCAAAAGTATCTCCAAGTACTGCCTTCTGAAACAAAAACAAAACACCACAGAACTTCAGATTCTTAGGATGCCCACAAAATGCACAGAAACAGTTGGCTTTGCTGCAAGATGTATCTTGGTGTCTCTAAGCTTGTGCATATTCAGGATAATTTATTTCTTCCACAGATAGGGCATTTTGCAGTTAACAAAGCACTGTTAACTTACATTGCCTCACCTGATTCTCAGAAGAGAATGATGACGATGACTGATGATGATGACGATGATGACTGATGATGATTGATGACGATGATATCCCCAAGGTACAGATGGGGATACTAAGGGGCAAGATGAAGATTAACCATCATGGCAAAAGCCCTCACATCAACTATCCCTATCACAAGGGTTTCTGATTCTGAATGCAACAATCTAACATGAGGTTCTCCTGCCTTCGAGAATGCTATTATAAATCCCACTATTAGTTTTATAATTATTTAAAACAATCACCTTCAAATGACTTTTATGCTCTCTCCTATGATTATTTTAATTTGGACCAAAAGTATCTGCAACTTCCTAACGTCAGAGTTAGGCTTTAGAACAATTGTTTTGTTTTACTTTCAACTTAAGGTTGAAATAGAATTTAACAGTACAATGTGAAAATTCAGGGCAGAATCAAGATCTGAGAGCATTCCACTTTGCATAGAGCAAGAGTACAAGCTCATATTTGGAAGAAAAAAAAAAAGGTCCTTAAGAGATTTAATTGTTAAAAGCTAATTTTCTTGAGTTTTCTTTAGCTAGAATGTTTTGCCCAAGAATGAAAGTGATGGATGATACTTCTCAAGGTACGAAAACACCAATGTCCCAGAGTCAAGTGTCTATTCTAATTGCTGCTGCACTCCAAACAGTCCTTCAGGTTGCTCATCTGTGTTATTTTTACTTGCTAAAGCAGAGGTGTCTGGGTGATGAATTATACAAGGTGCTCTGCTCGGCACCACTGGTGTGTTATAATAAATATTGCCATGGAAAGACAAAGTAAGGAAATGGTGAACGTTTTCATAGTGTGTGATGTAGGTTTCTTTCTGTTTTGTTTTGTTTTGTTTTGTTTTGTTTTTTTAAAAAAAACAGAGTAGTAGTTATTAAACTGTAATCTAATTATAAATGGTCAAACAGGTGAATTTGGCAAAACTGTTTCAAGGCTTCAATCACAAATGTATGTTCATTCTGCCCTTCGAAATACAACTGAGAATAACCCCTACACAAAAGTGTAACTGAGGAAGTGGAAATACCCATTTGCTAAAACGACAGTAACGTAGTGGAGCCCTAGCATCTTAGTGATGAAAGAAGAAAGGCATTAAAATCAAACCTCAATTTCAATTTTTCTGCAACCTTTGATACTGCCACATTGTACAAAAGACACTAGTGCATTTCCCCAGTTCTCGGTAAAGACAAAATGACAGAGGGCTATAATCTGGCTTCAATTTGTTATAGTTTTCTGCACCAGTAAGGACACTGCAGAAAAGACTGTAAAGAGACAGAATTAAGGGTTTCAAGTAATTGTTTCTCCCATCTTAACAGAACTCCAGTTTTCTTTAGATATCTAACATCCTGTGGTCACATAACATACTCAGAAGAGGTATCTTGTACTAATGGGTAATGGGTAATGACTAATCCAACCTCTGGACAGTCTCATTCCCTGTCCGTGGCTGGGCGAGGCACAGTCAGAGGCCACAGTGCCAGCCAAGAAAATATGAGAGAAAGTGTGCTGAAAGTCTTCCCCAAACACTTCTACATACCTAGAAGAGATCCACCGGAAGAGATGGCCTCTTGTTCCTCTGAATATGTGAAGGTAGCCATCATCTTGCTACCAGACACAGAAGAGAAAGATGAAAATAACTTGGGTCCTTAATGATACCGCCAAACAGGTATGCTAACCAGCTCTAGGATCTATACAACTCTGGACTTATGCAATACATGTTCCTGGCAGGACATTCTGAGTTGGACTGCTGCATTATTAGACCAGGGCTGGGGTGAGCCTGTACACCATCATCCTCACAAGTTCTGTCACACCCAGAAAATATAATCTAATTGTAGCATGTTATGCCCATAACTGGGACATTTCTTTTCATTATTAAAATCCTTCTATTGGTTTCCACTGCCTGTAAGGTAAAGTCAAAACTCTCTGCATGGCAAATAACTTGTGATGTGACAGCTGCTTCTTCTGCTAGCACCTCTGCCCTTTGCTTCCTCCCTCAAACCCTCCGCATTAACTACACAGAACTAGAATTCCTCGAAGATCCAGATCTTCTAGCCCACCAATTCTCGCTGCCTGGACTTTTCAACAGCTGCCTCCCACCATCCACACAGTCATGACTGCCTGATACCTCTTTGTCTTTGTTAACCCCACACGCTGGTATCTCTTCTTCTCTATCACACCTTCCAAGACTCTCCTTTCCCCAGCCCTACCCAGTTCTTCACAAACAGAAGGAACCAAATATTGCCTCCCAGAGACATGAATGTGACTCAAATGTAATGTTACAAATGGAAAAATGTTTTATAATCATTTATTTATGTAAAGGACCCCCCAGTTAGTGTGAGCTGCCTGAGGATGGAGAATGGGTTCTAAATCCATGTCCGCAGTGAACCTGATCCTGACTCATAGAGGAACCCTAGTTATTAAGTGAATAAATGAATGAATGAGGAAAATAAAATATCTTAGCTCTATCTGACATCAGAATATAATTGGGTAAGGTTCTACCTATTCAGAAGAGAATAACTGACCCATTTGTACCAGAAATCAAGTATTCCAGCCACTCATCAACAATGTATTTATTTATTTATTTATTTTTTTGAGGCAGAGTTTCATTCTTTTCATGCAGGCTGGAGTAAAATGGGGCAATCTCGGCTCACTGCACCCTCCGCCTCCCGGGTTCCAGTGATTCTCCTGCCTCAGCTTCCTGAGCAGCTGGGATTACAGGCGTGCGCCACCATGCCTGGATAATTTTTGTATTTTTAGTAGAGACAGGGTTTCACCGTGTTGGCCAGGCTGGTCTCGAACTCCTGACCTCAGGTCATCCACCCACCCCAGCCTCTGAAAGTGCTGGGATTAGAGGCGCGAGCCACCATGCCCAGCCAACAATTTATTACTTCTTTCAGGACAAGTGCTTTAATAACAACAACAAAAAAATAGCTACCATTTCTTTTTCCACAGCTAGAAGCTGGGCATCTTCTTAATGAGTTCACATTGATAATAAGCGCATGTGTATTTATCTGTGCCATTCCTCCTGTCTTCTGTAAGGGCACCACTCCCTGCCCCCTCCACTCTCACTGACCCTGCACACACAAATATACCTCTTCTTTTGAAGACTTGCTCCTTTCTTGAAATAATCTGTTTTCACGCTGCTGCTAAAGACATACCCAAGACTGGGTAATTTATAAAGAAAAAGAGGTTTAATGGACTCACAACGCCCCGTGGCTGGGGAGGCATCACAATCATGGTGGAAGGCAAAAGTCAAGTCTTACATGGCAGCAGGCAAGAGAGAATGAGAATGGAGCAAAAGGGGTTTCCCCTTATAAAACCATCAGATCTTGTGAGACTTATTCACTACCACGAGAACAGTACAGGGGAAACATCCCTATGATTCAATTATCTCCCACTGGGTCCCTCCCATAACACGTAGGAATTATGGGAGCTGCAATTCAAGATGAGATTTGGGTGGGGACACAGCCAAACCATACCATCTTGCAATCTTCAATCATGTTCTTCTGACTGGGGCTGCCAATTACCCAAGCCAGGCTATGGGGATATGTGACCATGTCCAGGTCCCTAAGTATTCTTCTTCGTAATTTCTGTAATTGAAACTGAGAGAAAATATGTCTTGCTCACAAAAGAGCCTCATGAAAAAAGCAGGTTAAAAAGAAAAATTTAACCAATATATACAAGATAAAGAAACAAGGGACACTGTTCCAGTCCCTAGATCCAGCTGTTGCTTATGCCAGAGCACCCTCCTCGCCTCACTGAACTTTTAGTTTGCTCATGGAGAGTGAGCTTCTATCACTTGCAAAAAAAATTACCAATCTTCTTCTTTTTTTTTTTTTTTTTTTTTTTTGAGATGGAGTCTCACTCTGTCACCCAGGCTGGAGTGCAGTGGTGCAATCTCAGCTCACTGCAAGCTCCGCCTCCCGGGTTCACGCCATTCTCCTGCCTCAGCCTCCCAAGTAGCTGGGACTACAGTCACTCGCCACCACACCTGGCTAATTTTGTATTTTTAGTAGAGACGGGTTTCACCATGTTAGCCAGGACAGTCTCGATCTCCTGACCTCATGATCCCCCCACCTCAGCCTCCCAAAGTGCTGGGATTACAGGCATGAGCCACCACATCCGGCCCCAAAAGTACCCATCTTCTAACTAGGACAACATCCATTATCTCATTTAAGGCTCCAACCAACTGTGCGCAGCATGTACCATCTTTATCTCTTAAATAAGGAACCAGAGGCTCAGAACAGGGAAGAAACATGCCCAAGGCATAAAACCAGTGACCAAGATGGGTCATTCAGATGCCCAAAGGCAATCACTCTACTTTCTTGCCTCTTTCTACACTGTCTCTCTTTTTTTTTTTTTTTTGGCTTCCTAAATTCCAGTTTGAGCTCAGTAAACTCAGACATTATGCAAGCAAGTAGGTCTTCCCTTCACTAATAAACATAGATGCCATTGCTCTTGATTAACTCCTGAGAGTGTTACAGACTTCAACTGAATAACCTTGACGAAGTGCTCTGAGAATGTAAACAGACATTATTTTGGACCATGCTATTAGAGGTAATACTTGCTTCTTGCAATGTCAATAATTAGGAAGCAGGAAATAGTGTGTTTTTCTTTTAAAACAACCTTAGAAAATGGTACATAAATATTTGGTATTAGTAATTAATTGAACATTAATATATTTGCTTTAGACACCAAAATATAATTGGTATTTCAAAAGTGGGTTTCCTCAAGAGACCAAAAATTAAAATCAAAAGAGAAACCCTTTCTAGAAAATTGGATCTTTCTACTTTTGTAAACATCCTTTCTCTCCACCAGTTAGAGTTTTAATTGAGTATTTCTTTGGTCTTAGCACTTGTTTATAGAACAAAAGTGATCATAGTCTTCAAGATTAATTATTAACACAAATCTGAGAAGTGCTCAGAACCATGAACTTAGGAATGGAGAAAAACAGACATATATAAGCCAAGTGAAGATAGATTTGTGTGTAAATCTAATTTTCCTCAGAAGAAAAATAGGCATTTCTTTCAACATAAGGGTGTATTCAGATTAGCTCTGCATATTAGTAACTTATTTAATATGGCAATGGGCAAAAAGCAATCAATTAAAAAGCAATTTTGCTCTTACCACAGGGTGTTTTATCATTTGATATCTAGCATTCAATCGGAATGTAACATTCTTTTAATATTTTATGAGCAGAAAACAACTCATTTTGGCAGTAGGCTTCAGAAACATGAGTGTTTTTTGTAAGCCTTGACAAATTTCTAGAATGGGCTTTGCAGATGATGGCAAGCGACAAGTCAAACTAAAAACTTAAACTTACAACTATTATAACATTGGGGAAATTATGCTTCAGGACAGATGATGGGCATGTGTTAAAAAACATAATGACAAAAGTCATAGGAAAAAGTATCAGTCCCAGCTCAGTCTCCCACTTTCTGAAGTGTGTAGGAAGTTTTCTGAACTCCCTCAGGGACAAGGACCACATCTGGTTCCTTTGTACCTGCAGTGTCCCTCATAGTCTGTGGCATGTTTTAAGTACTGGATAGATTTCATTAAACAAATTAATAAATGTGTTTGTCATCTTAGGTGAAGAGAGACTGCTTTGACAATGCCAGGCCTCAGGTGTCCAAGCCCAGTCTCAATGCAGAGACCAGGCCTGAGTGAGTTGTGGCAGAATGTTGGGAGTCTTCTCTCCACCAGAAGGTGGGAGATGGAACAGTCTTCAGTGCATTTCCAGGGACCCACAAGGTGTTTGCCTTCATCTCCACTCTGTTATTTCAGCCCACAGAGTTCTGTCCTGATTCCTGGATTGACCACCAGATACTCAAAAGGCCAGGGTGCCACTCTACACCTGCCAGAGGTCAAGCCCTATCCCCTATTCTGTCCCTACCCCATCCCCAAGCACAAAATGAACACTCACCTGAGGAGGACTACCTGCCCAGACTCTTGCCAGCTGAGGTCCCCTCTGCCCACTGGATGGGGACCCAGTGACCCAGAGGCCAGCCCACGTCAGGGTCATGTTTAACCTGCCTGCACCTGCTCTGGAATTCAGCCATCTCTTCCAAGCTATTTCCCCCAGGCTGAATACAAGCTGTTCCCAAAGAGCTTCTCTCACTGAGATCACTGCAATTTCAGCCAGAAAATGAAGACAACTACTCAAATCATCACCTCAAATACTACCAATCCACTTCTAGACAGTCCGCTCTGGAGAGAACCTGGAGGTGTAGGAGCACAGTGCGGTTTCTGAGTAATTCACTCAGGGACACAAGGCCTAAAGTAGCAGAATTGAACTCAGTTCCCCTTTATCACCAGCAGTCTCCACCTCCTACACCAGATCACTCTTCTTTGTTTACTTTTAGCAGGACAGACATATGTCCCTTGGGCAAAGGAGAAGAGCAAATAGCTGGGCATGGCACGTCACAGAACATAAGTGAAGGCACATAGACAATGTGCCTTCTGCTGCCATCAAGATCAGGATAAACAGCTAAAGGGTGTCATCAGAAAGGAGGGGACAACGAAGGGCAGTGCAGAACAGTACCTTGGACACAGAAATACCCATCTGGTAGAACACCACTACTCACTCCAGTTCCTGAAAATGAACTAGATGGTCCAGACATGCTTTCCAGCCAGCAGCTTTCACCAATTTCCCCCATGAAATTGAGATAAACATGAAACAGTCACAGTTATCAGGTGGAGAAATTCAACAGTATTTGTTTGATTTAGGACTTACATCCTTAGGCTGAGTAAACAGTAAGAGATACTGAAGACTGAAATCTCAGCGAGTTAAGTGTAATTAGGGAGTGAGAAGGATAACGCAAGTCAAGGATCCACGTAAACAGAAATGTTCACATTTGGTGAGCTATAAACCAGAGTAGATGAATGCAGAGATCTCTCAGGTTACGTTGCTACTGTTCCAATGCAAAAATGCTCATGCTCCATGTCAACATCGGCTGCTTCCTCCCATGAGCCCTCACTGGAAGATGATAAAGGTTCCCACTTGGCCAAGCAGGCTCAATTTCTTAGTATTTTTCCTTAATAAGTATTAAATTTTCTAGTTTATTTCAGCAGCACCTGTAGTCAGTTCTACACTGTAAATAAAACATAACTCTCTTTCCAACATAATCATCAGATTCCTCCCATTAATCATTTCAGGCCATTATTTTAAGCTCTCAAGCAAGCAACTGAATATTTATGTTTTCACAGTAATACCAAACACCCCAACATTTTTCTGTTGTAAACAGTCTTTTCTGGTGCTCATGTGATGAAGCCTATGAGGAAAGATTTATATGTGTGCTGGTTTCTAAATGTTGGATGGAACGGAAGTAAACCACTTTAAGAAGACTCAATGTCGACAATGATAATGAGGACAGGTTAAATCATACCCACCTTCATAGGTTAAAGCCAAATTATGCCAATGAATGAAAGGCAAGAAAATGATCATCCTTTCTTTTTCTGTATGTACTCTCATAAATTTTGTGATATAAGAAAAAGAGCAATAAAAATATTGCTGATCACATTTTTCATTTTCAGCTACCCATTTTCTTTAGTAATTTCTTCTTTCTTAGAGAAAGTATTCCAAACAACAGAAACACTGGGAGCAAGAGAATTTCATTAAGGTATTCAATTTTTCTTTATAGAGAAAAATTGCTTTGAAAGAAAGAAAAGGATCTACTAGTAGGTTATAAACTGGAATTTTAAAAAAGAAATCCATAGATTATTTTTTCCTCAACAGAAGCAAGCCTGTTTTAATATGTACTCATTTACATGATATATGAAACTCAGCCACAGTATCTGTAAATTTTCTCCATTCCCATAGGTTTTAATCACATTTACTTCCAGAGCAGACATGCAAAAGTATGTATTGTAAACCTGAGCCAAATAATAATCAACCTATGCACAGTGATGACCATAAGAAGCTGCCGGCGTCTTGGGATTTCTTCATACAGGTAGGGGCACAACCCTGGAAGCTGGGACTCTGCCAAGCTTCACACCCATGTGGGAAATAAGTATACTTACGCAAC